>NC_056737.1:758882952-758895452 GCF_019279795.1 Protopterus annectens
AAAACACAATTCAACTCCCACTTTATGAACTCAATTCTATCCTTAGTATCACAGGACAGTTCCTTCCTCACTATCCCCCAACACAAATAACACTAATACAAGCTTTACCCTCAAAACAGTTTCCACCATTTTAATCAAAAGCATGCTCTCCAAACTAAAAACCTCATCAACAGCAGCCGACCTACTCCCCAGCTATTTCTTGAAACTTACAGCAGATGCTATTGCTATCCCAGTCTCCACTCATAAACAGATCAATTGTTGAAAACTATGTGCCCAAACTCTGGAAAATATCCTATGTTACACCCATACATAAAGGCGGGACCTCCACTGAACTTAATAACTACAGACCCATTGCTTTACTCTCCCCCCTGGCCAAAATCCTAGAAAAATGCATCCATACCCAGATGCTAAACTATCTCTAGACTGCAACATCCTGTCACCTACTCAGCATGGTTTCAGACCTGCCCATAGTACCACTACAGCTCTCCTCTGCTTCACAGACACAGTAAACCGTCTCAAAAATGAAGGCCTGCAAGTGTCAACTCTTTTTTTGGATATGTCCAAAGCATTTGACACAGTCTCACACCAAACCCTGCTAAACAAACTAAACCAATATCATCTATCTAATTCCACTCTTACCTGGTTCCAAAGCTACTTAACTGACAGGTACCAAGCTGTGAAATGGGAAAAGTCTCTCTCTCCTCAGCTGCCCATAATTATAGGAGTCCCACAGGGTTCTATCTTAGGACCACTACTATTCACAGTCTTCACAAATGACCTCCACACCTCCACACAGCATGCATCTATAATTCAGTATGCAGATGACACTACCTTAATCTGTGCTGCACAAAACATTCCCACCCTCCTGCAAACAACTCAACTAGCATTCTCTGATGTTGAAAACTACCTTACCAAAGCCCAACTTATCCTCAATCCAAAGAAAACTCAGCTTATGATTATAACCAGTTCTAACAAAACACTAACAGTCAATTCACTATCTACTCCACAAATGCTACTCCAATTGCTCCAGTGGCACAGGCTAAGCTATTGGGAATAACCATAGACTCCCACCTAAAATTTGATAGTCATCTGAACTTAACTATTAAAAGTACATGCCAAACTGGGGTCACTCTACCGTATCAAACCATTTCTTACCAACAACACAAGATCAGCCATTGCTCGCTCCCAACTTCTATCCACCCTACTCTATGCATCTCCCATTCTGACTAATCTCAACAAAACTGAACTAAGCAAAATGGAAGCTTGCTATAACAGAATTGCCAGCTTTGCTGCAAATTGCTCATATAGAACTCATCACTGTACTGCTTTGAGACAGCTCCACTGGCTTGAACTGCCCAACCTCCTAACCTACAATCAGCTCTGCCTCTGTCATTCTATCTATTACCTCCCCAAGAAGTGTCCTGCCCTCAAAAGCCTAGTACAACATCACTCAGCCAAAAGGCCTCTTAGATCATCAAGCAAACTACTACTAGAAGTCGCCAACAGCTACAATAGCTTTGGAGATGCACTATATAGTAGTTCGATGGCTAAAAAATGGAACTCTGTCCCTACTAGCATTTAAAACACATCATCCAAAGCCTCCTTTAAAGACCTCATCAGGCAACATCTCAAGCAAAGTTGGCAGTGCCATCATTGCTCCCCAGGCTAGTGAAAGCGGATAACATATACATACTAAATCTAGAGCAATTGATAATAGTTTTTCAATCTTACTCACAAACACTGGCTAATCTACAATGTATGTACTGTACCTGTGTACTATGTATGTATTCTACCTACATTCCAAAGTTCAGCCGTACACCACAAATCTATTACTTACCTTTATTTTTAAAATTAATATTTTTTTTATTGTTCTCTCCACTGTAACTGTTTGTGCCGCATACCACTGTAAAAACATGTCTCTTGTAATTTGTGTGTATACTGATTATGTCTAAATAACTAAATGTGTCTGTAATTTTTCTTTGTGGAGCTTTTCTCCCCGGGCCTCTGCTGAAAAAGGGCCTTTTCGGCTCAGTCAGACACCCCCGGTTAACAAATGTAGAATAAAATAAATAAAATAAATATGTATGTATATATATATATATATATATATATATATATATATATATATATATATATATATATATATATATATATATATATGTGTATATATATATATATATATATATATATATATTTATATATATATATATATATATATATATATATATATATATATCTACATATATGTTATATGTATTTAGATGTTACTATATATATATATATATATATATATATATATATATATATATACACATATATATACACACACACACACATCAACATGTTGAAATACATTTCCTGTACTGTTGAATGACTGGCAGGGGTGATATGTTTGTGAAAACATCAGAGTTATGCGTATCTGACATGGCTTAGTGGTAAATCACTTTGGCTATGGTGTGCAAGGTCCTGGGTTTGAATATTGCAAAGGCTGTTTATTTTGTTGCTGGGCAGAACAAGGGCCATTGGATACAGAGTGATTAAGGCACTTTTAAGCAGTTCTAAGCGGGTTTGAGCAGGTTTGAGCAGAGGTAAGCACTGCTAACTTCTGGTTACAGTTTATAATACTGATTTAGCTTCTCAATTGCTTAACCTGTGTAGGCATTGCTTACCCCCACGCAAACAAGCATAAACCTGCTTACTGCTTCTTAAAAGTGCTTACTCCTGCTTACCCCATGCTAATTTCCTTAAAAGAAAAGAAAAAAGGGTTGATAGGAAAGTGGTGAAAAAGGGGCACAAAGAGGGATAGACAGTGGGGAAAAAAGCTAGGGGTGTGCAGGAGGGTGTAGGGAAGGTCCATAGCTTCCCATTTCTTCTACAGCAACAGCTGTGCATACACACTGACTTTGGAGGTAGATTTGGACACTCAAACCCCTGAGAGAGGGGTGAGGGCAATAATATGTTGAGATGCCAATTAGATCAGATTACATGTGTCCAGTGGACACGTGTGTGAAATGGACAGCTATGTATGAGGCGAGATTGTTTGGGGGGAACAGATTGCTCTTTTATTTTTCAGGTGAAAGTGGGAAGTTAGGGAGGGATAGTAGGTATATTTGGGGAGGTAGGTTGGGTAGGTTAACAGACGAGACAAACAAGATGCATACAGTGGCAGTATATGACAGATGTGTGTGGTAAACACCTTGATGGGGAAGGGTGTTGGGAAATTGGAAGCCCATGAGCCCCCTAGTGGAAACAGTAGGACTGAGATCCCCAACCATGGGCAGTCACCACTGCACCTTAACAGCCTCAAAGGTGGCTGTGCTGGGGGCTGATTTGGAGAGCCAGGCTGAACCTCTAGTTGCTACATGCGGCCCTTGAGCTGGTGTAGAAGGTCTCCAAACTGCACCACAACCCGGACCTGGTAATGGGTGACAGCTTCCTGTACGTGCCCACTTCTGGGGGGGCAAGCCCCATCCCCTGAGGTGGTTCCACCCGAAGGTGGTGCAGGACCAACAGACAAGGAGGTCCCGGGTTAGGCCCCAGATGTGCTGCTGCCCGGTGCCACAGTCAGCTGAGGTGAGACAGGTGGGTCTGCATTTCAATACGTGCTATGATGTTTATGATGTATCAACATATGTGGGTTAGTAATAGTCAACACATTCCAGGGTTATGTATAACAGCATGCATAGATATTCCCATTAACCCAGACAGCAGATACAGAACAGTTGCATAGCAAATGGAACACATGCATATATGGGACCACAGTGGTAATAACAACAGCATCCGGGTACATTGATGGCACCATGCCACCAATGTTGGAGTCTTTTAACATAGCACATGCATAGAAACAGATTTAAATATTTATCAACCAATATGACATATGTCCCAACATAACAGTGGAGTCATCACGTACCAGTTGAGGTGGGTATTTATTGTATTGTTGGAGATATGGCGGGGGGGATGTCAATTAACAACTAGTATATTCCTGTAGTTCACATTACTTTCCTAGTCAGTGCTGTTATCTTTACCTTACAAGTATTACTACACTACTCCATTGCCTTAGCTTGGATAGTGGTATGGCTGTCGAAATCTTTATACATGAACTGGTTTTACCTGAGTATACACCTCTTACCTGGTATACCTGTGGAGGAATTGTTTGTTAACACTAACTGTTTCTACACATACTCCCAGATTCTAGGCTGATGTTATGCACATACCTGTCCATCTCTTTTTGCACAGACTCTGGCCATGTCTTAACCACATGCAGGTGAACCGGGACATACGTAGACTATTGCCATCTTCAACCTTTAGTGACTTACAACACTCTTATACAGGATTTCCTACACAGTTATATTATGTAGCACAGTGTGGGTGACAGTGATAAGTGATATCTTATTATTCAGAGCAACTGCAACACTCACAATTCCATACAATACCAGAGTAAACAGTACCAGTACAGGGTATCAAGCTTTTATTTCTTGGCACAGTATTTGTATCCAACATACCCGTGGGAGCAATGTTTGTTAGCACTACCTGAATGTTGCCACACAAAGTACCAGATTTCACATTAGTATTATGCACATACATCTCACTCTGTTACTGTACACACTCTGGTTACAGCTTGGCAACATGGGGGTGTAGATAGGACATACTTGGCTTATTACTCTCATAACAGTTTGGGGAGTTGCTAGAGTGACAGTTTTATTCTTGTAGATGTGTGACAATCAGTTGTATTTCTTGTTTGCTGCCTATACATCTGGGATCATCCCACTGATTTCCCAGGGGGACAGAGTGACAGGCAGCAGATAATGGCATATTTACTGGACATTCTGGACATATCTGTACAGTTGTGGGGTATGATTCTGTATGCAGACTACTACCACTCCCAGGATTTGAACCATGGCTGTGTGTTCTAAAAATACAACAGTTCACGTCTCAGTTGCATGTGCTATTCAGATTTTGTTGTCTGTCTTTTCACTGTTTTCTGTCTATGTCTATCTCAGTTGTACTAAATGACCTCTGGGGATTACACCAGTTATATACAGACATTCCTACACATTCTATTTATGTTCACAGTGTGGGTAACAGTGCTTAATACAACAGTACTATTAAGTGGTTGCAAATCTACATTACCATATGATACCAGAGTATACACATGCAGTCCAGCAGTTAGACCTTCATTGTCAGGCTATTATGCTTTTATTTACATACAGACTATATGAAACTCTTCCTGAGATATTCTCTGGTGTATGCAGTACTTGCCTTAAACAATACAGGTTTTATGCTGGCAATTAACTTACTAATGCTTTTAGATTTATTTCTTATGACAGTACATGCAAGAGCATTACTAACCTGCCACGTGTTGCAACCTCTGCAGGTGACATCCATGGGCCTCCTGGTTCGCGGCCCGCTCACTTGCTGCTGTGAAGGACATAAGAGGAATATTTAGCTATACCTATCCATAATATACATGAGCTGGAAATTATTAAACACATAGTGAAGTGATACTTACACACAGCTAGGACAACCCCTGCTGTCCTAGCCTCTTGGATCCACTGATCCAAGAGATTCCCCCTCACGCCATTTCAGGTTGGCATAGTGATGCTTGACCTGCTCAGCAGTTCAGGGTATGCCAGTGACACTGGTGAGGTCACGGGCAAGACAGTCCCAGGCTTCCGCCTTATATTGGGAAGCCTGGTACTGGCCCTGCAACAGTCTCTCCTCATGGTCTTTGACAAGGAGTCCTCCCATGACTCTGGACTCCTGAATGCCCCAGCACTGCACCCAAAAGCACACTCCATCTCCCCTTTCTGCCATGGTGCCTGCAAGGGGAAGCTACAACCAGTTATGAGATGTATTCCCGCCTGTTGGGTTTAAGTAGGGCCAAATTCCCACACTTTGCCGTGATTGGGCAATTTTGAAAAGGCTAAACTATGAGCAAACCTGCTTACCTAAGGTTGGTATTGTTTAAAGGGTTATACCACTGGGCAAATTGAGTTAGCTGGCCTACATATTGCTTACACCAACTAAGCTAGCCTGTGCAATGCTTAGTGTTGCTTAATATTTACTTAGCATTATATTTGCTTTTTGGCATTGATTTAGTAGTCATTACATCTTATATATATGTCTGGTATCCATGATTCATGTGTACGTGCACTGTATGGGGTCCTTGTGTGTAATAGGGGACTTCAACACTCTATTACAATTACACCTCACATCTGGGCTTACTTCTGTACTCCAGTTCACATATTTATGTCATGTAGTAGGTTATAGAACATATGACTGTATACTGATTCCTTTCACATGTTCAGTTTGATTTTTACTATCATGAGGATTTGTTTGGTGATACCTCATTCTTATGTACTGCTGTGATGGCTTGGAGGTTAGCTACTGTGACTATAGTGTATAGGGTCCTGTGTTCAAAATCTGCAAGGCTGTTTATTTTGTTGCTGGGCAGAACAAGGGCCATTGGATACAGAGTGATTAAGGCACTTGTAAGCAAGTTTGCGTGGGTTTGCATGAGAGTAAGCACTGCTATCCTCTGATTAATGATGCTTACAGAGAGCTAGCTTCAATATTGCTTAAACTGTGTGTGCATTGCTTACCCCCATGCAAACAGGCTTAAACCCGCTTACTAGTGCTTACATATGCTTACATATGCTTACTCCAGCTTACTACTACTTAATAGTGCTTACACTTGCTTACTAGTGCTTACTCCCACTTACCACTGCACTAATTTAGACAGTAATGTGTAATGGTTCTTGGAAAGGTGGGGAGATTTGGAAGCTGTATGGAGTTATCATTCATTACACATTTTATCTTCCATTTGTATCCCTGATTCCTGTGTACATATACTGCTTGGGGCATATGTGATTATCTGTGGACTTTGCAACATTATGACACTGGCACCTCACATATGCATTTAATGCAGTACTCCAGTTCACAAATATGTTATTTAGTAGGTTATGCAACTAAAAATATTGGTCATAAGGTGATTTGACATGGAAAATGGAATATGCTGCAGTTGGACTCGAACCGGGAATGACTGTTCGTAAGGCGACTGCTCTGCCCACTACACTATTGCTATACTGCTTCATTTGCATATATCTTCCTTTTTATCCTCTTCTACCATTTAAGCTGCATTAACCACAGCTAAGCGATGGGCAAACCTGTGCACCTACAGTTAAATTTAATCTGTTTCATCAAAAAATTAAAAGGATTTTTATATTGCTTGTGTTTACTATTGCTCTTGTACACGAGGAGGATGTTGCTGGGGGTATGCGGACACCTAAGAGCGGTCTTGCTCATTCTTTTGGGTTTTCTGCTGTTCTTCATTGCAGGGGCATGTATATTCTGGGAGCTCTGCTCTCAGACATGCCCCCTGCACTCTTACATGCTCCATGTAAGATTAGGTGCTCAGGCAGGGTGCCTTCATTAATATGCATGGCCCACTGCCGTTCTGCTCCTAAATGGGCAATTCCATGCAGGACTAAGCTAGTCCTGCATGGAAGATTAGTAAATCTGGGGATTGGTCTTTTACCCATAATTTTTATTTGTGTATGTAAAATGAAAGATACATCATACCAAACTATCATAACCTTGTTGAGGTATTTTTTTCTAGACAAAGTGTTCCCAATAAACATTTCAAAAATAATGGCCTGCATTTAGTGAGGTTACAGCCAATTACATCTTCACCAAGATATCCTCAATCAAATGTTCAAGCTTACAAATTGATCCATACTGTATGAAGTGTTATATGAAATGTGATACCAGCATTAAGTAGGTCTGTTATTTTGTACTTCTTTAGTATAAGAATACATCTCTGTAATTCACAGGGATTTTGCCTTCTCAGCTGGTGATGAAGAAAAAAATGGGACTTACGTTCTCATTCTTATGCAGTACATCATGGAGAAAGGAAGATCTCAGTTCCCTTTATATATATATATATATATATATATATATATATATATATATATATATATATATATATAGATAGGTCTAATACAGATGATCGAACTTTTAAAACATCAACTTTCATATGGCCGAGACCATATGATCAACGTTTCAAAAGTTCGAACACCTGAATTTCCTGGATGTTTTTGCAGGGGGACAAGCCCCCATGCCCTCCTGTACCCCTATATATATATATATATATATATATATATATATATATATATATATATATATATATATATATATATATATATATATATATATATATTGTTAATATATGTTAAAAACTAAATCATAATATAAAAATCATCACAAATATTGTATACCTCTAAATTGCAAGCTCTCCCTTTTACAACATTAACTATTTAGATGTTATTATTACTAAAGATGACAGCAAAGGGTGTTTTCATCAACAGTACATAGGAAACCTGCTTTCTTGAATGTTTTTTTTTAGATTTCAATAGTTGCCATCCTTTGTATATTAAAAAATATAGTGAGAGGGCAAATGATACATGCTACAAGGATGTGCTCAGATCTCCTTAACTTTAAGTTGGAACTCACTAAACTTATGCAGATGTTTCAAGAAAGAAGATACCCACAAGACTGGATTTTCCACAGTGGTGTGGAGGTCCTAGACGGTTGGGGTTCCAGATATAAACCACTATTAGGAAGTCCATTCGAGAGTATGTATTCCACCCCAAAAGATGGTGTTGACACCTTTTCCAACTGCATGGTTATTCACTATGGGACTTTTGGGAAGCAGGTTAAACACATTATATACAAGAATTGGGTCATTTTTAATAGTAACAGCAACATTGACATGTTAGGAAACAAACCTTTTTTTGTCTATAAAATGGGGCACAATATCAAATATCTTTTGGAGCACCCCATTTTGACCATTGACAATAATGGAAGGGGTACTACAAAATGTGATATTAACAATGAGTTAGGAGACAAACCTTTTTTTGTCTCTAAAAGGAGGCACAATATCAAATATATTTTGGAGTACCCCATTTTGACCATTTGCAGTAACGGAAAGGGTACTGCAAAATGTAGGGCATGTAATTATTCTAATTATATTTTAAATGAGCAGAGGGTGAGCATAGGCGACCCACCCCAACTGGTTAAATTAAGAGGGGGGTAATTGTGCTAGTAGGGGACTGGTTTATGTGGTCATTTGTCAGGGATGTAGTTACTTCTATTTAGGGAAAACAGAGAGACCACTACAAAAACATATTTATGAGCATATATATGCTGTAGAGAGCAAAAATTTTAATAACACTTTATATAAGCATACTTTAAATTGCTCTAACTATATAAAATTTTTATTTGGGATAGTGGAGTGGATTAATAGAAATCACAGGGGTGGTTATTGGGAAAATAAAATAGAGAAGAGTGAATTAAAGTGGCAGTTAAGATTGAACGCCACAAAATCCCCTGATATTAATGATAATATTCCATTGGTACATATCTTAAAAGAGAAGGCTTATGATTTATAGGTATATATTTTTTGTTATGATTTTTATATTGTGATTCAGTTTTTAACATATATTAACAACAAGGTTGTTTATGATGTTAATAGGTATTACTGTTTTATCACAACAGTTTTAAAGATATTTTGTGCTAGATGCTCTGTTTTAAGAACTACATCCAATGGGTCAGATGACCAATTTAGATGAGCATTTAAAAGTTTTCAGGGAGCTTTGTTAATGGTTTTGAAGAAGTCCCAAAAGGTACAAGGCTGAAAGCGCTTACTGTTTTTTTTACTTTTATGGTTTATGCTTAATAAAGCTACTTGGTGTTCCGATTACATTTTACTATTCATTTACTGATGCCAAAGTTACCACTACGTTTGCCTTTACTTTTTCAGAGTTTTCTTTGTGTGGTTCCACTGATACATGCTGTGTGGTGATTAGTTGTGTAAAAATGTTCATTCAGTTGTGAAACAATACATATAGGTATATATATATATATATATATATATATATATATATATATATATATATATATATATATATATATACATACACACACACATATATATATATATATATATATATATATATATATATATATATATATATGTGTGTGTAGAGAGAGAGAGAGGTATAAAAACATGCAAACATACATAGGTATATAGTACAACAAATAAAATGGTGCAGGAAATCCATAATGGAGTACATCCAAAACAAATACAAATGCAAAACATGAACAGCAGCAACAGCAACAAATCATGTAATTATAAAATTTAATAGACAAGCAGTCTAGTGAAAATGGGTTTCACTTAAAAAGACAAGTTCTTCAGAACATGGCAGTAACAAGCATAGTGTGACCTGAGTTGTGAAATAGCTGCAGTTATGTAGGGAGGTTTCTGTCCACTGAAAGAGCCTGTGGTTTTGTCTCATGTCTTTGTCCTGTCCCCTATATGTTTTTTGGACTTTTTAGTAAATCATGATGGACTGCAGTCAGTCACTAATGTTGGACACATACCTCCAGATTTTCCCACAATGTCCAGATTTTTGCTTCATACTTTTGGTCTGCTTCTCATAAAAATGGTGGTTTTCTTGCAAATCATTGAGGATTGAAGTCAATAAATAATTATAGACATTTGAAGTTTCAGACTTCACACCCTTCAGAAAAATGTGCGCTAATGCAAAATGTGTTAATCTAATGACTTTTTAAGTTTATAAGAGCAGTTATTAAAATCCATCCTTGATTTTGAGTCTTTGATCTCACATTATTTTATATAACTAAATAAATTATTTTTGGCTTTGTCTAGATTTCTTGCAGTAAAAAGTTAAAACCTATGTCTGACATTAAAGTTTCATACACATTAATGTAAACACATTTGTGTAAAAAATAGCTGTTCTGTTAACTTCTTGAGTGAACCAGACTGACAGTTAAAAATCATTCCTGATTTTGGTCTTTTGCCCGCCCTCTCCCTTTTTGCAGAAAGAGTTAAACTTTAATGTAGAGCCAGTGCACTTAACTGACACTCCCACCAGGATGGCAATCAAGTTGGCCCCACCCACACCTTTCAAACTATGATGGTGTGTCTTAATGTAAGCAATCATTGAAATAGAAACAGATTTTCCATGAAGAACTCTATTATGCACTGATATAAGAAGCACTGATACAAGAGGCATTTTTTCGGTTTATGTTCTCTTTATACTCCATGTCAGTTCTTCCTCCTGAGTCAGGTGGAAACGTCTCTGTCAAATGAACACAGCCTCATCCATTCAGTGGGATGTGTCCTGGGTTACTTCAAGAGTAGGCAACTTCTGTAAAACAGCAACAGGAGAGCAATGTCACTAGAAGGCCAACTAAGGGTCCAGGTATGGTGCACTCAGGACAAGACTCACATTATTTCCCGGATATGATAAATATGCTGACAACACCTAAACGAATAATTTAAATTAGAAATGTTCTATTCCCTTTTAAAATAACATAGGGTCTGTTATCCATAATTACTAACTCAGATTTTTTTTTTGTTAGGAGACTATCTGATCTGACTAAAACATTCTACATACATTTTTGCTTTGACACTCTGTTTTATTTTTAAACCAGTGTAGGCTTTTCTTTACTTTACCAGATCCCTTTTGGTAATAGAAGATAAGTTTAGAGCCCATTTTGGGGGAACTTCTAAATAATAATGACTATGGGGATATCCTCTTTGGAGTATGCTGAATGTATTATATAAGCTGGGAACCTTGCGTGTAGTAGATATAATACAGCCTTTATTAGATTTCTAAAAATAACCCTTATTTATTTTATTAACCTGTCCTAGACAAAACAGTGCATCATCCAAAGAAAAATATCTTGCTTCTTCTAAACTAAGAAAACTGCTATGCCTCCCCCTCACCACCACCAATATCTGGCAGCACAATACTCTATATGATCTCCACTGAACTGTCTAACATGCTTGAAATACTTAACTAAACAATGGCTTTCAAAATCCTCAAGTAAATCTGCATAAGTGATGAAAATGAAATGTGGAACTTAATCCCTCTAAACAGACTGAATATTTTCTAGAAATGCAGAATTTTACCCTAGCCTTCAGTATGCCAGTATGGAAGTCTCTGCTATTCAGCATGTTGAAGGACACAACAAAAAACATTAAACAAAGTCTTTGCTTCTTTTACAGATGGTGTTCCCTTTCTTTCTGCAGTTGTAAACATTCTTCAGCATTTCATGGAACACAGTACAGTGAGATCAGTATCTCTTTAGCAACCCATGGATTCTACAAATGTGAGAGATTTCTTCACACTGCTGTACCTGATGGATTCAAATATTTAAGTGAGCAGCCCTGATGGCAAAACAAACAAGCAAACAGGCAAAATTCTGTATGAATTCTAAGACTGTGTATGTGTATGTGTGTGTGTGTGTGTGTGGGGGGGGGGGGGGTTGTCTTTTTATACAGCCATCAGAATGCCATACAAAGTTGTTTCTTTACCACCCCCCCACTTGTTAAAGGATACAGCACTTACTTTACCAGATACCATTTTAAAATAAGTGTAAGCAACTTTACCCTTTCTTTCACATAGCCAAAC
>NC_056737.1:758897952-758962952 GCF_019279795.1 Protopterus annectens
TGTGTGTGTGTGTGTGTGTGTGTGTGTGTGTGTGTGTGTGAGAAACAGAAAGAGAGGCATCATCATGGTTGACATATCAGTTTAATTTCTGTTTTTTCATTAAACATTCTTCAGATAGATCCAGAAAACTGCTAACTTGCAAGCATGCCAAAATTTGATCAATATTTTGAAACAATAACCCTTCTAGAATAACTTACATCTGTATATACAAATCTCTTAAATCACATAAAGCTGTAGGGTTAGCCATCATTATTATTATGTGTCCTACATGTTTATGGAGGTGTGAAGTAACTACAGAAATATATGTGCTACAATGATGCTGTCTGCAAACGTGTCACATCTCCGAGGTGGAATGTAGCAATAAGATATGTTAATAATCCAAAATAAAAATCTTGTGAAGAATATTCAGGTTGTAAGAAATATATCTATACAAAATACATTTTGCGGTAAACACGCTCACACACACACACACACACACACACACACACACACACACACACACACACACACACACACACACTAATTTTCAAGAAAATGCAGATGATTTGGACTATATTTATAAAATTATTAAAATACTGAAACAAAACTGATTCTATAGCAACTGGAAATTAGTGTACAATAAATGGTTAATCATGTAAACCCCCATGGCCTTAAAAGCTTGCTTACTAAAAGCCACGTTACCATTTACATTTATTAAGCAATGGTTACTTTACAAAAATCACAAACATCAAGAGGACTACAGGGTGTATGTGAAACATAGTGTACGTATGCTGGGCCAATTGTCACATTTAGACAGCATTTGCAATTCTCAAACCAAACAAATCTGTCTGTAGGGAAGTCCATGAAGACATGTTGCCATACAGTTTCATCAACCTTTTGAAGGAAAAAATATTACAGGTTTACAAAACAGGATGTTTTTGATTATTTAAACAGTTTTCCTAATCCCTTGCATTTACAAACATAAAAAAAGAAAGCTGCCTTGCATTAAGGGTTAAACAACTTGCAGCACAATTTCTGCAAACTGAAATCACACTAATCTTTGAGTCTTGCTCTAATGTGTGGCTGTTGAAATCCTTAGCTGTGATAAATTAAGCTACTTATTAATCTAATTATCGTATATTCATCCCAGAAACTTTCATGTGACTTGAAAAGGCTATTCAACCTTTCCTTTCCTTCCAGAAAGGGCTCAATCTTGCACCAATTAAGATCGGTCTGAAGCAATGCTTTAACAACCAGCTTTCTTTAATCACCCAATGGAACAAGTGCTGATGGTAACTGAACTGAAAGCTGATGGAGCAGCTTAGAATCTTTTCATTCTCCTATCTTGTAGCTATTTGTAAAATCCCAGTATCAATTCAGCTGTTCACATAAATAAAACTGTTCCAGTATGCTAGATAGACAAAAGATATGATTTAACATCAGTCTTAACAGCCTGTAAGTATTAATTTTCATTAAAATGTGATTCTAGTAAATTAAATAGCTGGTAATGATTAAATAAACAGCTAGTAATGTTTATCAATAGCATTGTCAGGTGATACAGTTTTAGTATTAATTAGCTCTTCATTACTTCTATAGATCAGATATGCAATATCAGAATCCTGAATCAAAAGATGACTAATAAATCTTAACTGAACACTAAACCATGCCTCACTCTACATTCACTGCATTGCAAAGCTATTTTGTGGCATGTTTTTTTAATGGTTTAATTTTTCTCTCTGAGTGATGAAAATAGTAACCAATGCCTATCCAATGTGTGCCACCTCACAGAATATATGCAAAAGAATTACATTCCTTAGTTTAGAAGAAAAGGCAAGATGGGGTTTTAGGAAACCTACTTAGTAGCCAAGCTCTGCAATTTAGAAATTATGAAGACGAGCAAAAGTAAGCTAGTTTATAAGAAAATCTAGAACCTGCAGCAATTGTACGCATGCCTGAAAAGCCAACATTGTTCCAAATGCTTACGTGTTTTTATTTATGGTACATAACATTTCCAAATAGCAAAAACATGAACTAATAGACTGTTTTCTCTCCACTTCATTTTCACTAGTCTTGTCAACCAAGAGGTTTTTCCCTTTTTAACCTTATAACTGATGTGTGATAAAGCAAATGATTAGTATGAATAAATTATTCTGTGTGTGTGTGTGTGTGTGTGTGTGTGTGTGTGTGTGTGTGTGTGTGTGTGTGTGTGTATATATATATATATATATATATAGAGAGAGAGAGAGAGAGAGTCTAAAATGTTATATGCATTCAGTCTGTGCATAGACAATATATGTATCTATATATACTAGATAATGTGGACTGAACTGATTTTACTTTAGTACATTAAAGGGGAAAACTATATACTGCTTACGCAGTGTAACAACAGAACCAATACTAGTGCACATCTCTAACTATTTTTACATATGTGGATGTCAATTTTCCTAAGTTCGTATCTACAGCTAGACATAATGCTAAATTTGTCTTTAAATTAAAGCAATTTTTGTCTTAAGTAACATTTCTCCCAGCACTCTCACAAGTACAATTGTAATTTGTAAAAAAAAATTCACCGGTTGCATTTTTCGATAATCAGTGGCAAAGGTTTACTCTGTACAACATTATGCTTATAAAATCTTGTTATATAGTTCATAGTGCCTTTATTGAAGCACCTGCATAACAATTATACTATCAGAAATAGGAAGTGCCTTCAGTCCCCAGTGCAATCCCATTGAATCTTCTTGGGTACTTTGCTGTTTTTTACTTTTATCACTGATCAGTGGAAGTATCTGAAATGTCATGTGCATAGTCTATGACATTAGTTATCATACTACATGTTCTTTTAAATTATTCTGTTTATATAACATTAAAATGCAATTAATACATAATATTAGCTACCATTTAAAATTTAGGAATATATGAAAAAGATATAAGTGCATTGGCCTTTAACATATTGTACAATAGAGAAAAAATGTGCAGTGGGGATAAGCTATTATTAACTATGTTATATGTGTAGTACTATACTGTGATTATGTGTCTGTTATGTTACGTAATCATTATCTGTCAGGTTCATGTACGGCTAACTACAGATTATAGCACACTACTATTTAAAAATGTATATTTAGACCAAGAAATCTATATCCTTGTAAGCATCTTTTCCTTAATTTAATATCAGGAAAGCAAAACTAATATGCTAAACATTATGAATAAAACAACCTTTCACGGTATGCTTGAACATTTATAAAATACACTGAAAAAGAGATGTTCTATTATTTTAATAAAAAAATTTAAACATTTGCATTTTAAAATACATGTTAAATTAAGTAACATTTCAAAAGGCTTAAGAATTGTTCTCCTAAGGTCAACTGCACATCAGAATATGCATTTGTCATTAGGTGTTTTCTTTTAACACACATCTACTAATTTACACAAATTATGTGCACTACTACTAGATTCAATAGTATGATGTATCAGGGAATTGCTAACTAACTAAATGTTTACCAGGTATCATCAGTTTGCCAGGAGTAGTTTACTTATGATTTATATACCTACAAAACAACTCAATAGAAATCTTATTTTTTCCCTTAATCAATGTTTTCTGCATGTTATACAACCACTAAGAGAAAATATGCATAGGAAATGGCAGAAGTTTACATATCAGGATGCAGTTGCAAAGCTACATTTTTCTTTTAGTTCTCTAAGGTTTACTTGCAGGATAATAAGTTATTTAGGCTTCATACATACACACACACACACACACACACACACACACACACACACACACACACACACACACACACACACACACAGCACAAAGCATCTCAATAAACTCAACTGTAAGGGGCCACCTAGTGGATAAGACAATTTTGCCTCTCTTCTTTGGCCTTTCCCATATACTAATAATATTATTAATTAGTACTTATGTTTTTCCACTGAATGATAGCATGAACAAAAGACAAAGAGCTGCAAGTAACTGCAGAGATATTTATTTGTGTAGAACCAGTTAAAGTAATGGTGATATGACCCCATATTAGAGACAAATCTCCTGGTATTAGCCTTTTCAAAGGTATGGCTAGTTTTAAGCCCACTTTCTTCTTGACTGCTTACCCTAATTTGATATTATCACCATAAATGTCTATTCCTGCCAGCTTTAGAAATGTTTCTTTGAGTGTCTGTTTATGTGATCTGGATAAAAGTTCAAACTGCAATATTTTTCACATTAGCAAATTAACGGACATTGGAAGCTAAAAATATATTAAGCCAGTCCTGGGGTGACAAAAATTGATTTGGGCATCATCTAATTTTATGATACTACTACTACAAACACACACACACACACACACACACACACACACACACACACACACACACACACACACACACACACACACAGACAAACCAAGAAGAAGAAGAAGTGCATTTACATATTTTCTTATATATTTATATAATTCTGCGAGGTAAGTAGTCTGGTGCCCAGACCCTTTTTCTCACATAACTAGGTACTTTCTGGAGTACATACAGAACTAATTGCACAAATACTTTCCTTTCAGATTAATATCAGGGAGTTTGTTGATACATGTTCTCCCTTTATATATGTGTGTGTGTGTGTGTGTGTGTGTGTGTGTGTGTGTGTAATATCTAAGTCTCAGAATTCTGTTTAAATACATATTGAAATGCAACTGTATTACTAAAATACATGCCTCTGGGATTATTTTTTTTTTAAACTGTGATCCAAAAATATTTTTCTGAAATACGACAACATTTATCATACCTTTACAGAATATCTCATTTGACTGTAAATCAGCTCGGTAAACTCTTGACAGTCACTTTTTTTGTTGTGTTTTTGCTCAAGAATTAATTGTTTCATTCTATTAAACTCAATCTTCATCTGTGGGTAAATGAATGCAACAATTCTATGAACTACTAGGTCAGACTTCAAAGCTCAATAATCTGAGTTCCACGTCCAGTCAATAATTCTAATACAACTTAATTCTTAAGCCCACACAAATGTTCTTGGAAAATGAAACAAAAGTGAGTACACTAAGTCCATTTAAGTAAATATGTATCATAAATATGCTGTCATGCAGTTGAGAAGAAACTTGATTTTCTTTGAAAATTCTAATGCATGAGTCATTTGTGTCTTGCTGAGTGTATTTACATTTCTACTAACTTTTCACATGTTATCTCATTGGCCTGTTGTCTTTAATGCTCAAAACATTTTAGCAGATATTTTGAGCCTCATATTTAGACATATCCCCTTCCCCATTGATAGCATTGCTGTATAAGCTACAAAAGCAAACATTAATTTTAAACAAAGTTAAGTTTCCTAGAAAAATACAATTTCTGAGAACTATGCTGTTTATCTCCCTCTCTCTCTCTCTCTCTATATATATATATATATATACACACACACACACACACACACACACACACACACACACATACACGCACAAAAACACCCACACATATACATGAGTTGTGATACCTATACTTTGTTAAACAAAAGATTTTGTATACACACATTGTTCAGACAGAGATTAAAGGATAAAATATCACAATACATAATTACATTTTTTTTGAAAATTCTGAAACTGAAAAAAAATCAGCAGGAAACTTAAAGTGAAACATGAAGTACTATCATTGCCATTAACAGATAAAAGCTCCACACTGTTTTTATCTGTTTATTTGGAAGGAATCCAGTCTTTACTGTTACACAGGAAACAAAAAATGAAATGCAGGAATAATTATTGAACCTGTGTGATTTGTTATCTTTGTCACTGTCTTTCCGAATGGTAAAATGATATCAGCAGCTGCAGACGGTTGCTGATTTCCCCTATTAGTAAACAAGTGCTTTGGAGACCTGTGTGAGGCACTTTAAGCCCACTACTCCCCGAAGTGCTGTCAGGCTTAACTACTAATCCTCAGTATTTCAGAGCACTGGAAATTCATCTTTATAAAACCTGAACAAAAAAAGGAAAGAAGCCTTGAGGGCATGAGCTCCCTCTGGTGAGACAAATGACATGTTCATTTATTAATGAAACAATAACACTGGAAAGAGGATCAAAGCACATTCCATCCTTACTTTACAATCTCCAATTTTCTCAGGCCAAACATTTAATTGAGCCGTGACAATGGAATACTTAATCATTGCTGTTAAATAAAGTTTCAAGTGGCAGAAAATTAGCAGTAGTCATATCTGGTGTGTTGCTTAATAAATAATGCTACCATTTCTTGTTGGCCTCTTTAACCTGAACTGATATCAGGTCTTAGAATTTAGACCTCAGAAATTAATCTAGCCTGATTAGGATAAAACTGATTTGAAAGACTTGCTGATTTTTTCATCTCTGCTCATTATGAGATAAACATTCTGTTGGAACAGCTATTCAGTTTCATTAAGAATGTTGACAAATTTAGAGATTTTGCATCCAAGACTGATCATTCAAAGATTTATGGTGAACTATATTGGAAACAATTAAGCTAATGGTACTATTCTTCGCACTTACCTGCAATCAGTGACCCTCAAATTATATCTGTTGCCAGTTTTCACCAGCTGCTTTAACAATGTGTGCTTCCTATTTTAATTTTTTTCTGTTTTTCCCTATTCCTTTATTCCCTTATAATAGACAGATTTCCAATGATTTTGCTTTTTTTGTTCACTGCAGAAACAGTCTCTCTTGATAATTTGTCTTCAGATTTTGCATCCCACAGGCAGTTCACCCATTTACATGTCATGTTTCACTTTTCATTTCTCACTTCTGGAATCCCCACTTTCTAAACATCATGCTTCGTGACTTTATTGCTACATTGTTATCTGTCTTACCCAATTCATCTATAAGGTTTCTTGGTATTGGTTAAGATGGACTGTACTTTGTTTTCTATACTGCTATCCTTTTAAGTCTGTTTTACTTTAATTAGTTAGATGTTCCCCTCAAGTTTCCATTTTGCATGAGAAGCATCTACATTTTGTCTACTGAATATTATTCACTGGCATCAGTTCCCTATTATGACTTTGCTGTATTTCTTGTGGGTCTGTGTCTTTCTCCAATAATTTATTGTCACACCTCTTAATAAAATAATTTCTGTTCATTTCAAGAAGTTGCCATAAAATTAATTTCTGCTCATTTCAAGATTGGTGCATCAAAGTCCCCAAAAAAGTTCTGAGAAGTTCTTGAATGCTCTTGTCAGTACTAGTGTTTACTGTTGATATGTTAGTTTTTCCTTATTAATGATGAAATGTTTGGATTATCATTCCATTTTCACACCACAACATCTCAGCAAATCATTGAAACTGTTAACATTTTCTGAACAATCCTTATTTTGAGCTACTTCTGCTATGACTGTTGGACTGCACTGGTTAAATTACATACTTTCTTTAAAATGCTGTCAGGTATTTCAGTAGGAAGAGGTATATTGATTTTTAGGGGTTCTTGTTTCAAATTAGAACACTAATCTCAGTTGTTTCTAGCAGATTTTATTCTATGAAATATTTGGCAGAATTTAATTCTAATGCAGATTTAGACTGTGTATCTTATGTTGACATAACCCAATCTGCAGCCTAACCAAAACTGTTTAAAAAGCATACCTGCAATTGTTTTACACCTGATTTTTCTGATTTCAAAATACTTTAATAAGACAAAAAATCAACATAATGCTGACTGCTATGCAATAAAACTAGAAACAGATATCACAGTCTATTCTCTGTAAAATCAGTAGAAAAATAATGAATAACAGTCATGTGCAATTCCTTTATCTATGTGAACATGCCAATTATTGTGGATTCTTGTTCCAAATGCTGTACAGTAGTATTTTAGGGTATTTTAGATATTCAAATTGAAAATAACACTTAAGAACTTAACTTGAGTACAGACATTAATAAAAAAGATTTATAAAAAGGCATTACGGTAAAATTAGATTTGGCCAAGTAATTGAAATGGAACTTGGAATGAATAAATCTACAATACCCAAGTCAAGCTACTTTAAGTTAGAGCAGCTGGCAGCAAGGCTTTACAAATCCCACCCACAGAGAATAATCAAAGGAAAACAATGCAGTCAGAATGTAAAAATGAAATAACGTGAATGAGAGGAATGTAAGATGCTTAAACACCACTGAATGAGTCAATAGATGAAAGAAGGGAAAGAAAAGGTAAGCAGATATCAATAGTGACCAAAAAAAGCATAAAGTGATGAACTATATACACAAAGAGTAATGGTAGCCAGTTAGGAGCCTTATAATTCCTCATTAAGACACCCACCGGTAGTAATATACTGCATTCTTCTTCTTCATTGGGGCAGAATGTTAAAAGCTGGAATTCAGTTTGCTTATTACATAAACATTTCTTGATAATGAATACATTTCTGATATTATTTTCTAACCATTTTGTAAGCCATAAGAGTTTAGTCTTTATATCTGAAACATTCTGCCTTTGTTTATACATAGCCATCCACCTATAAGTTTTACTTCAAATCAGAAAAAAAGGTAAGGTACAGAAAAATCTTTCAAGCTGAAAAAAATATCAGCAATCACAAATTCCAATTTAAGATTGATAAATGCATCATAATGAAACAGTCTGTAGATAAAAAGAAATCACAGCGTGAGCTAAAAAAGGTGCAAATGAAGAAGTATTAAGAGAAGAGGAAGAAGCAGAAGATGTACTGGGATCAGGAAAGAAGATGGATTTAATTTAGTTCACTTTATATGCAGAGAACAAAAAACTAGATTAACTACTTTTATATATATATATATATATATTATGTATATATATATATATATATATATATATATATATATATATGTATATATATATATATATATATATATATATATATATATGTATATATATATATATATATATATATATATATATATATTATATATATATATATATATATATATATATATATATGTGTGTGTGTGTGTGTGTGTGTGTGTGTGTGTGTGTGTATATATATATATATATATATATATATATATATATATATATATATATATATATGAAGAGGTTACTAACCTATGAATATAGATATAAAATAGCCAAGGCAAACTGAATGTGAAGTAATAGACTGATCAATAAATGAAAGATTTCAACTGGAATGCCAGACATTACCAATATTCCAGTTTGAAGTTTCATTAAAACAGATGAATAATCAAGTAGTGACAGAGGAACTATAAAGACTAGTAGAAATGAAGATGTTTCACAAACAAAATGTCAAGAACTTTATTTGGAGAATTTTTTGAAAACTAAGATATGGTTATGTAAAAGAAGAATGAGTAGAAAATGCAGACCATGGAAGAAAATCTTAATTTTGAAAAGAATTTAAGGGAAGATTTGCTGGATTTTTAGAAGTGGATAGATATAGGAATATATATGACAGTAAGAAGCTGCAGGCATAGAATAAGATACAGAGCATTTAGATTAATAAATCAAATAAAAACATAACTTGGAACCATTAAGGGAGATCCATATAACATATCTGGAAGAATGCATTACTATGCAGAAAAAATAATAACAGACATGGTATTTCCAGGAAAACATGGAGTAATGATGGAAAACAAAAAATTTGACTACTGACTTGAATCTTCTGATTATAGACAACTGTAAATCATTAAGAAAAGAAGTATTTTATTACAGTTATATAGAAAAGGAAACTGGCCAGTAAAAACTGGATGCTTTAAGTATTCTACTAGAGGTATTTTCAATAGTTAAAGGACTTACAAAGGTACTACCATCCTGGAAATACATTTTAATATCCCCAGTTTTAAAACCTGACAAGGACTCAATGCAATGCTCTTTATATAAACAAATTTCATTATTAAATGTAGATTATACAATATTCATGGCAATCGATGCCTGTAAAAAAAAAACTATTTCTTCCAATGTTGATAAACAATGATCAGATTGGGTTTATAATAAAGTGAAATACCTATGATAATATCAAGAGAATACCATCAATAACTGATTATACTAATAATTCAAAAAAGCACTAACTTTTGTTAGTCTGGATATCAATATTGCATTTGATTCAGTTAATTGGGAGTAGTTACTATCAGTACTGGAAGAATGTAATTTTTCAAACAATTCCTTAAATTAATTAAATTTCTTTATGAAAACTCATTTGCATGCATTAAGATAGGTTCATATACTTCCCAATCAAGCATGATTACTAAAGGTACTAAGCAGGGTTGTTCCTTGTCCCCATTCCTTTTTGCTCTAGTTATGGAACTTTTTGCAAATTATATAAAAGCAAATAAAAACATCAAAGTCATACTAATAAATAATGATTTAATCCCCAAAACACAATTATTTGCAGATGACATCCTATTAACTTTGACTGATTACAGTTCTTCTCTTATTGCGGTATTAAAAGCAATAGATATATTCCAGAATAAACTGGGACTCAGTTTTAATGAGAATAAGACTATAATACTACCTGTTAATTATCATATTAATAAAATAGATAAAAATTATATAAATACATTGTGAAAGATGGTAAAATCATTTACTTAGGGATAATCTTGTCTGATAATATTAAAGATGTAATAACCCTTAATTATAATAATAACTTAAATTCCATAAAACAAACTCTTAATAAATGGAATATTTTTTCACTATGGAAGAGAGACTATCCTTAATTAAAATGATTATCATTCCTAAAATTCTATATATAATATAATCTTTATCTCTCCCACTCCCCCCAAAAAATATAAAGACATATAATTCTTTGTTTCTGAGATTTGTGTGGTTTCCTAACAAGCCTAGACTGGCTATAAACCATTACATTAGAGATTGGACATCGGATGGTATTGGTCTTTCAGATTTAGAATTATATTCTTTACCCTCGATTGTTAAGACAATATTTTTCTGGTTAAATAACAATTATAATGTCAAATGGAAAGATACTCAGGGGGTATTTGGTGTAAAATTCAATAATTTAACAAAAATCATATCATACTAAAATAGCTACTAATACATTTTATTGGTTAGTAAAATACTATTTTATAGAAAAAACAGTTAACCCTTATTCTATTTGTACAATAATAACCTCCTTTAAAAAAATCATTTTCAGGAACCCTGAATATAAAGCATGGATTATCTTTGTATTTCCAATTGCCTATACTCAAAATAGCATTAATACATTTCATTTAACAACAATGATTACATTTAAAGACAAAAACCTGTTATACTGGTATCAATTACTAGACAATGAAAAGTTACAGAATGTTTATCATATTATTAATAAGTATGAGTTAAGCAAAGATATGTGGTTAGAAATTCAGAATTGTAGACACTTAGTTGAAAATAAAATGAATGTAATGCAACCAACAGTTAGAATTTTTTTGCCCACTTTCATTGATTTACTCATTATTCTAATGCATCAAAATATAATTGGAAAGGGACTTCTATCTAAGATATAAAAGGTACTTAAGACTTTAACAGCATGCATCAGAGAAAACTATTAGGATTATTTTAGACTTGTTAATAATAACTCCCAAAGTGAAGATGATAAAAAAATAATACTCAATCATCAAAATAAACTACTTCATCACTAAGGTGAAGGATATTCTCTTGGAAGTTCTTACATAGAACCTTTATCCCACCACATAAAGTTGAATTGATGTATAATAAAGACATAGGATGCTGGAGATGTAAACTAAATGTTAAAGCTGACTGGTAGCATATGTTTTATGATTGTATAAAATGTAAAGTATATTCGGACAATATGAATTCTGTCTTACAGTCTGTTTTTAATGATAAATTTAAGCTGACAAAATCTCTTATTTTATTTAATACACATATTCCCACTTGTGTCAAGAAAATAAAATACCCTGTTTTATGGAGTATCTTAACATTAGCAAGAAAAATCATCACCAAGAAATGAAAGAATCAGGCTTCTCTTACTATGAAGGAATTGGTACACTTGGCAACTGAAGTTTGTCTTCTTGAACTTATGATCAAGACAAGAACATCTAGAAACTGAGGGTATCTTACACATTACAACTAATAGGTTAGTTTTTAATTTGTTAGCACTTGTGACCTCAATATTATTAGTTTAGTCATTCTCACAGTTATGTAAAATTCTGATACATGAACAATGTGGGGATCCTACAAATGATTCATTGCATTTATTGTGTTGGATTAAGTGATTGAGTATATGTTTTGTATTCTTTGACATCATTTGATGATTATTGGAAATGAATGTGTGGTTATGTCTTTGGGTATATGAAACTAGAATTAAGGACTTTGGGCCCATTAAGTATTGTTGGATACTTATAGGCTGATTTTGGTTCCTAGGAAAATTTCAATATGGATTTGATTCAGCTTTTGGAAGGCCTGTCGACTGATAAGGACAATTTACCCATTTTTGAAGTAACTCATAATACTGATATTAACAAATCACAAAGGAAGATAGATAAGGAATCCTGTCTGATTTATGTAAGCATTCGTCCATAGTTATGAAAGAACTTAGGATGCATGTTTAGCATTTGTGATTATTTAAGGCCTATTTACCCAAAAACATTTATCCTAGGGCATTACATGTTAGAATACAACTTTATGTTAAAGGAATAGATGAAATGCTACTTCAAGAATGGAAGCAGGTTCAACAGATGGCTTCTATGTCATTTGTTAGGATCTTGAGTTCCTTTTATGAGAGGAAAATTGTAGTTTTGACTAATACTATTATGGAGTTGTGTGATAAGGCCAAACCTCATAAAGTTGAGACAATTTATTCAGAACAAACTGCAGCACTTTCTAGAGATCTAGTAGTGGTAGAAAAAGATTTAAAATTTAGGATGATTAAAAAATTTCAAAAGGATGTGAAGGATTACTCTACAGGTAAACCTTTGAATATAAAAAGGTGCAGTTTGTGGAAAATAAAACTTGAATTTGGGTGCCTTTAGGTGTAAGAGAAAAGATCGATTCTGAAAAATACTAATGTCTCATTTGATACTTCTGTGGATGAATTTCATCTGCAACAGATACAGAAATATCTACACCTTCAGAATCACCTGTAAGTAAAAGGTTAAATGTCCCTTTAGGAGGACTAGAAGGAGTGGATATATAAATACATTGTGAAAGATGGTAAAATCATTTACTTAGGGATAATCTTGTCTGATAATATTAAAGATGTAATAACCCTTAATTATAATAATAACTTAAATTCCATAAAACAAACTCTTAATAAATGGAATATTTTTTCACTATGGAAGAGAGACTATCCTTAATTAAAATGATTATCATTCCTAAAATTCTATATATAATATAATCTTTATCTCTCCCACTCCCCCCAAAAAATATAAAGACATATAATTCTTTGTTTCTGAGATTTGTGTGGTTTCCTAACAAGCCTAGACTGGCTATAAACCATTACATTAGAGATTGGACATCGGATGGTATTGGTCTTTCAGATTTAGAATTATATTCTTTACCCTCGATTGTTAAGACAATATTTTTCTGGTTAAATAACAATTATAATGTCAAATGGAAAGATACTCAGGGGGTATTTGGTGTAAATCCAATAATTTAACAAACTCATATCATACTAAAATAGCTACTAATACATTTTATTGGTCAGTAAAATACTATTTTATAGAAAAAACAGTTAACCCTTATTCTATTTGTACAATAATAACCTCCTTTAAAAAATCATTTTCAGGAACCCTGAATATAAAGCATGGATTATCTTTGTATTTCCAATTGCCTATACTCAAAATAGCATTAATACATTTCATTTAACAACAATGATTACATTTAAAGACAAAAACCTGTTATACTGGTATCAATTACTAGACAATGAAAAGTTACAGAATGTTTATCATATTATTAATAAGTATGAGTTAAGCAAAGATATGTGGTTAGAAATTCAGAATTGTAGACACTTAGTTGAAAATAAAATGAATGTAATGCAACCAACAGTTAGAATTTTTTTGCCCACTTTCATTGATTTACTCATTATTCTAATGCATCAAAATATAATTGGAAAGGGACTTCTATCTAAGATATAAAAGGTACTTAAGACTTTAACAGCATGCATCAGAGAAAACTATTAGGATTATTTTAGACTTGTTAATAATAACTCCCAAAGTGAAGATGATAAAAAAATAATACTCAATCATCAAAATAAACTACTTCATCACTAAGGTGAAGGATATTCTCTTGGAAGTTCTTACATAGAACCTTTATCCCACCACATAAAGTTGAATTGATGTATAATAAAGACATAGGATGCTGGAGATGTAAACTAAATGTTAAAGCTGACTGGTAGCATATGTTTTATGATTGTATAAAATGTAAAGTATATTCGGACAATATGAATTCTGTCTTACAGTCTGTTTTAATGATAAATTTAAGCTGACAAAATCTCTTATTTTATTTAATACACATATTCCCACTTGTGTCAAGAAAATAAAATACCCTGTTTTATGGAGTATCTTAACATTAGCAAGAAAAATCATCACCAAGAAATGAAAGAATCAGGCTTCTCTTACTATGAAGGAATTGGTACACTTGGCAACTGAAGTTTGTCTTCTTGAACTTATGATCAAGACAAGAACATCTAGAAACTGAGGGTATCTTACACATTACAACTAATAGGTTAGTTTTTAATTTGTTAGCACTTGTGACCTCAATATTATTAGTTTAGTCATTCTCACAGTTATGTAAAATTCTGATACATGAACAATGTGGGGATCCTACAAATGATTCATTGCATTTATTGTGTTGGATTAAGTGATTGAGTATATGTTTTGTATTCTTTGACATCATTTGATGATTATTGGAAATGAATGTGTGGTTATGTCTTTGGGTATATGAAACTAGAATTAAGGACTTTGGGCCCATTAAGTATTGTTGGATACTTATAGGCTGATTTTGGTTCCTAGGAAAATTTCAATATGGATTTGATTCAGCTTTTGGAAGGCCTGTCGACTGATAAGGACAATTTACCCATTTTTGAAGTAACTCATAATACTGATATTAACAAATCACAAAGGAAGATAGATAAGGAATCCTGTCTGATTTATGTAAGCATTCGTCCATAGTTATGAAAGAACTTAGGATGCATGTTTAGCATTTGTGATTATTTAAGGCCTATTTACCCAAAACATTTATCCTAGGGCATTACATGTTAGAATACAACTTTATGTTAAAGGAATAGATGAAATGCTACTTCAAGAATGGAAGCAGGTTCAACAGATGGCTTCTATGTCATTTGTTAGGATCTTGAGTTCCTTTTATGAGAGGAAAATTGTAGTTTTGACTAATACTATTATGGAGTTGTGTGATAAGGCCAAACCTCATAAAGTTGAGACAATTTATTCAGAACAAACTGCAGCACTTTCTAGAGATCTAGTAGTGGTAGAAAAAGATTTAAAATTTAGGATGATTAAAAAATTTCAAAAGGATGTGAAGGATTACTCTACAGGTAAACCTTTTGAATATAAAAAGGCGTGCAGTTTGTGGAAAATAAAACTTCGAATTTGGGTGCCTTTAGGTGTAAGAGAAAAAGATCGATTCTGAAAAATACTAATGTCTCATTTGATACTTCTGTGGATGAATTTCATCTGCAACAGATACAGAAATATCTACACCTTCAGAATCACCTGTAAGTAAAAGGTTAAATGTCCCTTTAGGAGGACTAGAAGGAGTGGATGCAAACATACAAATAGGGACCAAAAGTCTAGATTCAATTTAGCAAATGATGATACAGAAATAGACATTGTTCAGTATGTACATAGTATTTCATCTGTGCAACTATCAGAAGTTGAATGTGAATTGTTAAACAAAGGATTAGGATTTATATCCAGTCATTTTTTGTCAGAATTTACTTTTGCCCAGGATGTTTTGTCATTCTGTATGAATTTTAAATTTAAAGTTATTTTTTGTTCAACAAATATCATCTGAGGATGTCTGATGTAGTATTAAGTTTAAATCATCCTGCTTTATGCCCCCTATGAATAAGAATGTGGCAATTTTTCAGATTCTGGTCTTAAAGGATTTATATTTTAGGTATGATTCAAGTAAAATTATACATAATAAAAATATGTTTGGATCACAATAACAGGCACTGTGTAAATTGAGCCAGAATACAGATATAGTGATTAATAAGGCGAATAAAGGGGGTGCGGTCGTGGTGAGTGATTGGAGCATGTATTATAATGAGGCCAATAGTCAATTATCTGACCAAAGCTTTTATCAACTGATGCATTTAGATCCAACACCAATGTTTAAAAAATAAATAGATGAGTTTTTTCAGATAACAATGGAATAGGGTATTATTTCTAAAGATACAGTTTTTCATCTTATGGTGTCAGACCCAGAGAAACAAATTTTCTACATGTTACCTAAAATTCATAAAAAATTGGAAAAAAACACCTGGGAGACCAATTGTATCTGGAAAAGGCTCTTTGACAGAACCTCTTTTGGCCTTTCTCACAAAATATCTCAAACCGTTATTAAAATATGTACAATCTCATATTGAGAATACAACTCAATTTTTGAACATTATTGAAGATATGCAGATTGACCAGGAATGGTTGTTATGTACTCTTGACGTTTCAGCCCTTTAGACAAACATTCCGCATTGGGCTGGCCTTATGGCATTAGAGTTTTAGTTGAATAAGGCTGGCTTAAATCCCCCTGGCTTTAACACATTTTTATTATGTTTGACGGAACATATTCTCACAAAAAATGTGTTTTACTTTCGAAACCAGTGTTATTTACAACTGAAGGGTACAGCTATGGGAGCTTCATTTGCTCCAATATATGCTGATCACTTCATGGGATATGTGGAGGTACAGTTGATTTATGATGAATCACATAATCTATTTCTAGATGTTATGGATATTTGGTGGCGATATCTAGACAATTGCTGGTTAGTATGGAGGGCGGACCATGTTTATTTGCTAGAATTTGTGAATTATTTAAATGATAATAAATAGGGGATACAATTTACTATCAATTATCACTCTAAAATCTGGAACTCACTACCTAGCCAAATAACCTCCACTACCTCCACTATTCAATTTAAGAAACTCCTGAGAACCCACTTCTCAAACAATTGGCTTTGTTCATGCTGCTCCCCAGGTTAAGTTGCACCAATACCATGTTCAAGGATTCTACTAAAGGTCCTCTAATTCCTTTCACTGCAAAGCTTAATAATCATTGGTTATTTCTGTAACAAAATATTGAGAGAACTCATAATTTAGAAAGAAAAAAAAAACATTTTTTTCTTGTGTGTTTATATTTCATATTCTATATAAACCCTACTACTAGAATGCTGTATGCTGACTTTACTAAAGGAATTGATAATCTATACATAACTTATATTTCTATGGAACCAATACCTCTGTATGATATTCTTGTGTAATTTCTTTATGACATGCTATTGGAGCTTTTCTCTCCGGGACTCCGCTGAAAATGGATGCGTGTCCAGTCGGACTTTCCGGGTTAACAAATGTAAAATAAATAAAAATAAATAAAACTATTATGTTTTTGGACGTATTAGTTACAGTGATGCATGATGGTACATTGCAGAGTTAAATATTTAGGAAATACCCAAGGTTTAATACCCAATTGCATGCTATCAGTTGCCAGCCTAAACATATGATCAATAATATTCCTAAATCTCAATTTTTAAGGTTTAGGAGAATATGCTCTTCTTCCTCGGATCTTAGTAATCATGAACAAGACCTGGTTTGTAGATTTTGTAAAAGGGGATATTCTTTTAGTATCATCAGTCAAGCACGGGTTGCAGCTAGTCAGGTGTCTAGTCCTTCCTTGGTAGCCTATCAGATTAGGCATAAGTATAATACACAACCTATTAGATTTATTACAAGTTTTGGTGACAATATTGCTCTAATTAAAGAGGTTTGATCCAAACATTGGGATATTTTGTTTATGGAAGATAGAGTAAGGCAGATTATACCCTTTAAATGTCTCTTTTCTTATAGAAAGGGGAAAATGATGGCTGGATGGTTTAACCATTATAAAAGAAGTCATGAGGAAGTTAGGGGAAGCATCAGCTAGGATCAGATGGACAGAGACTAGTGGACTGTTTTCCTTGTGGACATTGTAATTTTTGTAAATTTGTTAATGAGGATAAATGTTTTTCTTCTAGAAATAGTTCTACAGCTTTTAAAATTTTAGTTTATAGTAACTAGCACAGATTGCGTAGTATATTTGGCTACTTGTTCGTGTTCTGCATTTTATATGGGGCAAACATTGCATCCTTTAAAGTTAAGGCTGTCTGAACATCTGAGTGATATTTGTTCTGCCAAGTCAACTAATGCTTTGTATAAACACACTTTAAAACATGCTTCAGCTAGATTTATGTTTACTATTATTGACAGAGTTTATTTTTAAACAAATATTAAAGTGGGAGGGCACCAAAGGTTAAATTGTAAGGAACAAATGTGGATTATTAAGGTGCTTTGTTTGCACCAGGGCTTAATGAGCAGTTGTAATAACCAATGGGGGGTTGGGATTTGGGTATTTAAATGTGATGTAATGGAGCTGTATTTATGCACTGTTGAAGGCTTATAGCCAAAACCAGTATGCAGGATGTGTTTTTACATGAAGTGTTAATATATTAAAATAATAATTGATAAGCTGATGGATGGTGCTGGCTGTTTTTTGTTTGGTTTAGCTTTCTCAAACCCACACTTACCTTACTCACAAACATTCAATGTTTTTTTTTTCATTCAAAATGTTAAAATTTATATAAATTGAACAATTGACTGCATTTCCCAGTTGTTCACTCCATCAATCATCAGCAGATTCAATGGAATGAATGACACCCCAAAATATATTATCATTGTTGTAATCACATAGTTACTTAATAAAGATCTAAGACTGAGACAATTTTCAACATGTGATATCTGCAAGGTATAAGAAAGTGAAATGTACAACCTTGACAAATGTCAAAGTTTATACACTATACTGCAAATATATTAAACTGGAGAAGCTCTTCAAAAGAGAATGTAGATGCATGTGACCTACAATCTTAAGAAACATTTTCCACAAAAGATCACATTACAACATTCTAAAGTTGAAGATTTATTGCAGATATCTGAAACTGAAAAGAGTTCTGCAACAGAGAATGTAGAAGCACAAGGCCTGCAACCGTAAATCAAATGATTACCAATAAAAAGCACATTACAATGTTCTGAAGCTGAAATGACAATATAATTACTGGGATTTGCAAATAAAATGTGATTATCAGCAGTCAAGTTCCTCAAAATTGACATCTATGCAAATGTCTAATAATAACATCTTGAACATGAAATGTGCAAAACTCACATAATGCCTACTGTGATAGTTCTTAATTAAACATGAAACCAGTAAATCTGTGGATTTATGAATTTTACAAAATTTTGTCAGGTAGTCCCATAAATTAGGCCACTGTTTTGTATGTGATAGAAATGTATTGGTAACTATCCGCAAGTCAGATATGATGATATAAGAATCCCATAGGATAACAAACATATTTTTTCTTAACCAGTACTTAGTACAAATACAAATAATGATATTAAATAAAGGTTTCAGCATCTCTTTCTTAAACATACACTTGATTCAGTGCCTTGTGTTTAATTAATTACATTCCATGAAAAAAGGTATTTGCAGGATAAACCATTTTAAATTGCATATCCTTTTGAACTAATTTCAGAATGTTCAAAGCCACCTTCATTCTCATCTGACTTATTGCTGTACATCATAGCTAGTTTATAACTTGAAGTCATTCCAAAAGATAGTACCAGCTTATTTGCTGCCAGCCCCACTTTAAATGCATCAGGTACATTCAGACATTTCACAACCAATGTCTATGAAGATAAACCATGTGGATGTGGAGGGTGTAGTGGACAGTGTACTTGATCTATCATATATTAGGGTAGAGCTGAAGCTAGGCTAGTTACTTGAGTGACTGGATTACTAACTGCGTGGTTAATGTTTAATTCAGTATATTTTTCCCCAAAAACAAAAAGGTCACTGCTTTGGGCAATTCAATGGCCCTACTTACAAAGTTCAGCTTCAGTGCAATAGTTGTTTTCTAAGGAAGACATTCTAGATTCAAATTCACCAACACATTTTTGCAAATCCATTAATGCATTTTTAAGTTCCATAACATTTATTTAATTTATTTATTTAGTTAATTATTGAACATTTGTTGACCTGGAAAGCCTGACAAGGACAGAGCCTATTTTCAGTGGAGACCTGTGGAGAAATGCTCCAGATGCATGTCTTTGGAATGTGAGAGGAAACTGGAGTTCCTGGAGGAAACTCATATGAATGCAGGGAGGACATGCTGACTCCATACAGAAGGCATCCCAACCAAGATCGAATTGAAGAGCCTATTGATGTGAGGGGACAACATTAACCGCTGCACCACTGCCTTCCCAAAATAAAAATAAAACATTATTTTGATAATCACAAATGTCTGTACACAAATGAGCTATTTCTTTTTTCACGTAGTAGCAATTAAAGCAAATAGTTGCATGAATGGCTTGATGCATTTCTGTATTAATTGAGGCATAATTGTCAGATGTACTTATTAATGACTGTAAATCAGAGCTACTAATACTGAACCATTGTATTAGATTATTATCCCCTTCCATATAAACACTAATAAGGCACTCTATTTGAGAGTGTTCTTAGGATATTTGTTTTGGGAATTTGGGGGTAGGCATAAGGATTACGGTGTTTACTTCACCAAGAAAAGATACAAAGTTTGATTCTCACCTTTGAGGGAAATTGGCTAGGCTTAAAAAGGCACAGAAGGGCAGTTAGCCTAGAACTTATATATGAACCTTATGAACCTTTCTGACAGACTTCTCATTAGTGGAGGAAAGTGGTAACCCTGTGGAGTAGATACCCTTACTTTTGCAAATTTCACTAATGAAAGTTGTCCATTTCTGACATTCTCAGTCAAAAATGTACGTTTACAATTCTGAAGCAAGAGAGAGCAATCTTAATCAAAAAAGAAAGCAGAAGGCTTCTTGGATTTAGCTTCATCTAGTGATATTGTCTCTCACCCCTTACAAAAATGTTCCATTTAGGATAGCCAGGAAAATTGCTCCAGTGTAACCATTCAAAATATGTTCCAAGCAAGCTAGTTTCATAGACCATGTAATGAATAATCACAACAAGTAGAACACTTTTATGCAGGTTATGGAGAATAAAGCTCTTGATATCTGCAGTGTATCCATGTCTGAAATACTAAAACTATTGTTATAGTGTTTTATTTATTGCAGATGACACCAAAATGTATGCTCCTATAGTTTGCTGCTGCATTTTATGAAATTGTTTCAGTGGTTGTCAATGTTGTCTAACTGCATAAGTACTTTTTTGCACTTTACTGATATTTGAAGATTAAGAAATTCCACAAATCTACTTTTGCAGAGTGCATTCAGGCAGCAGTAGCAGGACCTAGAAGATAAAGCAGCACAATATGAGTTGATGTTGATAATGAGAGACCTGAATGCTTTTATCAGGACAGACAGAGTAGTCAGACTGTCTGGGACCACATGGGTGGGACAACAGGAATAAAATGTAAATTTTCAGATGACACATGCACTTAAGGTTGCAGAAATTATCTGAAGCTGAACTGTATTTCAGGCAACAACCTCAGATATACTAATTGACCTAGCAAGCTATCTGGCAGTGTATATAATTTGTCAACTGAGTCTATCACCTGTTTCCATCTGTGAAGGCTGCCAGCCTAGCTAGATAGGATTTTGTAGATAATTCTGTCATTTGTAAATATTAATGTAAGCCACATGCTTGTCCTCTTAAATGTAAGAAAATTATGGTAAATGTTGAACTTCAAAAATGTAACCATATTGCACTCTGCTGGAGAAAAGCTGATAAGTCAAGCATTGTAAAATTGTTTGATCTCCAAACTCAAAGCTGAGATGTCTGAATGAAGGAATTATTTCTATTGTTTTGAGACCAGAGTTAATGGCTAGAATTTGCATGTATAATGTCTTTTATTGCTCTGGCTTCCTGACCAGCTGCAAGATCAAAAGGGCTGTTAAACTCTGCATTTCTGTTAGCCTGGGAAACAGAGAATAATGATGTAATTTGATATGAGTCAGTGGTACTGTGCTATCAATTTAAGGACATTGAGAGAGAGAAGCAGAGCATTTTGCATTTGTTTTCAGAACTGACAACATCACCAGCACTGCCTTGCTCTATATGTAAGTTTATTTTAGAACTGTGTTTGCTCTTAGATATAGATAGGAAATAGGAAGTCTAGTCTAGCTGTTTTCTGTATTGATGTCAGAACTTTTCTACTTTATTATATTAAGCATTTCTCTGTGATCTCTGAACTATTGACTAGCACTGTGTAGTAAGAAGTATTGTCTTGTGTACTTATTTATTATAAAATATTTTTAAACCTTTCACCTGCGGCTGTTTTATGTAGAGATAATTTAAGCTCTAAAACACTTGCATATATTTGGTGATACTGTACAAAGCCACTCCAATAAGCCTTGCTGTTTATCACATTTACCATTTGAATAATACTATCGCACAGTAATAATTGGACAACCTTTGATAAGGGCCTTATTAGTAGCTGATATTAGTGGTTGGTGGCAAGTGGTACTACTGTATAGCCTGGGCAGAAGGGGCATAGCTGGAGAACCTGTGCCAGCCTTCCCCAGGAGTGTCTGTGTTTTTGTATATAACTCATATCTCAAAGTGTGTGTGTGTCAGCTACTTGGGCAGGAACACAAAGCACTGGTTGGACAGAGAGAGTGCTGGAGGTTTTAGCTTGACCACTAGGCTGAGATCTGGACTCTATAGCTGTGCCAGTGGGAAGTCTTATTAGGGATCTGCAGAGAAAGGGAGAAACCAGCCCTAGATTGACTGTGATCTCTGTGTGCTCTTAAGGGAAGTTATACTTTACTATGTGTGTATTTGTTATCCTTCCCAATGTGGATGCCCCTCACTGGTGTTAGTGATGAGGATTGAGGCTCCTTGATTGAAGGGCCAGTGCACGGGTGTCACACCATCCATGAAGATATAAGGTTATGCTCTTTCTACCTTAGCCTTTCACAGTTCAAACTTTCATGGCTATATGCCCTATCAAGAATGCCCATTTAGTCATCACTAATTAAAGATAAGCACTTTTTACTCTCCAGAAGGTCTGTTATTCTCTGAAGAAGAAATAACCAAGATGGTCTAGATACTCACTTGGGACCCTGTAAAAAGACTTGATATAAATGGTTTATTACTATCAGAAGATATCGTAAATCCTCAAAAGCTGGAATAGCCAGGAAGATTACAGATAATCAAATAGGACCAGGTACTGAGATCTCATGTGAGTGTTTTATTACTATCCACAAAGTTTCTTAGACCCTGAACCTGGAACTATCAAGAATATGACAGATATTTATCTGGGACCCTGCACTAAGACGTAAGGTAAGAATCTTCTACATGGTTACCTTTATTCATTTCTAAACCCACATGACTCACAGACAGCTTTGATACCCAGGAAAACAACATTGCAAATAGTGTATCTTCTTCTTACCTATCTTCCACTAAATATTACAACGACTCCAACTGGACAATCCTATTGGTCAACATACTGGGCTCTATTTAGGGCACAGGAAACATTTGGGAGGAGGCTGCTTCAAAGTGTAATTTTTTGGGCTCATATTTCAAGGTGTGGAAGCTTAGATGGCTCAGCCTTACTGTACCAACACACATCAGCAAACCTTCACCATATGAGAAATGGCTTTGTATATCCACAGTTGTCATTCTCATGAGTGCAATGGCCAATTATACACAAATGACGTCAGCCAATAATAGTTCATATTTTCATGCCCTTACAGACCAAGCCTAGCCAATTGTTCAAGTAATATCGTGTTTAATGAGACAATGGCTCTTTTCTTGCAATCACCCAAATCATTATGCCTCCTGATACTCAGAAAAAATATATCCTATGTTAATTGTACATCAATATGCAACTTCAGTAGCCACCCATAACTGTTAAAAATCCCCTGTTAAATCATATACGAGCCTGCATATATTCCTTGCAAATAAATTATGCTTAAAATTAGACTCTAAGAAAAACTGTCATTAGGTGCAATCACACTAAATACAGCAACCCATCACGTTAATGACTAAACATAAGCCAAATAAGTCTTACATATCCTGAACAATTAGCATACTGACCTCAGGTGATTTATATCCAATGCCAGGATCTAAAAATATGAGCAATATCACTGACCCCACTAAAGCCTTTTGTCCCACAATGTATATTTGAAAATTCTTTGAATTATCGGTCATAGCATATAATAAAAGTAAAAACTTGCATAGCTTGATTACACTCTGTCACTCTGATACTGTGTCACTCAGAGAAACATGGCTAAATCAGAGTTATCTCGATAAACCTTTTTCTCATCCAGACTATAATATACTTCTGTGAAACAAACTGCATGAAAGGGGAAGCAAAGTCATGAGTGTTTACTGTGATGATCTTAAAACTTGCTGCCTGATTTCTAAATTGGATGTCCATCTCAGAATTTTTATTTGTAAACATCAAAAAATCAGTTAGCTGAGTTACTTGGTATGGCCTGTATCTACATACTAACTAGAAATTATGTATTATTAGCAGATATAAAATTCTCTGCTTGTTGTATACCAGTATGGCCAGGATTCACAAAGGATGCTACCATCTGTAAGCTCTTTTTATAAACTATGGTAACCATTTCTAATTCTTACAGGCCTACTGCACTGCTTACCTCTAAGAGGTGTAGCACCACGGGGAAAGACTTTCTCTCTCTGGCCCACCACAAATTCTAATATTCTAATGAGGATTTTGGGGGTACTATGGTAGTACACAAAAAATTCCCTGCACGAAAGCAGATGCTCAGCTTGAAAAACTAGTATAAGCACACAAACAAAAAAGCCAGCAAACAACGACCAGATGCATAAAATATTGTATTGTATATTAACAATACATAGGTATAAACAGCACACAGACCGGTTTCAGCTGGAAACCAAGTACACAGCCTTCTTCAGTGTATATAGAACAATTCAATCAGAGCTGTTTATAAAGTACAAAGTCAGATTTCATTGGTGGATGTTCATAAATATTCATTTAGCCCAGGGGGAAACAACCCACCAAGCTTAATAATCCATTTCTTTTCCTTCCCATTTAATACTGTATGCCACCCTGTTTTGTTGGAACGATCCCCAAGAGGGAGGTTTGCCCCACATAAAACGCTCCGCAGCTACCAGTAGCCAAATAGATGATCCAATCGCTGCTGCAATTGGCAAAAAAACGGAGATCAAAAACTTGGGGGCAATTCCTACTTGAAAATTCCTTGGCTTTATTGATATATTGACAATTGGTGCAATGTCCGCATGGAAAACATCCACGTAGAATGTCACCAGAAAGAGTCATCTGGACATAACCAGTGTATCTAGTGTCACTATGTTTGTAGTGATTAAAATATGTATTCAGATTTTTACCCTTCCTATAGGAAAAAAGACATCGAGCTGGTATTAAATTGGAGATATCATCATCACACTGTAATATATTCCAATGCTTATGGATGCTCTGAATAAGACTCTCGTCCCATGAGATTACGTATCTCTGAACATATCAGTAACATTAAACAGAAGAGAATTAATAATGCTCTATATAAACATCACATGGCACATCCAACAGCTAGATTTATGTTTACTATTATTGATATGGTTTTTGGGGATCGTTCCAACAAAACAGGGTGGCATACAGTATTAAATGGGAAGGAAAAGAAATGGATTATTAAGCTTGGTGGGTTGTTTTCCCCTGGACTAAATGAATATTTATGAACATCCACCAATGAAATCTGACTTTGTACTTTATAAACAGCTCTGATTGAATTGTTCTATATACACTGAAGAAGGCTGTGTACTTGGTTTCCAGCCGAAATCAGTCTGTGTGCTGTTTATACCTATGTATTGTTAATATACAATACAATATTTTATGCATCTGGTCGTTGTTTGCTGGCTTTTTTGTTTGTGTGCTGGGACTATGGTAGTAACATGTAGTATTCACTCATAAATGCCTGTGGTAAGTGATTTACACAGCAGAGTGAACTGCTTGGCTATGTAAATCCTTACTGTAAGCCATGGTAATTAACTCAGCCAGAAAGTTGTGGGTGAAATCATGTTAGAAGTAAGTGCTACCACATTTATCCTAGGGGTGCTGGGTGAGAATGTGTGTGTGTATGTGTGTGTGTGTGTGTGTGTGTGTGTGTGTGTGTGTGTGTGTGTGTGTGTGTGTGTGTGTGTGTCTGTGTGTCACTGCATGTGTGAGTATATGTACAGGTATGAGTGTTGTTAGATGTGTGTGTGTTTGTGTGTGTGTGTGTGTGTGTGTGTGTGTGTGTGTGTGTGTGTGTGTGTGTGTGTGTGTGTGTGTGTGTGTGTGTGTTGTGGGAGTAAGAGTGTGTATGAATCATATCAGGTGAAGGGGAGTTGATATACAGACAGAGTGTGTGTGTGTGTGTGTGTGTGTGTGTGTGTGTGTGTGTGTGTGTGTGTGTGTGTGTGTGTGTGTGTGTGTGTGTGTGTGTGTATGTTTGAGGAGTCATTCTTGCCTCTCAAATCCCCTAAACTAATACGTAATGGATGCAATACAGAGAGATCACAACATCCCAGGAGAAACTTTTATCAGTGGTTGGGAGACAGTAGACATCAGAAAAGTACAGTTATGTACACTTACCATAAATGTAGAGGTTCAAGCGTATTCACTGTTGCAGTCATTACATTTGGGTAATCTGCTGGCAGGTTGCCCTCAGTCGGCCTGATTAACAAAGTCTTGGGTCCCGCGTCAGTTGCTGTCCCTTCTTCCATGACGTCAGGTCGTCAGGGGTATAAAACATGCAGCCGACACCATTACATTAGTTTTTCTTGCCCCAGATGTCAGGTGCCCCCCAAATGGGGAGCAAAATATGTATAAATAATTTAAAACACAAAAATATATACCTCCAAACAAAAGCAAATACACCAAAAAGGCTTTAAAGTGTAGTAAAATAAAGGTGAGGCATAGTAAGAGAAAAAAATAGGGGGCTGGAGGGAGGGTAACCAGGACAGTGAATATACTCGAACATCTATATTTATGGTAAGTGTACACAACTGTACTATGTTCTTTGTGTTTCACTGTTGCAGTCATTACATTTGGGTAGATTCCCAAAGCTAAGGTTGGGAGGATGGATTTATACAGCATTATGACTGGCTATAAGGCCCTGCAAAACAGCAGTGGCAAAGCCAGCTCTGAATTTAGAGAAAATTGGTAAATGATAGTGCTTGGTGAAAGTATGAACTGAACTCCAGGTTGCAGCTTCTGGAATATCCCTGGTAGGGACACCTCTGAGAAAGGCTGTAGAAGTAGATGCAGCCCTGGTGGAATGAGATCTGATCCCCAGGGGGATAGGTTTTCCATGGTGCTTATAGCAGAAATGAATACAATGGCTTATCCATTTGGAAATGGTTTGTTTTGAAATAGCCTTTTCCTCTGCCCCTGCAGCAAATGCTACCAGCAGTTGCACAGATTTTCTTCTAGATTTAGTCCTGTCCATGTAAAATCTAAGTTGTCTGTGCACATCCAATGAATGCAGAATCCACTCTGCTTTGTTCTGTGGATTGGGAAAGAAAGTTGGCAAATGAATGGACTGATTAAGAGCCACACTGGATACCACCTTGGGCATGAAGGATGGGTTGGTCCTGAGTGACACCCTGTCCACATGAAAGATGATGAAAGGCACCACTACCATAAGGGCTTGTAATTCAGAAATTATTCTAGCTGAAGTGATTGCTAAAAGGAAGGCTGTTTTCCAGGAAAGAAATTTTATGTCTGCAGTAGCAGCTGGCTCAAAAGGAGGAAGACTGAGTTTCTCCAATACAAAGTTAAGGTCCCAAGCAGGGGTTGGAGCTCTCCTGGGTGGCCTTAAGTTTTTGGCCCCTCTGAGATACTGCTTGAGTAGAGGATGAGAGAAGAGGGGGGGGGTTCTGTGTTGTAGTGAGCTGAAATGGCTGAGGCATGGATTTTTATGGAAGAAAAAGATAGGCCCTTGTGAAGCATCTCAGTTAGGTATTGCAAAATCTGAGGTAAATTGGGCATTGCTGTGCTCATTCCTTCAGACTGATTCCATACACATAATCTTTTCCATTTGTCAGCATAAGATTTTCTAGTACTAAGTCTTCTCGCCTTCAAAATGACATCCATCACAGGTTTGTTGAGGGATGCTAAGGGGGAATTTAAGTGATTAGCCAAGCTGCAAGATTCAATGTTTGGAGCTGAGGGTGCAGAATTTGGTTGTTCTGCTGAGACAGTAAGGAAGGTAAAAGCATACCAGAACAGTCAACTATATAAATCAATATAAGCAACCACACTATTCCAGGTATAGTAGCACGTATAAGCACAGACACTTGAAGATAAAATCCACTTCTATTGTGTTCTTATCGAATAAAGTCGATTTTATCTTCAAGTACCTGTGCTTATACGTGCTACTATACCTGGAATAGTGTGGTTGCTTATATTGATTTATACAGTAAGGAAGGTGTCAGAGGCAGGTGCCATGGAGAAGTTTGTGACAGACTGCATAGGAGTGGGTACCAGTGTTGGCGAGGCCAGTCTGGAGCAAGCAATATCATTTTTGGTTTGTCCTGCTTGACTTTTAGTAGAACTTCGGAGAGCAAAGGCAGAGGGGGAAAGGCATAGACTGATAGGTTTTCCCAGCTGAAGGACAGACCACCCACTTTCCAGGCTTTCTTGTGAGGAATTCTTGTGCAAAATTTGTCCACCTGGTAGTTCTGGGGTGAGGCAAAGAGATCTATGTCTGGGCTCCCCCTTTTGCGTGTCAACATGTTGAAAATCCGTGGTTCCAATTTCCATTCATGTGGGTCCATGAGATTTCTGCTTGGTTCATCTGCCAAAATATTCTTCTTTCTTGGCAGGAATTGAGCTTGTAGTTGTACTTGATAGCTCAAGGCCGTGTTCCACAATACCATGGCTTATCTGCAGAGGGGGTAGGAATGAGTACCTCCCTGCTTGTTTATGTACCACATAACTGTGGTGTTGTCAGTCTTTACCATTAGTTGCCCTGGATGAAGGTAGTCCTTGAAGGCTGTCAGTGCATTCTGTACAGCTAGCATTTCTTTTTGATTGATATGAAGGTGCATTTGATTTGGGCTCCATTTGCCCTGAATGCACTTCCCTGCCAGATGAGCTGCGTCTGTAGTTAGGGTTTGGGTGGCAGTGGGTAGTGTGAATGGCAATCCCTTGTTTTGGTGGCAGGCCTCTGCTCACCATAGGAACTCTAGTTGCAGGCAAGGTATGATAGGAATCATTGTTTCCAGGCTGTGACAATGTTGACTCCATAAACATTTTAAATACCACTGAAGTTTCCTCATATGCAGTCTTGCATATGGAATTAGAAGAATGCAGGAGGCCATGAACCCCAAGGCTTGCAGTATTTGTCTTGCAGATAGCAGGGTTTTTGTGGCCACTTGTTTGAAGTAAATCACCAACTGAATTTGCTTTTCTGGTGTAAGGTAAGCCATCTGGGTAGTTATATTCAAGCTTGCACCCTGGAATGTAATTTTTTGATAGGGTACTAGTTGTGATTTCTTTTCGTTTATGGTGTACCCTAGACAAGTTAGAACCCTTTTTACAAATGCCAGATAGTTTAGAAGAATGGCCTTGTCTTCTGCCTGAATTAGACAATCGTCCAGGTATGGATATATTTGAATATTTCTTTGCCTGCAAAATGCAATCATTGATGCCTGGCACTTTGTAAAGACCCTGGGCACAGTAGATAAGCCAAAGGACAGTGCAGAGAACTGATAATGTAAGTAGCCTGCTTTGAAGCAGAGGTATCTTCCGCAAGATTCCCTGATTGGAATATGCAGGTAAGCCTCTTTTAGATCTAGAGTTGCCAACCAGGCATCTATGCCTAACATAGAAAGTAACTGGTGAAGAGTCAGCATCTTGAATTTTGGAATGTCCAGAAAGGTGTTTAGAGTAGACAGGTCCAGAATTGGACGCCATGATTTGTCTTTTCTGGGTACCAGGAAAAGTCTGGAATAGAAACCTTGTCCCTTTTCCTCTTCTGGTACTAGTTGAATAGCCCCCATGTTTAAGAGGGAAAATACTTGTTTCTGAGCCTCTGCCCACTGATTTGGGGGCAGGTCTGGCCATCCGTTTGGAGTTGGCATCGTGTGGAAATGAAATCTGTATCCCTGGGACACTATATTTAAAACCCATTTGTTCTGTGTTATAAGTTGACAGTTTTTTGCATGAAGAGCCAGTTTTCCCCCCAAAGGGGCGGCTAAAAGGTAAGTGCTTGGTAATTCTAAAGGAAAGTCATTGAGACTGCTTACCATAGGGAGGTGTCTTGTTGTTTCCAGATTTGGAAGAGGAGGCACCTCATTGCTTAGTTTTGAAAGTCCCTTGGGACTGAAACCTGGTGCCTTTGGAATGTCTGGGTTTGACTTGAGTGGCTCTGAAAGGAACTGGAAAGGATCAGTACTTAGTAGGCCAGTGTCTATTAAATCTTGGAGGTTGTACTTGTAAGAAATCTTTCACAGTTTGCATAGATTTAGCTTTATCTTCCATCTGTTTTAGAACTTCTTCAGCCTTATTATCCAAGAGGCGGTCCTGCTGCAAAGGAGCATCCAACAATTTTGCTTTAACATGATCAGGCAGAGATTGCTCTTTGAGTCAAGCATGCCTTCTATGCACAGACCCAGTTACAGCAGCCCTGCAAGAGGCCTCCAAAGAATCAAAACAACATTGCAAAGTATGTTTTCCAACTTGTTCAGCTGAATGCAATAAATCCTGTAAATCTTTATTTTTCCACACAGTCAGAAATCAACATCATTTTCTGTTTAAGCAGTCCCGTGATATGCTGCTGATATTTTAGCATATGGAATTGACAGTTTAAAGCCCTGATTGCCAAGGTTGCAGAAGTATAAACCTTTTTACCCCATCTATCCAGCGCCCTGGAATTTCTATCAGAAGGGGTAGGCTTTTTAGCAGTAGACGCCTTAATGCCCTTGGGGCCCGGAGAAATGGTTTCAGGATCCTCAACAGGATTTTTGAAAAGGAATTTGTGGGAGTCAGGAACCCTGCAGTATCTGTCTGGCTTACAAAGGGCCAGAGGCAGAGAATCAGAAGCCATACTAGATTCTGAAAACACATCATCAACAATTTCTAGAACAGGAGTCATAGCCAATGGCCTATGCTGAGGAAGAAGAAGAAAATCCCTAAGCCTCTTTTTAGATTCAGAAAAATCCTGACTTTCCCAGTGGAAATGTTCCCTTAAGGTATGTAAAGTTTCCCCAAAAGAAAAATCCTCAGGGGGAGAAGTAGTAGGAATGGAATCCTCTGCATCAGAGTCCTCATAAGTAGGTATGGACAAATCCTGTTCATTAGAAGAGTCAGGAGAAATAGAGTCCTGTTCGGAAGATTCATAGTCAATTTCAGCCCTAGGCCTCTTAGAAGGGGGGGGTTGACTACCCCTGATTAGAGTAATTAAATCTTCAGCCATTTTGATCATTTGTCTTTTAGGCATAGGGGCCTGCACATGTGGCCTGGGCGTTGGTTTTTTAGACATAGATCGAGATTTTGGCCTTAATATTGAAGATGGTGTCGGTTTAATATACAAATCTGTAGGCCTGAATGCACCCTCAGAAGCTGGTGCCTGCACAGCGGCTCCGGACCCATCCAAGGTAGAGACATCTGTGGCTTCCATAACTGAACCATCTCGCGGCATACTGGACTCCAAATGGGTCTCAGTAGAGGCCTGTGAATCAGACATAGCGGGTATCAGGGGCTGCGAAAGCACCTCACTGAGTACTAGCGAACTGGCAACTGGCTTAGGAGAAGCGTCGTTGGCAGTTTTGGACCTCAACGGTCTGTCTCTGTCTTTTTTTTTGCATTTTTTCGGTATTCCGATAGTCAGATTGCTAACTGACGTCATTTCTGGATAATTAAACCGTGATCCGAAATATTTAGAAGCAAAAATGTACTGAGGACGGATAGTGCGCTGATTAAATAAAGCACAAAACTGGCAACAAGGTACGTTGTGGTCGGGGCCTAGGCAAGGAATACAGTATAAATGGAAATCCTTATGAGGTATTTGCTTCCCACAAGTAATACAATTATTAACTTTTACTGACATTGGTAAGGAGCAAGAAAAAGTTTTCCCAATGGGGTACTTAGCTTTTTAGTTGAAGACTTCAGTTCTGAAACTCGAAAACGAAAATTTCAGGAGTCGGCCGACTGGCACTTGCGAACTGCTTCTGCTTCAGGCACCGCGCAACAAGAAAGACTGATGTAATGGCGTCGGCTGCATGTTTTATACCCCTGATGACCTGACGTCATGGAAGAACGCAGGACCCAAGACTTTGTTAATCAGGCCGACTGAGGGTAACCTACCAGCAGATTACCCAAATGTAATGACTGCAACAGTGAAACACGAAGAACATCACTATTGAACGCTACCCTAATACACTTACAAAGTTAAAAGAACACAGGTCTTAGAGCATGAAGTGCATAGTCAGAAATGGGGAAACATTAATCACTGACATTATTGACTTACATAATAGTACTTGATGTATGAGGGCTGTGTTAAAACTTCTAAATAAAGCCGGGGGGGGGGGGTGAGGGTGTGAAAACTCTAAATATCTTCAGACAGTCTTTCTAAACTTTATTGCACACTGCTTAAACAGTTAACAGAGTATCAGGTCTTGTATCCTGATGCATTTCCTGAACAATAAGAAGAATGAAACTCTAATGTCTCTTATTACTGACTGATTGTAATCATTCAGAATTTATAAGGGATGGGAAAAATAAGACTCAAAATCAGTCCGTTCTTTAATCAGAAACAGGTAAGAGATATGCCAGCATGTCAGTGTGTGTGTGTGTGTGTGTGTGTGTGTGTGTGTGTGTGTGTGTGTGTGTGTGTGTGTGTGTGTGTGTGTGTGTGTGTGTGTATGTGTGTTTGGGTATACATATGGGGGGTGAATGAGAGGGGTGCCTAAACTAACATGAAGCATCAGCTACCAGCAGTGATTACAACAAGGCAGTAGAAAAGAGCCTTGCAATAATCACGTTTCAATTCAGAGTCATGCGAATTTGCTGACAAGGTCTTAACACATTGTGGCTAATGTTTCTGTGAATCTCTAATTTCTGTGATAGCACTAAAATGACCTTTTTTGCTACAGCCTTACTAATTCCAGTAAGACTTGTCCCTGAATCCTGTCCTAAGTCTTAGCTTGTAACTAACAAGAAAATATTCAACAAAAAAATATTGATCATCTCAGACAAGGTTAAAAAAACAAAAAACAAAAAACAAAATGAAAGTAACCTTCATTTTTGAAATAAATTACCAGTAAAATAAAGGACCACATTTATTTAATACTCAATTTTGCACTTTCATCTTGCATAAAGGACTTCTTTAGGACTGAGTACAGACAAAAAAGAGCACATAAATACAGAAAGGTAAATATATCACATGACTAAAAGTCACCAATAATAAATTGTACAACTTTTCCAATGCACATTTTTAATTATGTGAATGGTAAATGTTTAAAATTGATATAATGTGTACTACTTTAAACACATTTTTTAAAACTTTAGATTTTACAGTAAATTAGATGCTTATTGAATCATTTAAAGCATGTTAGCATTCAATTTAACCTGCTAATATTCTTTTACTTAGAAACCATTAAACTAATGATGATATAAATGCAGTTCAGGTTTCTAATGATGGTAAAAATAAATGCTATACAGAAAACCAGATGATTACAGTTATGTATGAGGTAGTCAAGTTAGAAACAAAAGTTGAATGCAATATCTTATTTGAATCTACATTCAAAGAACTGAATTGAAACAGCAACCTTCTGAAGTTTGTGGGCTTACTTTTATGTTATTTAGGGCACAAATTACAGATTTTTGGGTTAAGTCTGGCTGTGAAAAGTACACAATATTAATTCAAGTTGTGTCACAACAAGCTTAGTAATAGTGGACACATAGAATGAAATCATTTTTGGACACCACTTATTCATGTTTTCTATTTACTGTTTCATTCACAGAAGCTTCATCAATCCTACATATATTTTCCCATTGTGCATACCTTTTTCTAACTATTCCCTTATAAATTAAAAAAAACACTTTTTAATATATTTCCATATCCATACAATTGTTTTTCCTAACTATCTTTACCTAAAACTTTAAGAAGTATGTGGTTGGATATTACAGATTTATCAATGATCTGATATTTATTTGTAAGGGAGGGTCAGGCACAGGCAATACTCTTTTTGAATAGTTTGAAGAATAATAGATTCTTATTACAATTTGATGGTTTGCCCCTTATGCACATATTATGATGGGACTGTTTGAAATGCATACCTCGCATACTGCACTATTTCTCCTGCAGTGTGGTCATGTTACTTCATACCTCTCAACTGTCCAGATTTTCACAGAATATCCAGATTTTTGCCTCTTATTTTTGGTCTATACATCATAAAATTTGAGATTTTCTGGCAAATTATTGAAGATTGATTTTACTAAATAATAACACACATTTGAGTTTCAGAGTTCTTACCTTTTAGAAAATGTGTGCTAATGCAAAAACTTTTAGTTAACTTTCTAAATTTATAACAGCAATATTTAAAAATTGTCCATATTTTGGGGCCTTTGCCTCCACCCCATTATTTTTGGCTTTGTCCAGATTTCTTGCTCTTACAGGTTGAGAGGTATGTGTTACTTATGTCTGTGAAATGCTCCCACCCTATTCATCAGTATTCATCTAGCTGCTCTGTGTCAAGGTATGTGCCAATTGTTTCCTGAATGCCTCCTTATAGTACCATTGCATAGGGGGCCTCAAATCAGTGAGCTAGTGGAACGTATGCCTGAGTGAAAAACTGCATAAAAATGTGAATACTCTAATTTACATCACTATTATTTATTCATTTTAGAATATAATAGCACTCTTCTACAATCTATTTTTATGTCTAGTTCAACAATTTATGGATAGATGCTAAAAACTGAAAGTGCCAGCATCATTCACATTTCTGATTCCAGAAATTAAACAAGCAGCTGTAGGACTGCTTCAAAAATGAAACCAATAGCAAAAGCCTGATTCTGACAAATCTGCAACCTCACTTTCTATTCTACAGAAAGTGAAAATAGCAAATATGGCAGCTGATCACATTTTTGGAGTTAACAGTACAGCAAAAGGAAAAAATTATCAGTGAAATGGAATTCCAAAACCATTTTCTGATTCAAGGCTAAGATAATAGAGTTTATTTGAGGAATGGTAAAAATCTGCAGAACTTAACAGGGCGTTTCTCATATACTCCACTGTCAAAGTTTGTGTTGTTGATTAGTATTAAACCAATGTGTCACAGTGAAGACATGTTGTTCAAATCTGTGGCTGAAAAGATTATACAGTTTTCCATAGAGAGAAACAGGGAGACTGTCATTGGGCAGTGCCTTGCAGCAAGATCAATAACTATGTCTGATGATAACTGAGTAATCACTAGACTTTTAACTCACTTTAAACTAGATAGTCTGACCATAAAGTTGGATGCCATCAGAAAGACAATAATCCTAAATAAAAATAATCTCTGCAAATATTAAACACAAATATTCAACTTATGATACACAGATAAAACATTAAGGTACAGTGACTGTGCACATTAAAATATTTGCTGAAAATCTGTTTCTGTCAGATGAAGTTTGTACACTTCACATGACACATTATACCAGCCATAGTTTTCTGTACATATTGTCTGTATAAAATCTTTTAAAGTAAAGGGGATGTCTCATATAGTAATATGAAATTAGCAATGTGTGTATTTCATAGGTTAGTACTAGGCCAGCTGCTCTTGTGGGCCATTCTAAGCCTAGCCAATTACTCATAAGAGAATCAAACCCTGTACCTCTTGTCTGTAAAATAAACACTGTAACCATTATGTTAACCTTCCAAACAATGTCATAACTAATTACTAGGCTAGCTTTCTTAATAGGCCATTCTAAGCCTACTCAATCTCCTTCCCAAAGGTGAGAATCAAACACTATACCTTGTGTCTGTGATTCAAACACCCTAACTATTATACCAAGCCCCAATCTATTTTTTAAGAGAGAGAGGCTTGCTGGAAGTGATGTGTTATGTGATCCCTTGCTCTGACTAAATGTGTAGTATAAATAACAGTGTCAAGATCGAAGTGTGTTAGACATGGCTGTACCTGATAATATGTAATCTTTCAGGTGCAGATATGTCGGGCAAGGAAGTTTTATGATTCAAATATGTATTTCTAAATACTTTCAGTCAATTTGCCTCTCTATTAAAACCTGTATCAAAAACAAGATGTCTAACAGGAGCACTGCTACAGTCATCCCTCTCCATAAAGGGGGGGAGACTACAGACCATGGGAATTATCGCCCCATTAGCCTGACGAGTCTGATATGTAAAGCTATGGAATGCATCATTGTGGACGTGATTAACAAATATATAGGAAATCTCCAAACTCCAGACCCCATAAAGTTTGGTTTTGTGAAAGGGAGCTCATTCCTGCTCAACCTGGTTGACTTCTTTGAGTCAGCCACCAGGGCTGTGGATGAAGGTAAGGCAATGCATACAGCCTACCTCAATCTGGCCAAGGCCTTTAATACCATTCCTCACTCGGAAATTATTGATAAACTCACCAAACTAGGCATTGATCCCTGTATCACTAGGTGGGATGCAAACTGGCTCACAGATAGAACACACAGTGTAAAAGTAGCGGACTCCAAGTCACACTGCTGACCAGTCACGAGTGGAGTCCCCCAGGGATTGGTCCTGGGTCCTCTCCTGTTTGGCATCTACTTCTCAGAAGTCCAGGCCAACACAAAGGAACTCTGGCTGACCAAGTTTACAGATGACTGCAAGCTGGGAACCATTTGTAACCATTATTAACTCCCTAAGTGATGCAGACATACTACTGAAAGGCCTCACTGAGACCAATAACTGGTGTCGAAACCATGGCCTTAAGCTTAACACCAAAAAATACGTCATCATCCCCTTTGGTAAAAACTCAGTTTCCACTAATTACCACATTGGTGGGAGCCCACTGAACACTGAAGGTGTTATAAGAGATCTGGGGACACAGGTTGACAGCAACCTCTCCTTCGACCACCGCCTTGCCACTGTGGTCAGAAAGTCCTTCTATGTGGTGCATCTCATTACCAAGGGTTTTGCATCCAGGAAGAAAGAGGTCATAGTCTCTCCCTACTCTTCCCTCATTAGACCAGTCATCGAGTATAATTCCCCCATATGGCATGTGCCTCATTAGACACCTGCAACAGCTGGAGAGGCCACAGAAGTACCTCACGAAGAGGATCATAGGCATTAAACACATGTCCTACACAGACAGACTCAAAAGACTCCAGCTATTATCTGTCTCATATCGCCTACTTAGAGATGATCTCTGCTTAACTTACAAAGCCATATCTGACCTAACTCTGTTAGAAATGCTACATCTAAAGAAATCCCAATCCCTCCAGACCACACACTCCAGAGACCTCAACCTCATTACCACAATCAACAAAACATGCTGGTGGGATAGGTTCCTCACCCAGAGACTGCCCATGCTCTGGAATAGACTTCCCATACATGTCAAGCAGAGCACCTCGCTGACCCTCTTCAAGAGGAATCTTGATGAGTGGATGGGAAATAGAAAGTTCACCCCGGGATCACTCCCGTGGCTCTACTTGACAGAGGCACTCGGAACTAATGTCAGGTGGCACGATGCCAGGGCACTTCTATGAGCTAGGCTTGTAAAGGCTCCAGGGCCATTAGCCTAGTACACACCTATGAACCTATGAACCATTTATGGGCTGGCAACCACAAAACCAGATATCATAATGCTGCATGAAACCAAGTAAGAATGTTAACTACTACAATCAACAAAAAGAACAAGTGAGAAATCCACAAAAAATATGTTAAGGAATTTGATCAGCTCCATTACCCCAGGCAGTTACAAACTCCTCCTTTCCCATGTCTCATTTTTAACAAATTTGCTGAGGAATTTGTTTAATGCTTTTATAATTTAGTTCAAAAACTTATATCAAATAATCCTAATGATTGCTCTGACAAAACTAGCTATCATAGCTTGCTCTCTACTGTTCAAGTTCACCATATAACCAGAGATAGTTCAAGAAGCTAAAACTAAATTCTGTGGCTACAGGTAATCTCCCTCCCTTGTTCCTTACATCCGCTTACTCCATTTTCAATATCATAACCATTACTATGTATATCAGTTGATGTATTAAAGACTGGCAAGTGCTTGCATGTTGGAGCAAAGCTTAATTTCCTTTATATTGCATTGTGTTATTCTACCAAAGACCTCTTCTCCCTAGCACATCCTTCTCCTTCTTTACTACCTTCCTTCCTCTATTCCTTAACTTCTCCTTCCCTTCTAAATTTTCTTCCACCATACGCCTTATTATATATACTGTATATAATCAACAGTTGGCATAATGGTACAAGGTTCAAGCCTGACCTCCAACCAATGCCTGTTTGGAGTTTGCATGTTCTCCCTGTGTCTCTGTGGGGTTCCTCCCACCTCTGAAAAACATGCTGAGTGCCTCCATCTCAAACTTACCAATGAATGGAGATGTGGGTAGCAGCATAGACTCTACATGGTGCCCTATAGGGGGAAGAGTTGTATAGACCAACCATTTTGGGCATCTACTCTGTTGCACACTATCCTCAAGATAGGAGAACATGGCTCTCAATCGTGTAAAATATGGCTCTAGGTGATTCAGTCACGTTGACTAATGTTGCCAAATGGGCATGGGTATTTGCTGGTGATAAATGAGTTGAGGATCTGGCCTACTCCAACCTATGCCAGGGACCCATGCTAATGATGGGAGGGGTGTATGTGCTCCTACTGGCCAGTATGTGCCTACCATAAATCCCAGCAGCCCTGGGTCAATAAGCTACAGGCCAGTTGGTGTCCAGTTGACCAGCCTGGGTTAAATGAGCAAAAGCTGGACATAAAACTAATCAACCTGCCAAACATGAACTTAGAATTGCTACACTTAATGTAGGTTCACTGACAGGACTGAGCTTGGAAGTGGATGACATGATGGTACAGAGGAGGCTGGACAACCTGTGTGTCCAAGAGATAAGATGGAAGGGCAGTGTAGCAAAGCCACTTGGCTTGGGATCCAGAGTCTACTACTCAAGATGAGGACAGGCTAGAAATGGTGTGGGGCTTGCGGTGAGAAAGAGGCTTCAGAAGAGACTGAGGGATGTCTTCAGAAATAGTGCCAGACTGATGGCAGTCAGACTCCTGTGAAATGATAAAGCAATATTCATAATCTCAGCCTGTGCCCCACAGCAGGGTTGTGATAGTGAGAAAAACAGTGCATTCAGACAGCAGTTGCAGGACCTACTAGATGAAGCAGAATAACATGAATTGGTGTTGATAATGGGTGAACTGAATGCACATAATAGGACAGACAGAACAGGATATGAGGACTGCCTGGGTCCAATTGAATAGGGCAACAGGAATAAAAAAGGAGAGGCTATTCTAGACTTCTTTCTGGCAAATGGCTTGATAGTAGCCAACTCGTGGTTCAGAAAGAGAGACAGTCACAAGATCACATACATGAGTAGCCAACATGCAACTCAGGCAGACTTCCTCCTAATAAGGAAAGAGCACTGGAGTAGAATCAGTGATTGCAAAGTCAACCCCAGTGAAACAGTCGGTCCACAGCATAAACCACTGCTGGCCACAATCAGCTGCAAGCAGTGGTCAGAGAAGGTTCTATGGTCAAAAGAGACCAGACTGAAGTCCTGGAAGTTGACTGGAGAGAAAGTACAGCAGTTCAAGGAATTACTCAAGGCCATCACACCCCAAGAAGTGGAGGAAATACAGAGTTGAAGAAGAATAGCAGCACCTCTAAACAGTATGTGTGAGGACTATAGAACAGATATGTGACCAAGACAGATGTGGAAGTAAGGTACATAAAAGAAAGCTGGTGGTAGAATGCAGAAGCCCAGGAAGCTATCAAAAGAAAGAAGGAGTGCAGGAATAAGTGGGAGATAGAAAAGAAGAACCTCGGGGCTAGAAAAGATGAACCAGGCTAGGATGGAATACTAGTTGGCTAACAGTGAAGCTAAGAAAGGAGCTGCAATAGCAAAGAATAGGGCATCAGAGGCACTTTACCGGCTTCTGGAAAATGACTCAGTTGGTGGCACAAACTATCCTTATTCACTATATCCCAGCCTGCTCTAAAATGACTACTTGGCCAGTAACCTTCTGTCTTATTCTGTGCTATTATATCATCTTGGCCACAAACAATGTACCATACTCTCCTCATCTTTATATTATTATAGTTTCATAGTTTCATAGTATAGTACTAGACTATCTGCCCTAGGGCATTTATAAGCCTAGCCAAAGTGTATGTGGCTTTCGCCACCCCATGTAATGATACAAAAGTGTACAATTTAAATTAAATTTAGTTTACTGTGCCTCTATCTAGCAATGACACAGAGATGACCCCCGGGGTAAATCTATGATCACCCTTCCATTCGTCCAGATTTCTCTTGAAGAGAGTCAGTGAGGGGCTCTGCCTAACATGGACAGGTATCCTGTTCCAGAGTGCGGGAAGCCTCTGGGTTATGAATCTGTCCCTCCAGCATGTCCTATTCATATTTGTGCTGAGGTTTAGATCTTTAGCACTTGTGGCTCTGATGGATTTGTTTTTTTTGAGGTGGAGCATGTCCATTAATTCTGAATTGGACATGGCCTTGTACGTAAGGCACAGATCACCTCTGAGCAGGCGGTATGCTACTGAATAGAGCTGGAGTTTTTTTAGTCTGGCTTCATATGACATATGCTGGAGACCCTTGATCCTCTTGGTAAGGTACTTTTGGGGTCTCTCCAGCTGCTGCAGGTGCCGGGTGAGGTACATACCAAATGGGGCATTGTACTCATCATAGGCCTAATAAGGGAGGAATATAAGGGTACAATGACATCCTTTGATCTGGATGTGAATCCCTTCATTATAAGGTGGGCAAGGTAGAAGGTCTTTCTAACCACTTTGGTGATGTGGGTGTCAAATGAGAGGTCACTGTCAACTTGGGTCCCCAGGTCTCTGATTACTTTTTCCGCACTTAATGGATTACCACCTATGTGGTAATTTGTGGGTACTTTGTTTTTTCCAAAGGGGATGACTATACATTTTTTGGCATTTAGTTTAAGGCCATGACTCTCGTCTGTTTCTGTGAGGCCCTTCTGGAGGATGCATGTGTCAGCTGGTGTGTCGACTATGGCACCTAGTTTGCAGTCATCTGCGAACTTTGTCAGCCACAACCCCCCTATGTTTACCTGCACATCTGAGAAATAAATGCCGAACAAGAGGGGTCCCAAGACAGAGCCCTGTGGGACTCCACTTGTGACTGGCTTAGAGTCTGACATAGCTCCAGCTATTCTGACTTTGTGGGTTCTGTCCTTTAGCCAGTTTTCAACCCATCTTGTGACAAACGGGTTTACATTTAAGCTGTTGAGCTTGTCTATGATGCCTGAGTGGGGTATTGTGTCGAAGGCTTTTGCCAGATCCAGGTAGGCTGTATGAACTGCTTTGCCTTCATCGATGGCTCTAGTGACTGTTTCAAAAAAGTCCACCAGGTTTAAAAGACAGGATCTGCCTTTTACAAAGCCAAACTGGGTAGGGTCAATTGTCTGTAGGTCCCCGATGTCTTTGTTTATGAGTTCCATAATGATCCTTTCCATAGCTTTGCAGACCAGGCTGGTCAAGCTTATGGGGCGGTAGTTTCCAGGGTCTGTAGAGGTGCCACCTTTGTGGAGTGGGACCACTGTAGCTGTACGCCAGTGTTCAGGGACGTATCCTGTAGCTAGGCTAAGATTAAACAGCATTCTTATGTGCGGGTTTAGCTCCTCTAGGAGTTCACGTAGCACGCAACCCGGGACACCGTCAGGTCCCATGGATGCTGTATTTTTAGCTTTGCTGAGGGCAGCTTTCACCTGGACATCTGAGATTTCAGGGAGGTTGCATTCAGCTGAGATATTTATTTTGTCTTTTGGGGGAGAGGGAGGGGAGAAATTTGCACTGAACCTGTCTGCCAGTATGTTGGCAATATCTGTGGGTTCAGTGTATTTTTTGCCGTTATGAACTAACTCTGCGCATATCTGAGGGTTTACGCCCAGGTTTCTAACATAACTGAAGAAGGCCTTGTGATTATCTTTAGTGTCCTTAGTGATTTTTCTCTCGAAGTTGGCCTTTGATGATTTTATTAGCGAATGTAGTTTTTTGCTAGTGCTGATCAGGGACGCCTTCCCTTTATGGGATTTTGCTCTGTCTTGCAGTAGCTTCTTTCTCTTGTTATAAAGTTTGTTTATGGCTGGGGTCTACCAGATAGGATGCCTGCCTTTGGTGGAAAGGGTCTTGGTTTTATTTGGGATTGCATGATCCATGTATTATTGGAGATGCCCGTAGAAAGCATTTATGAAGGATTCAGCAGTGTGGGATGTGGTTTCCACTGGCACAGGGGGCTTGAAGGATACCATTTCAGTCCTAAGGAGTGTTAAGTCAGCTTTTGAGAAGTTACTCACTGTGGTCTTTTGTGCTGGGGGTGGAGGTGGGATATGAATATCTAGGGTTATTAGTTTATGGTCTGATCTCACTAGTGAGGGGTATACTTCCGGTGTTGAGCATTTTGTCCCCATGTTTGTGATGATCAGGTCAAGTATATTATTTCCCCTTGTGGGGGAGGTGACTAGTTGTTCCATCGCATTTGAGTTGATGAATTCCAGGAACCTTTGGGCTAGGGTGTTGGGGCTTGAGTAATGCACCCAGTCTATGTTTGGGTAGTTGAAGTCTCCCAATATGATGGTATTTGGTGAGACATTCATATCCTCCAGTGTCTTCAGGAAGGCTGAATGGAGCTCCTGAGATTGCGAGGGTGGTCTGTAGCATTCTACAAGTTGTATAGCAGTTTTGCCTACGGTTAGTTGCACATGGATGGTCTCCAATGCTTTGTGCGTTGCCACTAACCTGGAGGTGTGGGTGTCTTTAATGAATATGGACACTCCCCCTCCTTTTGTGGTTCGGCCCAGGTTTTGGGGCCGAAATGCATGATACGAGGTATAACCTGGTAGGGCTGGGGTGTTCTCAGGAACCTTGAACCAGGTTTCAGTTACTGCACAGACATCGATGCTCTCCATACTGAGGAGTGCTTCGAGAGCCTGCATCTTGAGGTTTAGACTTCTGGTGTTTAGCAGCATTACCCTTAGTTTTTTTCCTTTATTGTTTTCTAAGGTGGTGGGTTTGTCTTTTGAGCCTTGCCTAAAAAAGGCACTATGGGGGTGGCAAGAGCCTTAGCCAATATCTGGAAGCCCAGTGGTGACAGGTGCAAGCCATCCCTTGCAAAGCAGCGTGGCTTGTCCAGCATGTCATCCCAAGCAGACAGACATTGGATCCCCCTAGAATGACACAAGTAATTGAGACAATTATTAAAGCTGATCATCTTGTCTTTGTATTGTGGCATCATTCTTGGTAAGGGCAAGATGCTGCTCAGGGTCAGGGTCATACGGGCCTGAGCTACATAATCAGAGAGCTCCTCTATATCTCTTTTCATGTAGTCCAAGGAGGTACGTCTCAGGTCATTCACGCCAGCATGGACAATGACGGAGTCATATTTGTACTTGCTTTGGAGTGACCTGAGTGCTTGTGTTATGTGGCAGATCCTAGCTCCCGACAGGCAGCTTACCATTACCCTCTCTTTGTTCAGCCTGGTAAGCAGGACGTCAGTGTGTCTGACTATAGAGTCACCTATTACTAGTATATCAGGCATGGTGTTTTGCCTTAAGGGCTGTGATTGTTTGGCACACAGACTTTGTGTACTATGTGTTGCTTGTGCAGAGTTTTGAGGTGGTGTTTTCTTGGATGTCTGCTTTGGGAGCCTCTGTTGTTTCGGTAAGTTTGTTATTAGAGCCTCCGAGTATGTCTTTGTGTTACTATGTGTTTGGTTTGCAATTGTGGTTGGATTATGTGAGACTGGGTTTGCTGTGTGTGTGGTTACCTTCTCCTCCTGTCTGGTTTTGCTAGTCCTGTGTTGAGAGAGTTCAGCCTCCAGTTTGGCTATATAGTTGCATCTCTCACATGTGTTTGTGTTTGTTGGGAGGAGGAGAAGGTTGTCTGTGTCCATGAGACAATTGTAACATTGTCTCAGGATTCCCAGATTAACCAGCTGAACTGAAGAGGACGTCAGTAATATACCACTCGACATGCCAGAATAGTATAAGGGGGCAATGTGTAACTGGGTCAGAGAGAGGACTTTGAAGGGAAGTGGGTATTAGCACGGGTTGTAGGTGGATGTAGTGCTTACGTTAGTTTAAGGGTGCTTCACTTGAAAGGTTTTAGGAGCAAGTGCTAGGCTTATGATAAAGCGAATAGACTGATTTTGTTGAAAGTAGAGCTTTCTTAAGGGAAAAATTGAAGTGCAGACTTGGCGGAGCCAGGAATAGTTTAAGCCTGTTTAACCGGCGCTGCGCTATCCGCACAATTGCACAAAGCCGCGCAAACGCGGATTTTAAACATGGAAATTCAAAAGAGCTGGAAATGGTCCAAAACGACCAATTACTACAAGCTCTTGTGCTGAGGTCACTCCTTCAGGGACAGATAGGCTGCTCAAGGCTCCCCACCCCCACTGGTGAGCAAAGAAACTTCCTTCTATCCAAGTAAGGCAATGGACAACACAAGAACTACACCACAGTCCAGGATACAGCAAAACATGTATACTGGTCTAAACTAGTCGAGGAAGGTGGGAAAACAAGGATATTTTTTGTTTTTTTTGTTTTTTAAGTTAAAAAGTACACAGAAATGCAGGAAAAACAGTAATAAATCACTTACACAGGCTAGCTCACTTTAGTGGGTAGCCTCAACAGTTAAATTTAACAACAAACCTTCGACCAAGTGTAACTTTAAGTGCAGATAATGTACAATGCAAAAAACAGGTAATAAGGCAGTATAAACTTGTTCAAAGTAAGAAAAGGAAGGTCTCTCAGGTAAAAACAGCAAAAAAATACTTAGATCAGGAAAGTAGTCACATTTCTCAGTTCTCTGTTGCTAGCACCACTCTGCAGGACCACGAGGAGCTGTTTCTGAGTAGTATAGCCAGAAAAAAATGCTCAGGGACGGATTTTAAACAGGGAACTTCAAAAGAGCTGGAAATGGTCCAAAACGACCAATTACTACAAGCTCTTGTGCTGAGGTCACTCCTTCAGGGACAGAGAGGCTGCTCAAGGCTCCCCACTCCCACTGGTGAGCAAAGAAACTTCCTTCTATCCAAGTAAGGCAATGGACAACACAGGAACTACACCACAGTCCAGAATACAGCAAAACCTGTATACTGGTCTAAACTAGTCGAGAAAGGCGGGAAAACAAGGATATTTTTTTTTGTTTTGTTTTTTAAGTTAAAAAGTACACAGAAATGCAGGAAAAAAAATAAATCACTTACACAGGCTAGCTCACTTTAGTGGGTAGCCTCAACAGTTAAATTAAACAACAAACTTTCGACCAAATGTAACTTTAAGTGCAGATAATGTACAATGCAAAAAACAGGTAATAAGGCAGTATAAACTTGTTCAAAGTAAGAAAAGGAAGGTCTCTCAGGTAAAAACAGCAAAAAAATACTTAGATCAGGAAAGTAGTCACTTTTCTCAGTTCTCTGCTGCTAGCACCACTCTGCAGGACCACGAGGAGCTGTTTCTGAGTAGTATAGCCAGAAAAAAATGCTCAGGAGCGGATTTTAAACAGGGAACTTCAAAAGAGCTGGAAATGGTCCAAAACAACCAATTACTACAAGCTCTTGTGCTGTGGTCACTCCTTCAGGGACAGATAGGCTGCTCAAGGCTCCCCACTCCCACTGATGAGCAAAGAAACTTCCTTCTATCCAAGTAAGGCAATGGACAACACAGGAACTACACCACAGTCCAGAATACAGCAAAGCCTGTATACTGGTCTAAACTAGTCGAGAAAGGCGGGAAAACAAGGATATGTTTTGGGTTTTTTTTGTTTTTTAAGTTAAAAAGTACACAGAAATGCAGGAAAAACAGTAATAAATCACTTACACAGGCTAGCTCACTTTAGTGGGTAGCCGCAACAGTTAAATTTAACAACAAACTTTCGACCAAATGTAACTTTAAGTGCAGATAATGTACAATGCAAAAAACAGGCAATAAGGCAGTATAAACTTGTTCAAAGTAAGAAAAGGAAGGTCTCTCAGGTAAAAACAGCAAAAAAATACTTAGATCAGGAAAGTAGTCGCTTTTCTCAGTTCTCTGCTCCTAGCACCACTCTGCAGGACCACGAGGAGCTGTTTCTGAGTAATATAGTTCATTTTATCATTGTCCTACTGTAATAAAATCCTACAAGTCTAAACTTTGTTTGCTTAAACACTCATTCTGATATATATTTAAATGATTTTTCATATCATTGTATTACCCGTATAATTATTATACTATATCTGCGGGTTCACACTTCATATCTATCTTGTCAATATTTTTGTTTTCTCACTATTGTAAGCTCAATCATGGTTTCTTTTTTTTTATTGTATGCTCAACTGATTCATCACACTTTGTAGGTATCTTACTTTCCCTTTGCATCTTTTGGAGTATTTCTCCCTAGCCCTCCATTGAACATGGGCTTTCCTCCTAGTCGGATGTTCCCTGTCAACAAAAGCAAAAAAGAAAGAAGGAAGGAAAAAAAGAAAGAAAGAAAGAAAGAAAAGAAAAAGAAATAATGAACGAAAGAAAGAATGAAAGAAAGAAAAAAAAGAAAGAAAAAGAAAGAGAAAGAAAGAAAAAGAAAGAAAGAAATAAAAGAAAGAAAGAAATGGAAAAAAAGAAAAAGAAAGAAAGAAAGAAAGAAAGAAAGAAAAAAAGAAAGAAAGGGAAAAAAGAAGAAAAAAAAAAGAAAGAAAGAAAAAATAGTGGAATATTTGTACTCTCCTCCTTGACCTAGCCAAAGCCTTTGGCTCAGTATCTCACTCTAGGTTATATAACTATACTAGGTAGACTTGGTTTCACTATGAGTGCAACAAAGACTTTCTCAGATAATTTGTCTAGTGGGAATGATGTAGGCTATTAGCTGTAACCAAACCACATATCATTTTCTTTCAGTAAGTGTTTGAGTGCCACAAGGCTATGGGTTAGGATTCTTCTATAAATATATTTTTAGTGAATACTATCACTAACCATTGTGGATAGCTACACTCACACTGACAGCTCTACACCTGCTTCAGTGGACCATTCTTTGGGGACACTGAGTCTCTTTTGTCCATTGGCTATCTCAGTCCAAAGTAACCCAGTCCATATTATCTCAAAAGATGTGCATTACTTTGCCTACTGCGGTTTGATGCATAATTAAAGAATGCCTCCATAAAAACTAACATGAAACTTAGGAAATTATACAAAGGCAAAGAATTCCTTGCAGACAAAGCAAGAGCTACAACAGAAATTCTGACCTGTTCTAATCCCTTGTGTACTTTGTTCATTTAATAAGTGGAATTCATTCTTCCAACATAAGCCTGACCAGACCTATAAGTGCATATACAGATTTGCTGTTGCCAGTACAAATCCCATCACTGCCTATTTCTGAAATAGCTTCACAGGATAGAATTCTGTCAGCACCCAGCTGTTGTTCATTTATCCTTTACATAGGACCTCGTTTACTTCCCTGCTTCCTCCTCCAAATAACAGTTTTGTCCAGTACAAACCTACAGGATTGCCATGCCTTAGTAGATGAACCTACAAATATATAAATATGTATTACAATACAAAACCAGATTTGGTGCCTCCTATTTCCCAGTTACTATTGGGCAAATTAAAAACCAAATGTATTTGCACCCTTAGATTTCCTTGCTCTAAATAAACACTTTAAGGTTATGCCAAATGGCCAGTTATAAAACAACTATTGTACTAATGCTGTATTCTCTTCTGATCTTGGAACTTGTACAATTGTTTTCATTGTCTATCTGTTAATGTTTTGCAATGTGTTGTGTTGTGTGTTTATGGTGAAAGACTTTCTGCCTTGCAATCCAATGAAAAATTGGACCTCCTGCTGTGCATTACCATTTAGGAAATTCTAATAATGAAATAAAGAATAACTTCTTCTTTTTCTTTCAGCTGCTCCTGTTAGGGGTCATCACAGCAGATCACCTGTTTCCATTTCTACCTGTCCTCTGCATCTTGTCACAATAACCACCAGCATGTCCTCCTTCACCACATCCATAAACCTTATCTTAGGCCTTCCTCTTTTCCTCTTACTTTGCAGCTCCATCCTTAACATCCTTCTCCCAATATACCCAGCATCCCTCCTCAGCACACATCCAAACCAATGCAATCTCACCTCTCTGCCACCTCTAGTTCTGACTCCTGTCTTTTTGTCAGTGCCACCATCTCCAACCCATACAACATAGATGGTCTCACTACTATCTCGAAGACCTTCCATTTCACTCTTACTGGTACCTGTCTGTCAAAAATCACTCCTGACACTCTTCTCCACCCACTCCACCCTGGCTGCACTCTCTTCTTCACCTCTCTTCCACACTCACCATTATTCTGAACTGTTGATCCCAAGTATTTAAATTCATCCACCTTTGCCAACTCTACTCCCTGATTCTGCTGTCCTCTCCCTCATTTACACAGATATATTCTTGGTCCTGCTGACTTTCATTCCTCTCCTCTGTAGAACATATCTCCACCTCTCCAGGGTCTCCCCAACCTGTCCCTACTTTCACTACAAATTACAGTGTCATCCTCAAACATCATAGTCCACGGGGACTCCTGTAGGATCTCATCTGTCAACCTGTCCATCACCATTGCAAATAGGAAAGAGCTCAGAGCTGATCCTTGATGTAATCCCACCCCCACCTTGAATGCATCTGCCACTCTTACTGCAGACGTCACCACTGTCACACTGCCCTCGTACATATCCTGTACCACTCTTACATACTTTTCTGCCACTAAAGACTTCCTCATACAATACCAAAACTCTTCTCTATGTACCCTGTCTTATGCTTTCTTTAAGTCCACAAAGACACAATGCAACTCCTTCTGACCTTCTCTATACTTCTCTATCAACACTCTCAGAGCAAACCGCATATGTAGTGCTTTTTCCTGGCATGGAGCCGTACTGCTGCTCACTAATCATCACCTCCCTTTTTAACCTAGCTTCCACTGCTCTTTCCCATAACTTCATGCTGTAGCTGATCAGCTTTATCCTTCTGTAGTTACGACAGCTCTGCACATCACCATTATTCTTAAAAATCATTACCAATACACTTCTTCTCCACTCCTAAGACATCCTCTCACTTTCCAGGATTTCATTAAACAATCTGGTTAAAAACCCCACTACAATCTAAGAAAAAGCACTAAGTGCAGTTAATGTCAACAACTAATGATGAGGAACACATACAGCTGCTATCCATATGTGAATAATATTGCTTAACTGTGTGTCAAATGTACTTGAAAAAACTAGGCAGCAGTGTTTTCTGAGATTCTCAGGTGCCTATCAAGAAAAGGTAACAAGTGACAGGATGAACAATACAGGCTAGAAGACAAGTAGGAGGAAAGCAGAGGTTGATTAAAACCACAGCTGTGAGATATTTGTGGATGGGGAGGGTAGTGGCAACTGTAGGGGATAAGGGCACGGTGGATGGACATGGATGAGTCAGTGCTAATAAGCTAATAAGCAAGAAACACCAGAAAGAACATAAGCAGGTGTTGTCTAGGGATACAAAACTGCCAAAGATGGTGAAAGGAGAGGTAGGAACGTGGTAGAAGGAAACAGATGGTTAGATTTGGAGTGGAGACAAAAAGACAACTAGGTAATCAGACAAAAGAAAGAACCAATACGAGGATATGGAGAGTTAGAGGAGGTTAAGGTGGGGTTACACAAGAGTAAATGGACAAAGCAGGAGAGTAGAGGGATGCAGACATAGAAGTACTGCTACTAAGTGGGGAAATGATAACTCAAGATCTCGGAGAAAACTGGGTGGAGTTTCAGATGGAAGGATCAACTACAGAAGGTTTGAACAGGAGTGAGACTAGTAGAGTTAGCTTGAGGTCAGTAGATGAATTAAGTAAGGAAATGATACACTGGAAATTGAAAGCTTAAAGAACCACAATGCGAAAATGGAATGGGTTTAGGCAGGGCTGGGGAGGACAGGAGATAACTAGATTTGTTTAGCTCAGCAGAGCTACAACAGGAAAAGCTGAACATAGGCAAGGCAGAGTTATGCTAGTGGTTGTGAATTCTGCAACCATTTAACAAAAACTGTAAGAAAGACACAGTCAAGCTAGAGTCTTCACTAGCTAACACATTAAACTGGCTGGAGTATAGGTTTGTGGGATATGTGCAAATAAATACTTCAGGACATCCAATTGATTCAGCTTGTGAATACCCATGTATTTATTTTTTAAGCCTTTGATACATTCAGGACAACAAAGCCAAAACCCACTAGCTGTACACAAGCTATGCTTCACCTTTTTCTTTAGTACAGCATGAGTGGATTGCTTGGCTATACTTTGGAAATACAGAGCTTAAAAATATGTATGATATCATTAAACATCAGGGTGACTGTAAAATAATTCAAATAATAACTAAACCAGAGGGTGAAAAAGGACACACAGACAAATCATTTAGTAAAAACCCAAAAGACTTAGATGTGAAAAAAGTAATGGGCATTCAGAAGAAATGCAGCTGAAGCATCAGTATGTTTCTAAGTGGTTATTTGCATATATCCCAAGGACCTTCACTAAAATTGGTTTCAGATATTACACATTTATGACACTAGTTTGCCTGAATCTTTCTTATAAATTTTATTAATTGATTTGTTCATGTGACTTTTTTACCATTTGGTTTGAATGTCATTTAGCATATTTTTCAATCACCCTAATGTTATGGACATCAGGCTTATTTCTAAGTTCTGTGTTTTCAAGGTATGGCCAAACAATCCACTTATGCAATACTAATGAACTCAGAAAAAAAAGGGGGTGAAAAATATCATGTCTACAATTATGAAACGTAAACAACAAATTTAGTCCATGTTATCAAGAGACAACTCATCTAATGAATCTTACTTAGGTTTCTCTCCAGTGTCCTACTTATCAAATGGTCCAACCTGCTGAATTATAGTTAGTTTATTTCTGTTATGCAGAAAGAGGGAAAAATTCCCTATATAGTGTTTACAGTTGTCTATATAAAGATGAGATTGCCCCCTTTCTCTGTTCTGGTGTAACCTCAGAGTTAGTATATATTAGTTGCAGGGGGGTAGAGAAGATGCAGTTCCCCACATGGGCAGTATAGGAGGAGCTTGACCCTCTGTGAAAGTGCTCATTTTGGTAATTTTGCTATTTATGTATAAGTACCCAACAAGTCAGTGTCTTGTCTTAATTGGTTTTTCAGTGTGCTGGTCTATTAGAAAGGTTAAACTTGATGAGTTCATGTTTTCATTATTCTGCTGTAAAATTTCTGGACAAAATCCCAGTTTAAGTTTTCTCTCCATTCCATATGACTCATAAACATTGGGTAATAACCTAAAATGTCTTGAGACAGCAACAAGTTTCTGAGACCTTTACATCTGACTAAATTAAAAAACTTGATCTTACTGCCATATGCAATAAAAAAAGTCAAGAAAACAATAAACTACTCTTTTGAACCAGTAAAGCCTCACATTTCCACTTATCATACTAAGATCAGCACTTGACAAAAGGATACTGCTAGTTTAATTTAGAATATACCTTATCTCTAGCAGTAACTGCCTTTAAGAAAAATCTCACCTTCCTACAAATTATCTTCAACAGGATGAGACACTTCATTACATTATCTGCCCGTTGTAACCATCATTGTAAATTAGTAGTCAAAGTTAAATGTTTCCCATTTCATCAGCAGGCACAACTCTTACTAGGCTCCCTAGTCTTCAAAATCCCTAACATGAATCCCTTATCTTTTCTCAGTGGCATACATTTTCCAGACAAATTCACTATAACCTTAGCTCTATCCATTTCAATGCCCAATCTTTGCACACACCACACAACAGGCTTCATTGCAGTAACTATAGTTTTTCTATTTTGTCACTCAATGTCTAATAGGCTCTGCTCTCCTACGTCAGAACATTGAGTATTTTTATTGAAGGTGTTTAAAGCATTGAAATGCAGACTGGTTTCACATTTTTTATGAATGTTCTAACTTAAAGTTATATTGGGAAAATATTAATGATTTTCTCAAAGCTTTATTCTCAGATGCATTCTTATTAGCCAAAATGATATATTTTTTTTACATAAATGAAGGTTTTACCATGAATAAATCGAATTCTTACATTTTATGGATAATTCTAGCAATAGCTAGAATGTGCATCACTAGAAAATGGAACTCGGTCTCCCCTACAAATATCGAAGACTTCCTGACACTATTAAAATAATTGAGATCCAAAGAAACTAGAACAAAAGAACTCATAATTCATCAGAAGATCTTCCTGAATAATCCTTGGATAAAAGTTTCATCTCTCATAGAGACTTTCCAAACAAACTCTAATTCTTTTTAGTAAGTATTTCTTTCTTTATTGCTAATTTTAATAATCATTTCAGACCTGTGTATACATTGCAAATAGTTACACTGCTTCTTGTTTAATTTTTTTTTTGTTTCTTCAAATATGTACTTACTTTGTTATTCCAATCAAGAATTGAAATAAAAAAAAAAATTGAGTAAAAAAAAAAAAAAGAAAAGAAAACGAAAAAAACATTGACTTCTACCTCAAATTCTATGTAACTCTTAAAAACAGACTACTGCAAACGCTTCACACATATGCACCTAACCTGAACTGGTTTCTTCTGCCTAATGCTAGAGCCTCAAAGTACATCACACAAATTATTCTAAACTCCCATGTATTAAATTCATACCTTTGTCACCACATCATATCCCACACCTTAGCTTCATCGCCTCACCCCCTTTCGCATGCTAAATCTAATACTATATACTAACAACTTTATACTTTCTCATATTCCTAAAGTAAACTTGCAGATCCCTTGTATCTTTACTTAGAAACTCATCTTTCAGTTCTGTCTTTGCCATAAAGGTGTATCACAATTTCTCTGCTATGATTTATTTATTTATTTATTTATTTATTGGCATTTGATTACCAGAAATGTCCACTGGACTAAGAGCCTATTTTCAATAAAGGCTCAGGGAGAAAAGCTCCAAATACATAAAACAAGCTTGAACAATTTAAACAATTTAAATAAGTAAAGAGATAGGTAAACATTACAATTTACATCCTTTCAACAGATAAAATTTCAAAAATGCACATATATAAAGATCTTTATAATACTGACTAGATCATTCATAAGAAAATAAGAATATAGGCTGTTATCATCATCATTTTTGACAAAGAGTCTAAGTGATAGAATGGTGGAAGGAATAGAGATTTCAGAAGGGGAGTGAAGGGACTGGAAGAGGTCAAGTCTTGAAGGAAAGGGATGTGGAGCACTTACAGCTCCAAATGACAAAACTGAACTAAGCAAAATGGAAGCCTGCTATAACAGCATTGCACACTTTGCTGAAAATTGCTCATATAGAACTCATCACTGTACTGCTTTGAGACAGCTCCACTGGCTTGAACTGCCCAACCTCCTAACCTACAATCAGCTCTGCCTCTCTCATTCTATCTATTACCTCCCCAATAAGTGTCCTGCCCTCAAAAACCTAGTGCAACATCACTCAGCCAAAAGGCCTCTTAGATAATCAAACAAACTACTACTAGAAGTCACCAACAGCTACAATAGCTTTGGAGACACATTATATAGTAGTTCAGTGGCTATAAAATGGAACTCTCTCCCCACTAGCATACAAAACATATCATCCAAAGCCTCCTTTTAAAACCTCATTAGGCAGCATCTCAAGCAAAGTTGGCAGTGCCATGACTGCTCCCCAGGCTAGTGAAAGAGGATAAGGTGCACATACTAAACCTAGAGTATTTGATAATAGTTTTCACTCTTACTCACAAACACTGGCTAATCTACAATGTATGTACTGTACCTGTGTACTATGTATGTATTCTACCTATGTTCTAAATTTCAGCTGTGCACCACAAATCTATTAATTACCTTCATTTTTAAATTAATATTTTCTTGTTTGTTCTCTCCACTGTAACAGTTGATGTGCTGCATACCACTGTAAAAACATGTCTATTGTAATTCGTGTGTATACTGATTATGTCTAAATATCTAAATGTATCTATAATTTTTCTGTGTGGAGCTTTTCTCCCTGGGCCTCTGCTGAAAAAGGGCCTTTTCGGCTCAGTCAGACACCCCCGGTTAACAAATGTAAAATAAAAAATAAATAATAAAAAAATGGAAGATAGTTGTGTAAAGAGAGTTTGAAAGTAGCAATGTTTGGGTTAGATTGAAGAGTTATAGAGAGAGAGTACCACTTTTTGGCAATAGTTTAGGAGTATAGGAGTTGGCCAGCTGGAAGTTTTGGTTTATAAATCTGTAGTAGATGTTGATTTTCTGACCTGAGATCTTTTGGGTAGGTAGTCGGTGAAAACAGAGGAAAGGGCAGGATATAGTGAAGGTTTGTATATAATTTCGAATGATGTCATTAGCTGAATGTAGGAGAGATAGTGTGGTAGTTCTAACCAATTTAGAGAATGTAAAGCTATACAGTGGTGGGTGGAATAGGAGACATTTGTTGCAAATCGGGCAAGTTTATTGTAGCAGGTTTTTCAATGTATCAGGTTTTATCAATGGATACATGGAATTCTATCAATAATTGAAACATATATTACATTAAGACTTATAACAAATTCATCTAAAAACAAAATGTATAAGACACAAAGGCTGAGAATACATTACTCCCATAAAACATAAGTAGAGTACTTTTTACTATGGTACATGTCACTACCATATACTAACTTTTCACTATCATGAAACTGATAGCATTGTAAATACCATACTCAATGTATTAGCTACTTCATGTGACTTGGAACTTTAATGTTTACTGATTTCATTAGAAATATGTGCAATTTCTTTGCAGTTTCATTGTTTTATCTTGTGCAAAAGTAAATTGAGTATATACGTTCAAAAAAATAGTAGTACATATATATTACAATGTAAATAATTCCTGCATGCAGTTATGTATAATAATATGGTATGCAAGGAGGCATTCTCTAAAGTGCTGCCTGTATCAGCCTGTATCAGTCAGTAGCACAGTTTGGAAACAGAATATGGAGGAGTTTAAAAGTTGGATAAGGAAGTGGACTAAGGAAAAGGTTAAGGGCCAATGAGGAATATGAGAGCTGTGTGGCAAGGCTTATGAGAATCATGTAAAGGTGAAACAGAAAAAGGAACTCTGTATCAATAAACAGGATAACTTTTATTCAGGAAGTACAGCATTCTTAATTATCAATCTGCTAGGCTACATAAATACAGATGTAGTGTTAAACTTAAACTTTTACTGGGATGGGGTCTAACAGAGACAGACAAATATGTAAGAATATGTAAATGGTTGAAGAAACAGTGAAAAGTGAGAAAAATAAGTTGATGTGAATGTAAAAAATAAAAATAAAAGGGGAGCTACAGGGCATCACTGTGACATCCTGGAACCCTATATAAAATTAAATGGAGAAGATGTAGGAGGTGGTGATGAAAAATGAGAAGTAGCAACAATGGAGATTAGAGAAATGTGGGCAAACGAGAAGAGGGGATCTGATATGGTCCCACCGGGGTGCAAGTAGAATAAGAGATGTATGGAGGGAAACAAGGCAGTGGAATGGCTGTGCATATAAAAGAATCAAGGTGAATTGATAGATGAAAGCTTACAGAGAAGACAATAAAATGACTGCTTTAAAGGTCAGACTAAAGGGAATTAAAGGAAAGGCCTAGTCCAATGTATAGATACAATGTACAGGCCAGCAAATGCCACCAGTCTGGATGACAGAAATGTAAAGCAGAGACTAAAGGCATACATAGTTATAAAGTGATCTTCTATCTCACCCTCAAGCATAGCCTCAGGATTTTTAATACATTTTATGCTGGTATCAGTGCTTCAATCTTGTTCCGTCTTCATGAGTTTCTCCTTACTTACCTCCTTACTTTCATAATTTCCCACCTTGCAGGATGTTGTATGTTGGCTCTTTGGAATGAACTCATCCAAGTTCCTAAATTGACCAACGGGATTCTCCTACTGAACATCTGAATCTTTAGTGTGGCTCTATTCCAGAAATCCTTAGTACTGGAATATTGTACTTTCCTATCAGCCTGCTCACTTCCCTGCTTTCACCCTCTTTCACTGTCTCTGCAAATTGTAGTTGTTTTCTGACCCTTTCAGATATTTTTTTCTGAAAGTTGCATACTCTCTACCTCCTTATTCTCTTTTGCCAGTCTTATGCAAAGCATTACACTAGCCATCTTGCTCTGTCCTATGCTCCACCAGGAACCTTGACCTCACATCATTATTGTGTCAAAATACTTCACTGCCTCCTCCAAGTTAACAAAAGAATAGTTGTTGCCCTTCCATGAAATTAAGTAGAGTAATGTCTTTTAACCTGTGCCTCTTCCCTCTCATGTTCTGAATGACTGGTTACATTTGAATCCACTTTTGGTACACATCAGTTGATAAACTTTCTACATGTGTCTTTTGGAATAACACCAATAACACCCTTTGATGAGCCAAACGATGCACTAGCAATCCTTTGTTCTAAAGCTATGACACATTTCCTAACTGGACTTCTTCCTTCCCTTTCTATTTCCAAAATCTAGGGGATTAAATGGGGCAAATCTTTAACCATACCTGACGGACAATCTTCCAGACATGTATCACATCAGGCCTTTCTCTGCTTTCTACCAGACATGCAATTAATTTAAAAGTAAGCTCATCCCCCATCTCAGTCGACAAGCCTTCAGGATTTCAATATTTCCTTTTTCATAAGCAACCACCAAGTTGTGTCATTTGATGTCCCCTTCCATCTCCTTTCTTTAGAGTTGATTATGATGGGCACTGCCTTGTTTTTTAGATTCAAATTTCAACACCTACAATTCCTGGTACATGACCATCATATCACTCACCATGCTCTAGTTAGGTAGGCAATACATCAAATTTTTCCTGCATTATATCACTACAAGCAAAAAAAAAAAACTTTTCTCTTTTTGTCCTAACTTGTCTAAATGATACAGAGTTTGAAAGGACCACATTAACACTATTTTTGGGCTTGAATGGGCCATTGTGCTTAGGCTCCACCACTGTCTACAAGATATCAGCATTAACTTCGTTCATTATAGAAGATGTTAGCAAAAAATTGAGCTCCTCAAATAAACTTCTTTTAGGGAATATCCTCTTAAATGTTCATTGTGCTACATCATTAGCCAGTATTTATGCAAAACTCTAATAATATTCTCAATACAAGGAAAAGATCCAGGGACAAAGTGCATCTCATTCATGTCTCGGTATGATAAACTTTACTTCTATCTGAATTGCTTAGACCTATAGCACCCTTGCTCAATCTCAGCATCTTTGCTCAACCTTTCATTTTATTAAGTATGGATATTAAAATAAATAAACCTGACAATTGCCATGTTTCACATATGCTACTCAACATATCATCAGCAGACAGCTGAAAAATCTCATTAAGGGAACTTCATCTCAAAGCCCTTAGAAGCGCCTCTAAGGTTAATGTTTTTCAGATGTTTTAATGTTACATACTCTGTACATGATAAAGCATATTAAGATTAAATGGCTTTTCTCTTCATTGTGTGATGACCCCCCCACCTTCTACCCCATCCTCAGCACCATTATATGTCAAGAATTCCATATCTAAATACCTATTTATAGGCAAATTAACTTAATATGTATAAGAACAAATATCCTGTATACCTTCTATAAATGTAACAAAATATCTAATGGAGAATAAAAAAATTAACAATGCATCTGTGTAGTTTCCATTGAATACAATATTCCTGAAAAACGTGAGTGCAAAAATAACACTGCTGAAGATATCCCACTATCAGTTCTCCTCATATGGTGTAGATATGTAGTGTACCATGTCAGATTCCCAACATAGGTGCTGGAAGTTCAGAAAGGCTTGGGTTTTAGTTTCACCCCAGTGCCAGGATTCATATTCCAGCTGGTGTACACTCCTATATATATTTCAGATGAGATGATAAATTGAGACCCCATCTGCTTGAGTTGATGGTAACTTAGATGGATGTAAAGCACCTAGTGGCACTTATCATAAGACTAGGGGAATTTTTCTGATTGCTCTTGACCAAATATCCCCTAATTAGTATAAACACTGTAGTATAATTAGTATAAAAACTGTAATAACTTGTCTCAGATTGCGCATTAGCCTGGTTACCAGTCTCATCTAATACTTAGTGCAATATTCACCATGACTGTTAACTTATAGTCCATCTAGAGCAGTAGCAATGCAGTAAAATATCTCTTCTTTCAATGCAATACATGTTAAAAATTTGTAAATTAACCATAGTGCATTACTCTAAGGTCCATAGTGCAATATTCTAATATTCACAGTGCAATGCTCAAATGTGTCTTTCTGTGCAAGGATCAATGCAATGTCTTAACCAAGTACTTGTGCAATACTAAAGTCTTATGCAAGTAAATGTTCACTGCAAAAAAGTGTTTAAATGTGCTTCTAATTATGTGCAGTATTAGTATGTTGACCTGCATGTCCGTGATGTAATACCAAGGTGTTATATGTGTAAATGTCTGTAAAAATAAGCTACATGTTGTCTGCACATTGAGTCCAGAGACACAGAATTTTGTTCAGTTTTTGTACTTGTGTGATTTCTGAATGACAGTAAAGTTTACTTTGACTTTGACTTTTGACTTTTTGACTTTGACATTGCCTGTTTTCATCCCTGAAAAAGAGACAATTGCCCCATACTGTTCTTTTCTGCTGAATATAACAGTGCTGGTTAAGTTCAAGTATGATGTAACACAAATTTTGCCCCAGCAACTTCAAAGTAAGTAATTTTTACTATCAGGTGGAAAAAATAGGCAACAGTTTCCAACTCCATCTGACGTGAGATCAATGTATACAAACAAAGCAACATCACATGTTGCAAAGGTAAAAGATTCTTGCTAACTAAAACTCTCTGATTTCTCTAACAGATTAAAAGAGTCCTTCAAATAAGTGGGCAACAATTTTACTCGAGGCTTAAGATTCAGTTCTAGTCACTCTTTCTCACTATACACTCAGTACAGGAGTCCATTTGTGATGGTATGGGTCTTCAGAGTGGGAACCTAGAAGTTAAATAATTTCTTGGTGATAATAACATTGGAACCCTTTAATCTTGCGTGCTTTCTGTTTTTCTGTATTCATCCCGTATGATACCGCATCTTGTGGTATATCATTTAACTGCTTCTAAAACCATTATAATAGATTCAGTTACTGATAATAATTAATAATACATTTTTTCAGCACTGCTCTTTTGCAAGTTGATTTTTTGGCGAAGTTACCAGTATAATCCCATATCCCTGCTAATCAACAGATCTATTGAAGAAGCAACAGTGCCAGTCATTTGGAAATCCTTCTTCACCATCCCTCCAAATAAAGGGGGAACTAACTGATCCATCTAACTATAGACCCATTGGCATCCTTTTCCCTCTCTCTAAAACACTCAAAAAATGCATTCATACACAGCTTCTCCACTATCTCCTCCAGGAAGGCCTTCTCACACTCACTCAACATGGCTTCCGGCTAAACCACAGCAAAGCTACTGCCCTCCTATCATTTACTCATACTGTCACCGTGGCCTGTGATAACAACCAGCTCATATCCTGTCTTTTCCCTGACCTCTCCAAAGCTTTCAACACTGTCTCTCACCCTATATTTCTATCTAAACTTGCTGACCTCAATCTATCTGCTACCTCCCTAGTTCTCTAGCTACCTCTCTAATAGGCAACAATCTGTCAGATGGCTCTCCTCCTGCTCACTCTCCTTTCCAGTCACATCTGGTGTATCCCAAGGTTCCATCTTGAGTCTCCTCATGTTTAACATTTTCACTAGTGAACTTTGCACGTCCTACAAACAATCTTCTCTAATTCAATATGCTGATGACTCTTCTCTCATCTCCTTTTCCAAGCAATATGTCTGACTCCAAACTCTTACCCAAGATGCCTTTCTATCCATGGAAAAGTGGCTGTCTGATAATCTACTCATCTTAAACCCCTAAAAAAACAGTCTTGCTTTTTCTCCCTCATTCTCTCTCTCATCATAAATCCACCTTTGTCATCACATCTTCTAGTAACACCATCATACAACCAGAGCCCCATAGAAAGCTCCTAGTTGCCATCATTGATGATAAACTTAAATTTTACTTACATACCTCTAAAGTATAAAAAACAATCACCAAAAACTTGGCTTGCTCTATTGCAACAGAAAATGTATAACTTCTAACACTAGACTCTCCCTGGCACAGGCTCTCCTCCTCCTCCCTTCCCTTCTCTATGCCACCCCAGTCCTAACTAACATTCAGTCCACAACCTTGGCCAAACTCCAACAAACATACCACAACATAGCTAGATTTGTCACCAGCTCTTCTTATAACTCACACCATTGCCTTGCAGTCAACTCTCTCCAATGGCCTGAACTCCATCAACAGCTCCTTCCATCACAATTTCAAATCACACACTCTATATTATACAAACCATCTTCCTGCCCTGCTCTTTCTCCTCTGTGGTATTCACATATACCCCCACTCTTACCCTCTGTGCCTCAAACCAGCAACTCCTAGATATTTACAGACCAAAGAAAAATGCCAGTAAACTACTATATAAAATGCTCTGTAGCCCAAGCTTGGAACAAACTTCCAATGCACATGCATTCCATTACCCACCCTATAAACTTTAAAAAGAACTCAGACTTCACCTACTTAACACCAAGACTTGCACCTGTCCTGACCCTACCTAATTTCCACTTCACTCTTGTATTTTTATCTATTTATATTCTTCCATTCCCTCCTACTCTACAGACATCCTACTCTACCTCCTCCTGCACCTTCTCACCTTACGCATGTACTTTACCAAGAGACTACATCCTTAAGCTATACTACTCCACCATACACACACACACACACACACACACACACACACACACACACACACACACACACATATATATATATATATATATATATATATATATATATATATATATATATATATATGTGTGTATGTATACATTGTTTGCCGATCTCTAATTACCTTACTAGAATCTTATCTGGTGAACCAATCTCTCTCAATTGAAAGCTCACTTGCTGTTTATATATTTTTTTCTACATTACTACTCGTTTTTTTATTATGTGTATGTATCTTACTTCTATATTTCTTGACTTTATGTATCTTAATTTCTCTATCTTGGAATGTGAATTTTATGTATTGTAAACTGTTTGTTACTGGGGCTTTTCCCCTTGGGTCTCCACTGAAAATGGACTTCTGGCCCAGCTGGACTAACTGGGTTAACAAATGTCAATAAATAAATAATATACAAGGAAAGAGTATACCCACCTACATTTTTACAAGGCAATTGAAGCAGTCCCACCCAGAATTTAATATGCCATCTAATTAATTTGGAATGGGCCAAAAAGTGCTGTCCTGAGTTAAAAATGAATTGAACACTGGGTCATGCTGTATGTAGTAAAAATGGAATATTAAATGAAGGAAATTAAATTATATGTGATGCAGTGCAAAGTTTGGTTCTGTGATCAGTCCTCTTCAGTATCCATAGACAGGCAAAGGGACTAACAGGAAAGGCATAGCTCTTTGCACAAAGCACAAAGTTCTGTAACAAAGTTTGCACTGATAATGTGAAACATAGTACGAGAAAATACTTTGCAGATAAAGAGCTAGCCAGATATATTGCATCTTAGATTCATGCATACAAGTAAAGATTCTACATATCTGCAATACAAACCAAAAAATGATATAATTAGAGGTTAGATAGTAACTACATCAGAAATTGAATCGGATCTTGGTCTTATGTGATCAGATGACAAGAAACAAGGCAAACAGCACTAAAAAAGTAAAAATTTTAGCAAATATACAGAGAGAGGTTTTAGATATATGGAGGAGACATATTTCTTCTATAGACAGTTGGTGAGACCACATCTATAGTACTGGATGCAGTACAGATGACTCCTCTCCCTCAAATAGAATAGAGATTGCAAATGAAGGTTACAAAAAAAAACAGTGTGTTGACTACACAAGAATACATATTCGTCTGTATCCCTGACATTACACTGGGTTGTCTGTCTGAATAAGGAAGAGAAGTCTGCCTAGCTGCACCTTTTTCAGGCAGCTGACATTGAAGAGGTCCTGTATTTGCTTGGGCAGACCTTTTATACAACTCTTAGCTGATATGACTGGTATAAGAGTTAATGGTTTATTTCTAAGAGGGTCTTGTACAGGTTCTCAAAGTAAAGTGTATATACTCTTCCCTCATCAGACCCATTATTGAGTACAATGCACCAATTGGAATATACCTGGCTAGACATCTCCAGCAGCTGGAGAGACCACAGAGGTACCTAACCAAGAGGATTACTGGCCTCAAACAGTTGCCCTATGCAGCATGATTGTAAAAGCTAAGACTGTTCTCTGTTGCATACCGCTTTCTCAGAGGCGATCTCTGTCTAACATACAGAGCCATGTCCAACCCAGAATTGTTGAACATGCTCCATCTTAGCAAAACCAAATCTACTCGAGCTACACGCCCTAGGGATATAAACCTCAACACAACAATGAATAGAACATGCTGGAGGGATAGATTCCCTTCGCAGAGACTTCCCTTACTATGGAACAGGGTCCCAATCTACATAAGACAGAGCCCCTCACTATCACTCTTCAAGAGGAACCTTGATGAGTGGATGGGTAACAGAAAGTTCACACCGGGGATCACACCAACAGCACTACTAGATAGGGGCCAAGGGTACTAGCTGCTAGTACAAGGGTCTAGGGAACTACTAAAGGGGCGGTGAATACCGCACAATGTGGCTGGGCTAATATATGCCTTCGGGCAAATAGCCCAGTACCAACCTATGAACCTATGAACCTATACTGGTATGGATTTCTTTGGTTCTTGGTTCTATAAGTAAAGTGTTAGATTAAAACACTACATATAAATCTAGACAGACACAAAGGGCAGAAAGAAAGTAATATGGGAAAAAAATGAACAACTCACTGTATTATTTTAAAACAAACCAGAAATGTCATGCCTAGAAAATTTGGCATGCATCTGCTTAACAAAACTTGAAGATTAATTTGGTGCTATGGATCCACATTCTTCATGCATTACTTTTTACCATAACACTATCACATTCTTTCTTCTGAACTTCACACTTTCAGTAAATGTAAAATGGAAACATTCTTACCCAACCCATGACAAAGCACATCTCCTCCTTTGTTCTTTTGTGCATGTAATAATGCATCCACTGTCTACCATCATTGTACCTGGCCTCCCCAAAAGGCACACATACAAACCTGCCACAGAGGTTAGAAATTACTTGTTCATTTTAGCAACAGTCTCCTCATGATGAGTTCAGCCAATGCATTGTGATATGTCAGCTCTTAGCATAGAGGTTATACTGCATGAAAGAAGCAATTAGAAGGCCTGGTGGCACACAGTATGTCATGATGCATACAAAACAGTGATGAGAACAACAGCTGGCATGCTCTACATAAGCGCATATGTCATGAGGAAGGGAGCCAAGTGAGAACACTCCAGGTGCTCGAGTCCCAAGTGTTTGAAACAGCACTGTCCACTCCAGGTGCTCTAGTCCCAAGTGTTTGAAACAGCACTGTCCGCTCCAGGTGCTCTAGTCTCAAGTGTTTGAAACAGCACTGTCCACTCCAGGTGCTCTAGTCCCAAGTGTTTGAAACAGCACTGTCCACTTCAGGTGCTCTAGTCTCAAGTGTTTGAAACAGCACTGTCCACTTCAGATGCTTGAGTCCCAAGTGTTTGAAACAGCACTGTCCACTTCAGGTGCTCTAGTCTCAAGTGTTTGAAACAGCACTGTCCACTTCAGATGCTTGAGTCCCAAGTGTTTGAAACAGCACTGTCCACTTCAGATGCTCGAGTCCCAAGTGTTTGAAAAAGCACTGTCCACTCCAGGTGCTCTAGTCCCAAGTGTTTGAAACAGCACTGTCCACTCCAGGTGCTCTAGTCCCAAGTGTTTGAAACAGCACTGTCCACTCCAGGTGCTCTAGTCCCAAGTGTTTGAAACAGCACTGTCCACTCCAGGTGCTCTAGTCCCAAGTGTTTGAAACAGCACTGTCCACTTCAGATGCTTGAGTCCCAAGTGTTTAAAATAGCACTGTCCACTCCAGGTGCTCTAGGCCCAAGTGTTTGAAAAAGCACTGTCCATTCCAGGCGCTCTAGTCCCAAGTGTTTGAAACAGCACTGTCCACTCCAAGTGCTTTAGACCCATGTGTTTGAAACAGCACTGTCCACTCCAAATGCTAGTGTCCCAAGTGTTTGAAAGCACTGTCCACTCCAGGTGCTCTAGTCCCAAGTGTTTGAAACAGCACTGTCCACTCCAGGTGCTCTAGTCCCAAGTGTTTGAAACAGCACTGTCCACTCCAGCTGCTTTAGTCCCAAGTGTTTGAAACAGCACTGTCCACTCCAGATGCTTGAGTCCCAAGTGTTTGAAAAGCACTGTCTTGAAGCAAAAGCTTTGAGCTCCTTGTAGCTCAGCTAGGCTGCCGCTCATACTCAGACTCAAATATTAGTTCAGGTAGCAGCTGTGGGGATTAAAGGGTAGGGAGATTTAGGATTATGAAGTGAGAGGAAGGGTTAAGGATCAGGACATGGGAGGGGGATTTTAGAGTTAGGGAGCAGAAAGTTTTAGGATTAGGGAGGGAGGTTGGATTTTTAAGCTTAGGGAGTGAGGAATCAGATTGGGGACTGGGTAGGAGTTTTGAGTTATAGTTGGGCTCTCATA
>NC_056737.1:758967952-759017952 GCF_019279795.1 Protopterus annectens
TTTGCAGTTTCTAGCATAAGATGCTGTCATTCAGTTTCCAATGATATTTGACAGAAATGTATTGAAATTCTAAAAGTTGTTCTAATTTTATTCCTCACAATGTGTGGATTTTATGTTACATTTATATTTCACATACCATATGCAAATGTTAAGTACATCTCTTTGTCTGCAAATTTTGCTATAAATAATGTTTGAAATAACAATGATACTACTTGATTTTCAGTTAAGTGCATTGTATTTTTTATTTCGTAACATAAATCTAAGTTTCATACCATAAGAGTCTGGGTCAGGCATACTGAACAAACTCTGAGATACCCGAAGAGAAAAAAGTAGTTTATTGTCTAAATATGCTGTCATAACACAAAACATGTTTTTGATATAAACGAGCTTCAATACAGAAGAATTTTGCATGCATTTTGTCCATCTCCTAATAATGCAGTTATAAATAACTGCATTATTTAAATACAAAGTCAGAGATAACACAAAAGGATACCAATATGTTTATTACTGATTTCTATGAAAATCATTACTATTGTCAGAACTGGTGTAAAAAAGAGCAATGAAGTTATTTTAATATAAAGTTCTATGAAATGTCACTGGAAAATGTGTTAATCTTTTTGAAATGTTATTTTTTTAATAATGCTAAGAGATGTCCTTAAAAAAAGAGTTACAGGTCAGATGACTATAAACTACATCAAATGTCACATAAAGCAACTTTTAAAATGCTAGGACACATCTAGTAACTCACACATGTGTATAAGAAGAAGCAAGCCATTTATATCCCCATCATCCATATTTTTAATAAATGAATACACAGAATTCTGCCCCAGAGCCATAAGTCCTTTACTTAACTAAAGTCTTAATAAGTAAACTGAGACTAACTCTCTAATACCAGATTTGTTAAACAACATGATTTAAGGCCTAGCTATTCATGCACCTTGTACAACTAACTCCGGTGTTAGAGAAGGAATCATGAAAGAGTCATTTTATGTAGCTGCTAAATTCCTCTCAAATCTCCTTGCAAGCTAACGAATGAAGAAAGCTCAATGTGTAATGCCAGCTAATGTGGTTTATGCTAGAAAATAGTATCAACCCATCTTTGTAGCTTATCTAAGCCAGGATAATGCTTTTAGCTTTTATATTAGACCCAACTCCATTTTCTAACCCTTGACTATGTATCTTCTGAAATCCTTTTTCTAAAGAGTTAAATTGGATGTGAAATTTGTGCTGGGCTATGGGGTTCTCTTTGTTCTTACTCCAGCCAGAAAGGCCTTGCTTCTACATCACTTTCATTGCACTCTGATTGAGCTTGACAGTGTGACAAGAAAGCAAAAAGAGGCATTTCTAAACTGAATGAGGGTCTTTTTCAGCCATGAAGAAGCCTTCTTCTCAGCCCCTGAGAAAGTGCCACACCAGATGCTCCAGGCAAGTGTCCCCAGAACATATGAAATGTTACACCAGCTCTGCTTTTAAAAGTTTGCTAATTATAAGAGACCTTAAGTAAACTCAAGGGAATAAAAAGAACAACTGTTGGGATATTTTATTCAAACACTACATAAAGCCTATATAATGGAAATTATGCCACTTACCAAACGATATTTGTACCCCTGAAGTATAGCAATGTACTGAATTTAATTAAACTGATATACATAATATGAAGTTATGTAAATAGGCATATTACTATTACTACTGTGTGAAAATATATGCCTTTGAATATGCAGAAAATTCAGCTCATTGCACAGATGGATATAAAGTGTAGGCTTTAAGCATTACTTTTTATGTTATCATTAGGATTAAAAAGCAAATTAATACATTAACTAAGAAACTTAGAGGTCTTTTGAATTAAGGTCAGTATATCATAAAGTGAATCATTTACTTTATGGTTTGATTCTGCATTGTATGCCATTATAGTCAAGTGCAGACAGGATAAAAGAAAGCACGTTTTAGTTTTTCAGGCACACACGTATACATACACACATAAACACAGTGACATGCAAACAACCATCAACACACACATACAGAAACTCATACACCCACACAAACGCACAGATACACACACACACACACACACACACACACACACACACACACACACACACACACACACACACACACACACACACACTTGTTTTTACATTACCATTAGGATTTAAAAAATGTATTGAGAAACTTAAATGTCTTTTGAATTAAGGTTAGAATCATACATCATAAAGTGAATAATTTATTTTATGGTTTGTCTTCATATTGTATGCAGTGGTACATGTGTTTTGAATTGTCAGAACATTACAAGTGAGCATTTTTTTATAGTTTGACTCTGTGTTGTGTGCCATGGTAGTTAAGTGCAGACAAGATGGAGAAAACAGTTTTCAGTTTTTCAGGCACATGCAGACACATGCAGACACACAGAGTCACACAGACAAAGATAGATGCACACAGATACATACACACACACACACACACACACACACACACACACACACACACACATGCATGTAAGCATCAACATGCAAGAGCACACACACTTGAGTACATAAATATACAACCTTACCAACACCTGACATTTTCATTTAGATAGCTCATTGGTTTATTATCGCCACTAAAGCATTGCATTACATTTTCTGAACATTAGATTCTAATCGGTGCACACTGTATGTAAAAACTCCATCCTGTGATGTACTTCCTACACTTACTGCTCATTGAGCTTGCAGCATTAGCTGCTGATTTGAAAGAAATATCCATTATGTTTAATAATAATGGTTCAAATAAGCAGTTATAGAATAAAATATCAAAAATGTAATGTGATTTAAATATTTCCCATTTGTTGATCTTACTTCAAAATGTGCCAGTATTAAACATTACTCATTACTAACAAAACACAGTTGTATGACCCAGAGGTAATAACTATAATTTCACAGATGTTAGTGTTATTGCTTTTTATAGATAATTCAAATGTTGATCAGCTTCTTACAAGAGATGTAGATAGAAAGTGAACCTGTCACCAGGATAGATCTATGAATACCTTTAAATGAGATGCCAGTCAGCATGCCCACCCCCAGCAATCCATCTGTCAAGTATGTATGTGGTGACAGCTAAGAAACGAGACTACAAGTATTATCATCCGAAGTAAGCTTTGATGCACATATTACTACCGCAAGGGTTGTAATAAAACAAAAATAATGCATAAGCTACAAAAAGATAAAGCAAGTACTTTGTTACAAACAAAAGCATTTAAACATTTAAGTAAACTGAATGACTTTTGCAGCTATTTAGTTTAATAGACCTTTGGACACTGGATAAACATCCTGTCCTAGAGATGCATGCAACAATTGCACATTTTAATTTTCTGTTGATTGCATGAATTCTACATTTGTAAACACCACTCTTTCATTGCTTTCTAACATAGGTTCATCTGGCCTCACTGAAATATATTTTTAATATTGCTCTCTCAATATACTTGTTAGTTCAGTATAGAAGTTAGTATTTGTAATTTAATGTCTGAACAAAGCTGCAACTGCCAGCTTGGCCCAGTCATGGCTGAAAATGGTCTGTTAACTAACCCACAGAAGTAGCTAACAATGTAGATGAATAAATAAATGCATACATACATACATAAATAAACTAATTAAATAATTAAAAGGGCTATTTGCATATGGCAAGTAAAGCCAAACTCATGCTAGACTAGAGAAACAAGAAATGGAAATCGAATCTTTAGAAAAGGGAAGGAGCAAATTACATAGACATAAATGGAATTTGTGGGAGCAACACACAAGCAATATGCCCAACAGGGTGTGTGTTGCTATGAAATATAGCATGTTAGGGGCGTTCTGATATCCAACGCCGTAGGCAAAGGGCCACTACATCCCTAGATGAGTGTTAGTTACACAGTAACATACACATTGGAGGGCATTTTTTAACCTAGAGAATGAGCTGTCTGTAAAACTGTTATGTTTTAGTTATTTATTTTTTATTACTATATTATTATTTTTTTATATTTTTGATGTGAAATAGTTTCTCCACCTAAAGTTTCAGATTTGCTGTAGTATATGTAAATGGTGTTAGAGGATGTATTTTATATCCAAAATATAAGATCTTCAAAAAAATGTCCAGATATTTACCTCATTTCTTTGATCCCTTAGTCTAATAATTTGTGGTTTGTTGGCAATCACTGGGGATTGAAGTCACTAAACAATGACATATATTTAAGTTTCAGACACTATTTCCTTCAGAAAATACATGCTAAAACAAATTTTATTCTACCAACTTTTTAATTTTAAAATAGCAATGTTTAGGATCTGTTCCTATTTTTGAGCCACCACCTTTATTTTAGGCTTTACCCAGATTTTTTGAGACAAGAGGTTGAGAGGTATGCACACCTCTTAACTGCTACTGCCACTGCTTGATCAATCTCACTGTCTCTCTCACTCTCTCTCTCTCTCACACACACACACACACACACACACACACACACACACACACACAAACATACTTCTGCTTTTATGCACACGAGCAACTTACACTCACACATGCAGACAAAGACATGAACACACACACACACACACACACACACACACACACACACACACACATACACACACACACACACACACACACACACACACACACACACACACACACACACACACACACACACACACACACACATTTTCTTTCTTTTCCATTTTCCTAATGTTCCTTTTAATTTTACACTTGCTAAACAGCAAAAGCATTGCTTAGCAAGTGTAAAATAATGGCTCGATCAATACCACTCTCACTTTCAATCACACATACACTCACACGCACAGATATAAACACCCACATGCTTTTCTATGTTTTTTTAAATTTTCTTTTTTTATTAATTTTATATTTGCTAAACAGCAAAAGCACTGCTTAGAGAGTGTAAAATAATTGCAGTAGTTGGTTTTGTTACAGTCCAAGCCCCACTGCAGCTGAATATGCTGCTGCTAAGCATCTGACTCATTTTTTCTGGGGGAATTACCTGCACATTAACACCCTGCTGGAGAAGTTCATTCTCCAATCAGAGTGGCAATGTAAAGATCCCCTATTCTCTAAATGCAAAATAATGTTCAGGAGGAGAAGGTTTTAGGGAAGGCAGAAATTGAGCAATTTATGTAATGCTTTTTTATTTTAAATACCTTTATTATATTATCCCTTGATATATAAGCAAATGTACATTCATATAAAAGTAATCACACTATAATTAAAATAAATAACATTATACTTCACATATATTGCTATATATCATATAAACTAAGCAACATTACAGAAATTATTCAGTTTCTGCCCTTTTTTTAAACAAGAAACATCTTTATTAAACCATCACTTACTACACATGCAATCATACATTTATATAAATGAAAACAAACCACACTGACACAATCCTTGTTGCAGGCTTTTTACATCACAAACCATTCTCACACACTCCCAGTTGCAAACATTATACATCACTTATAATCTATCCAATCTTTTCCAGTCAAATATTGCATAGCTCATTTAAGTCCTGCCACCTTTTAAACCTCATTTCTCTCTTGTATGTATTGTTCCCACAATTCGCATTTTTTCCTATCTAGTTTGCTCCTACCCTTTTCTAAAGATCTCAGTTCTAGTTGTTTTATCGCTGTTACTATATTCACTACTTCTAATATTTGTTGGTTTATATTTTGATTTCCATCTTCTAGTAATTGCTTTTTTGGCAGCCACCATTATTAGACACAGCAAGGCCTTACCATGTGTAGGCAATTCTAATTCTGTATCATAACTCAGAAAAATCATCTCCCCCATCAAACCAATCTTCCCACCCAGCATCTCTGACAGTCCATTCTGCAAGGAATCCTTAAAGTCTGCCAGTTCACCACACTCCCAGAAAATATGTTCCCAGTTACCATTTGCTTCCCTGTCACACCTCCAAAATTTGCTGTCTGCCTGAGGAAAAATTCTCTGGCATCTACTTGGGGTACAGAATATCTGTGCAAACATTTCCAGCCAAAACTCCTAAATCTTCTAGATTTTGTTGCATATTTAGGTAGGTACTAAGCTATCAGACCTAGGTCCTATACAAGCCTAGCCAAAAAGGTACCCTGACTTTCACCACCCAAGAAAATTATTTTCCTGTGCCACTATAGAGCAGAGCCACAGAGGTGATACCCAGGGTGAATTTCCTATTTCCCATCCAATCATCAAGATTTTTTTTTGAAGACATACATATATCCTCCCATTGTTTCTTTGTGAATTGCTTATACAGTTTTTCTTCCCTATCCTTTCTAACCTCCTAATTATCATACAATATTTTATATGCTCTACTAATTATTAATTTTTTAATGGCAGATTCTGTTCTAGATTCTACTAAAAACTCTACCAGTGCTGGTCTTTTATTTAGGACCCCCCCCTATTTCTTTCTCTTTGCCTATATTCTGATATCAGTCCCTGATATGGAAGGCAATCTCTAACCTGCAATCCATATAAATTCTTGGCATCTTCCATTCTATCAGATTCCCCTCTTTAGTTATTTGCTCCCAATACCTGGGTTCCTTGGTTTTCTCCAATAAATTCCAGACCCCTCTTGCCTATTATCTATATCCCTAATTGCAGCCATCCCTATTGGCAGAATCTCCTTTCTCCAATCCTGTGTTGGTTTAGTCCTTAGAATACTGTCTGCTACTTTATGGATATAATATTCTGTATGATTATTGTTATTCTCCTTAAAGGCCTGCTTACAAAATCCCAGTCTCTTCTTGTTTCTTGAGCTTCCTTCCTGTTTCATCATCATCCCTTTCCACTTTGAAGCATAGTTTTCTGCTTGTGCTGTGCATAGGAGTCTTAACTGTGAAGCTCTGAAATACCCCTTCAAGTTGAGTAAACCCAATCTGCTCTGTTCTACTGGAATAAACAGATTATCCCACTTGACTCTTGCTATCTTCCCCTCCCAGATAAAGTCATTCAGCTTTTTATTAATTGCTATCTACAACTTCTTCACTGATTGATAAAAATATGCCTGACCTGTGTATAAGACTAAAGGGACTAAAATCATTTTAATTGCTTGTATCTTATTATCCATATTCATATATAAAAAAAGCGTCCATTTTCTCAGTTTTTGTATTATCTTTCATTTAGTCTCTTTCTACATATCCTTACTTGCCACACTAAAATAATCTTTAATCCATACTTCTAAATGCTTAATTTTATCATGTCCCCATAAATATGGATATTCCTGAACCAATTCATGTGTGGGTACATAATTTACCACAATTGCCTTTGTTTTAGCTTCATTAATTTTGTATCCCAAAAAGATTTGAAACTGTCTCAGAATGTTCCACAACACTGTAGTGTCTCTTTCTGGTTTTGTCAGGTATAAAATAATATTGTCTGCAAATAAGGCAGTATATTGTGACCACGTCTGCATCCCTACCAGACCCCCTACCTTTCCAGGAAGAACCTGATTTCTTTCTAAGTGGGCTGTTCCTCGAGCTGTCCTACAAGGCAGTGTTTGTACGCTAGCTAACTTTGTTTATTGTCTCTGCACTTGCTCGGGTGAACCCAGCCCCAGTAGTTGCCTCTTATCACCAGACTGCTAGCACCCCTTTTACTCTACTTACTTTCTCCCTTCCCCCTGTACTCCTTTCTCTGCTGTTTTACCTGCACCAACTGACCATCTCTTCACCCTGCTCTCCCACCCTCTACTCTATATACCTCTGGAAACCTCCTCTCTTGCCCTGGTTACCTCTTTCATACTCTGTTGCTGTACTTACTTTCCATCTCCATACCCCCAGTCCTATACCTGCCACTGCTTATTCCACCCCTTACACACCCTGTATCACTGTCCTTCTTACCAGCTACATTTATTTCCTACTTTTTTCCCCTCTCCCATCTCTCCCCTCCTAACCCCTACTGCAGATACCTATGGCCAACACTCTGTTGACTATCTGCTGATTGATTGATTTTGCTCACTCCCTGGTTCATCTGAATCTCTCTACACTCTCTTCTAGTACAAATTCTACTGTCTGCCTTACCTGGATGATTGTCTCTGGAGGGCCCTGTATAGTGTATCTGACTCAACCCGCTCCATTCACCATCACTACACTTTGGCTCACTCCTCTACCCTACCCCCATTCCCACCCACCCCATTCTTATTTGATTTATACTTAGCCTAAGCACCTCCCCCTATCAGGCACCCAATCCCCTTCACCTCCCACAATCCCCTGCGCAACCTCACTTCTGCTCCTCCCAGGAATCAATCTCCTCCCCTCTACTTTCATCTATTTCCACCCCCTTCAAACTCCCACACCATAATGAAATACCTTAAACCCATTCTCACCAATATCCTCCATCTCAATCTCCTAGTCCTATCCTACAACTTTACCACCTTAAAATCAAGTCCAGTCTCACAATTCAAATCACCCACTCTACCACACTCTTGCCCCCCAAAATACAATTCTTGCAGCAACATAGGCCCTCACCTTTTCACTCACACAACCTCTCTTCTCTCACCCTTCAAACTCCTGCACACCCACCAAGCCAAAGCCTCACTTCCAACATACCTCTCAATTAGAAATAAGCTCACTTTCCATCTACTTCACTCCATTACTCACATCAAACTCCTATTTCACATCCACCCCAACCCAGGATCCATAAGCTGTAACCCACAGCATACACAAACACATCCCACAACCTCTCCTTCCTATTCTCACTCACATTCCCTCCCTCCAAACATCCTCTAAATCAGACCTACTCCTTTTAAATCTCAACCTATGTAGCATCCTAAACAAGACCAATGACCTACAAGGTAGACTACTCCACTATTTATTTATTATTTCCAGTTTGATTACCGGGGAAGTCCACTGGGCCAGAACGTACCCATTTTCAGTGGAGGCCCGGGGAGAAAAGCTCCAAAAGCAAAGCAAATACAATCTAAGTTACATAGTGTAAAAGATAGTAATAAAATATATACATTTGGAATAACATTACATTGAATACAGTTAGTAAAAAAAGCAAATACACGCAGTATACTTCAAAAAACATCATTCAGGAAGGTAGATACAATAGATTTAGTAGTTTCCTTCAAGTAGCAGGTTTGACTGTATGAAAAGAAGGTGTAAGGTTACATGCTATTTACAATATTTACATATGAGGAGTAGAGAGAGAGAAAGTACATAAACTGAGAGTAGAATATAGTTTGATCAAGCAGTGATCGAGAGAGAAAAAGAGAAGAAAAGAAGATAGTATTAGGGTAGAGTAAAGAGAAAGGATGTAGAGGGTTCAAGGGGAATTTATGTAGATTTATGTAGGATGTAAGCAGGTGCACTTATGTTTAGAGGATAAGTAAGAGAAAAGTTGGATTTTGAAGGCTTCAGTGTTAGATGTTGTTCTAAGAGAAGAAGGGATTGAGTTCCATTTCCTGCCAAGAGAGTAGGAGAGAAGGAGCTGGCCAGCAGGGCGATTGGGTTTGTGGATGGTGATTAAATTTTGGTGTTCAGATCTAAGAGATCTGTTTGGGGTGTATGGTGGAAGGATGTTTGCTAGGGCTGGGCATTTTTCAAGGTATTTTTCACTACTCTCCAGATATAGTAGTATTAACTGAAACCTGGCTAAAGCCCCACATTAAGGATACAGAAATACTAACACCAGGCTACAATATTATACGAATGGACAGGCTCAACAAATGTGGTGTAGGTTTTGCAGTAATGTTTAAAAACACCCTTAAAATAACCCAACTGAACCCCTCACCACCCACTATTCCTAACTCAGAATTATGACTCACCCACATTGAAATCAATCACAATAAAGGAATAGTTATTATAGCCTCCTACCTCCCTCCTGGCAACAACCTCCCTAGCACTGAACACCTACTCTCCTGGGCATCCATTGAATTCACCCAAGAAACCTTTATTATGGATGATTTCAATATAGATTGGCTCTCCTGTACTACTAACAACCCATCCAACTTTATAAATCTCTAGTCCTTCACCCAGACCATTAACTGCCTAACACATATAGATAAACACTCCAACAAGCACTCTACTTTAGACTGGATCCTAACCAACAGACCCAAGCAAGGTCACTAGTCCGGATGCCTACCTGACACCCTCAGTGACCACCACCCAACATTTCTTTATAAAAAAAGTGTTTACCCAGATAGTAACATTATTTACAAACACATTACCTCCAAGAAACATTTCTCCCTCACTACTTTCCACCAACTACTACAGCAATGTAACTGGGCCCCTCTTAAATACCTACCATTAGATGAGACAGTTGAGTACTTCAATGGTACTTTCCTTACTACTGCCAAAAAACTGGTCCCCACCATGAAAATTTGTGTTAGAACCAAGTCTCTCTCGTGGTTGTCCAAAACTACCAAACTACTAATGCAAAGCAGAGACAAAGTCTGGTCAAAATATCATACAACCAGGGAAAATCAGACCAAACCAATGATCAACAGCTAAGAAACTTAACAAAAAACAATTAAAAAATGACAAACAAGCGTACTTCCTACCCTGATAACAAAAACACCAAAACATTTCTGGCAATGTATGAACCAACTCTTAAACCCAGGTCAAACCTCACCCCCCCAACCTCCTCTAATAACACTATCCCCATAGCTACCCAGTTTAACACCCACTTCATCAGTGCAGTAACCTCCCTTCTGGACAACCAACCTACTCAGCTACTGACCATATCTAACACTATTATAGTCAGTCATTATCCCCTCTTTTTCACATCTATACAAACTAACTATATAAAAACTCTCTTATCCAAACTCAAACCAAGCTGCACAGCTGCTGACTATCTCCCAAATGAATTCCTGAAACTGTCAGCCCCTAAAATAGCATATCCCATCTCAATACTAATCAACCACTCTATAAATGAACAGTACACCCCTCGCATTTGGAAAATATCTCACATTATTCCACTCCACAAAGGTGGCCCTTCCAAAGAAACAACAAACTTCCACCCTATAGCAATCCTCTCCCCCCTAGCAAAAATCCTAGAGAAATGCATCCACAACCAGCTATTAAACTACTTCCTTCTCAAAAACCTACTTTCCAACTCTCAGCATGGTTTCCAGCCAAAGCACAGTACTAGTACAGCTCTCCTTACCTTTACTGACTCCATTCACCAACTCTTGAACAAAGGACACAAGTCGCTTTTATATTTCTAGACTTATCAAAAGCCTTTGACACTGTCTCCCACCAGCTCCTTCTTAACAATCTATCCATCTATGACCTTAGATCACCCGCATTAACCTGGTTCCACAGTTATCTTTCCAACCATCAACAAGCCACAGTATGGGACTCCTCCCCACTTTTGTGGGAGTCCCCCAAGGTTCCATTCTCGGTCCACTCCTCTTTATCATATTCACCAATAACCTCTGCACAGCAACCCAGCATGCCTCCATAGTTCAGTATGCTGATGACTCCACCCTTATCTGTTCTGCTCCCTCCATCCTTGATCTCCAAATTAGAATGCAATCTACTTTTCAGGACATCGAATCATACTTCTCACAACACCAACTCATTTTAAACCCCAACAAAACCAAAGTTATAGTATTAAGGAATAACAAATCCAAACCTTCACCAATCCCCCTATCCATTACCTCTGCTAATGGTACCAAAATCACCCCCACTAATCACACAAAACTCTTAGGCATTACCATAGATGAATACCTCAAATTTGACATACATATTGCCAAAACCATCAAAAAAGTCCACATCAAATTAGGCAGCCTGTATATAGCCAAGCCTTTCCTAACGCCCTATGCCAGGCTTGTCACTGCATGCACACACCTCCTAAGTACCCTTCTCTATGGTTCCATTGTTTTCACCAACCTCCGTAAATCAGACCTCAATAAACTGGAATCATGTTACCACAAAATCTCTAAATTTGCCACCAACCTCCCACTCACATCCCATCACTGTTCATCACTGTCAGCATTAAACTGGCTATAGGTACCTAGCCTTCTGTCTCTCAATCATCTAGCCTTAACTCACAAAATAATCTACAATTCCAATAACTGCCCTGCCTTATCCTCCTTAGCTCAACCACACTCCAACCATCGAACTCTCAGATCATCCAACAAACTCTTACTTAAGGTTTCCAACTCCCACAACCAACACAGCAACTCCATCTATTCCCACAACATAGCCAAACTCTGGAACTCCCTTCCAGAAACCCTAAAGAACATACCCTCACATGATCAATTCAAAACACTACTCAAACACCACCTTAGCAACCACTGGCTATGCTCCTGCCACTCCCCTGCTTAAACCCACACTCCTCTCTTGTTAGTTACACCCAGAACAAGCTCTCCTCCTGCTTCTTTTGTAACTTAGTTCTTCTCCCTGCTCCTTTCTACTCCTTGCCCCCTACCAATCCCCTGCTTAAACCCACTTTCTTCTCTTGTTAGCTACACTCAGAATAAGCTCTCCTCCTGCTTCTTTTGTAACTTAGTTCTACTCCCTCTACCACCATTGCCATTAGCTCTCTCAACTTGTAAATAATTCTTTACTCAGCTTTCTCTTTATTCACTATACTATCTGGTCTATTAGCAGGTTTTTAATTTGTCATCATCCTGTTGTGTTTGTTCATCAAGGTAGATCTTCCCCCAGGATCTACACCAGTAAACACACAATACTCATATAAGGTTTTCTTCTTGATATGTAATGTTTATTACTTAATTGATCTTTTGATATTGTAAAAATGCTTCTATTTTTGTGATGTTATTGACTTGTAAAACTACATTCTAAGTTTGATAATCTGTGTATCTAATATCTACTTGCATTTTACTTTCTGTGGAGCTTTTCTCCCTGGATCTCCACTGAAAATGGGCCTCTGGCCCAGTTGGACATTCCCGGTCAACAAAATGTAATAAATAAAAATAAATAAAAAATAAATCATAAATGTTCTGTTAATGCTATCAAATGTTTGCCTCCCTTACACAAAACCACATTGATCCATATCTATTAGTTTTGGCATTAATTTTGTCATTCTTTTAGCCATTATAGACATGAATACTTTAAAATCTTGGTTTAGTATTGAAATGGACCTGTATGAAGCTGGATCTAATGGTTATTTACCCTCTTTAGGTATTACAGCTACTAGTGCTTTTTTCCAGGACTTTGGTACTTCTCCTCCTCTTAAAATACTGTTAAACAAAACCTTCCAGATCTTTATCAATTTTTCCCCTCTTACCTCCCAAACTTTCACAGGAATACAGTCTATTCCTGGGGACTTTCCTGTAGATTGGTTATACTCACAATGTTTATCTCATCTCTTCCTAACCTAACCATTAATAATTGAGCCTCATGCACCTCTAACTTTGACATATTTAATGCTTCTGTAAACATTTCCATTTGTATCTTTTCTTGATTTTCATATTTCTCTGCTTTTTAGAGACTCTCATATATTTTCCGATATATTTTTAATACCTATAGAGGATCTCTTATTACCTTTCTTGTTTTAGGCTCCCTAAGTTTGGCAACAGCTCTTTCCAATTTCTGTTGCCTGAGTTGTTTTAAAAGTTTTTGCGCTCTAGTGTTATTATCAAAAAACAGTTGCTTAAAAGCAACCTTTCTAAACTTGTACATATAACTGAGGTAATCCCTTATTTTCGGCCTAGCATTCTGAAGTTGATCCTCTTCTTTTTTGAAAGTCCCCCTATTCTGCAATACTTTAATATTTGTCAGTCCCTCTAAATAATTCTTGTTACTTCTTAACCATAGCTCCCTTTCTTTTATTTCCACCCTATTTTTATCCCACTCCCTAGCTATATTTTTAGAAAAATATCTATTCTCTATAACAGTTCCTGAATAACCCCCACTACCCATTCCTTAAATTCCTCTCTTTTCAACAGATAGGTGAAAAAGCACCAGTGTCTCATTTTTATTTCATTACCCTCTGCTTTAATTTTAGCTATTATTGACGCATGATCTGAAATTCTTATTGGGTGAGTATCAAGACCTTCAATTAAATGCACATGTTCATGTGAAATGTAAATTCTGTCTAGCCTAGCCCAGTTTTTATATCTTGGAGAATAATATGCAAATTCACTCCAAACTCCTATTACTGAATTCACATCTTCCATGCCAAATATTTTCATAAATGTCTTCAAAAATAATACCCTCCTTTGCTATGTTTTCCCTTCTGGGCCCCCCAGACACATCTTCACTGATGCAAATCAAATTCCATTCCCTACCTATAAGTAATATTCCTTGCTGAAAACTGATTATTTCTTCCAGAATTTTCTTAAGCTCCATTATAGCAGTTTTAGGTGGAAAGTAAATACACGCCAGTGTAATCCTCCTCCCTTGCCAGTAGCCTCTTAACACTTCCAAATCTGCCATTATTATCTTTTTTAATCTTCTTTTATCACTATTGGTGCTCCTCTTGCAATTAATATAAGTATTCTTCTTTTCCTTTGCCCCAGGTATTCTGCTAAATAACAATCCTGAAAATATTTCTTTTGTCAAATTCACATGTTCAGTTGTTTCTGTGTCTCCCACAGCTATTTGCATGCTACATTTTTAATATAGTTCACTACTCTTTCCTTTTTGTATTTATTTGTGAGATCATTTACATTTAAAGACATTACAGAAATCATCATTGTATTAAATAGTTATTGTTGCTGTTTTTCTTTCGGCTTTTCCCGGTTAGGGGTCGCCACAATGGAACTCCGGTCTGCTAATGATTGGCAGTCAAGTTTTATGGTGCCGAGGTGCCAGCCAATGCCCAACCTTCAATGAAGGCACGCCCATTCACGCATGTCTTTCGAACACCACTCGACCGCGGGGAGGACCCACCATTTTATGTAAAACACCTTTTTGTTATATGCATGCACTGTTTTGCAGGTTGAACTTTTATACAGCTGTTTCTTTCCATATCCATTTGAGCCTATGTCACATCTTATAAAACGTTTTTGTTTTATTGAAAGCCATTAAACAAACAAAAAAAATACACACCCCAATACCCCACTAAAACCTATTAACTTAATACTAACACACAAAACTAGGTACACCTTCAAATATTGAAGTTTTACCTTACTAATAGGAACAAAAAGTTCCAAACTGATAACCACACTGACAGACTTGATTTAACCTAAAAAAACGTTATCCGTGCTAAGATGCATGGTGTAGCCTGTACTATGTACTGATTGGTTGTGTCTTATTGTTATAGCTCTCCCAGCTGAGAAACCCCCTGAATGTTTTCAGAGAGCATTAACTACCTTGTGAAAGCCCTTAAATGCTTTCAGAGAACATTATCTCCTAGTTAATTTCTCTTTTCTTTTTTTTCCTCAGCCAATTACTCTCCACCAGACTGTAGCCAGTTTCTCTTTATCAGATTTTTTTCCATGAAGACATGAGCCAAGAAAACTGTTTCTCTTTATCATATTGTTTCCATGGAAACATGAAGACCAGCTGCAGAATTGTTACTGAGCATACATGTATTTGCTAGAAACAAGCCTCATAATATTCAATTTTCTTTTTCATTTACTTGCTCTCTCTTAAAATGTGTTACTAAATAAATCTAAGATCTTTAATCAAGTCATTCCCCATGCAAGAATGAGAAAAACACATATTTTTTTCTTTTATCATGCTTTTTAACCAGACTTTTTTTACACTGCAGTGCCTATATTTCTTAAAAAAGAACAAGGAAAAAGAGAGAAGAAGGGAGAAAGAAAAGAAAAGAAAAGAAAAGAAAAAGACAACAGTACCTGTTTACAACCCCCATTACACTTAAAAATAACTGAAAAAAATGACTTTATATCATGTAAAGAAACCTGCATGCCACAAAAGTAGTACTATTTAAGAAAAAAAATCTTTATTTACAGTTAACTTTCTCCCTCCTTCTCCCCTCCCCAAAGCACTTTTCTGAGCATTAATGACTTGAATTAGGGCATATGCTTTAGAGTCCCCCACAAGTCTAACAAATTTTGAATAAGTTCAATATTTCCAGGTTGTCTTCTTCTTTCATATTTCACAAATATACTTATGGCATTGTAATCCTACATTATGTTACTAGTTTTATTACTGTTCATCTCTGAAATCCTGTCTCTTGATTCCTCTATTCAACTCTCATGCTCCCTTCCTTCTCTCCATTTTCCATTGAAAATTTTGAAAAAGTTTCACAGGTACAGTCTCTCTGTGGTCTTTATTACCAGAAGAACAAGAAGCAGAATGCCCTTCTGTTTCACAGCTTATGTTTTGTTAGGCAGACTTTTGTATTTCATCCTTAGCATGTACTTCATCAAAAAATGGTTTGGTCCCTCAGGAAAGAATACCTTGAAGACACCTGGGTACAGCAGTTTGAATTTTCACACCTGCATCTTGAGATTCCCTGTACAGTGGAATAAATTTGCTCCTCTTCTGTCTAGTGTACAATGAGTAATCACTCTCCACAAACAATCTGCTGTCTCCCACTTTTATTACTTTGTCCTTCTGCCACAGTTTTGTCAGACTCATCTCCTTCTGCTTATAAGATTGCATCTTTGCTATTAAAGGTCTAGGATGCTTTCTTATAGTCAGGTTTGGAGCATGTATACAATGTGTCCTTTTAACTAACAACTCTTGCTGTGGAATACCAGTCCAGTTGTTTATTTGTGCTTCCATAAAATTAATGCAGTCTGTTCCTTCCAGCTTCTTTGGTATAGCTGAATGTTTTCCCTACATGCTCTGTCTTCTAATTCTATTATTTTTTGAAATATCTCTTCCTGAACAGCCTCATATTCAGCCAGCCTTTTCTTTAGTCTGACCTTTGATTTTTAAAGCTTCGTCATCGCATCTGCATATCAGTTTAAAGTTTATTTTTTTCCAGCCTTTTGTTGTTTGTATTGATATACTCCATCAGTGTTTTGTTTATTTCAACCAGGTCTGTATTCAGTTGTCTTATATCTTCCTGTAGGTTATTGGAAGTCATGTTGAAGGTTGTATTGCTTTTTGCTGAACAGCTGCAGAACTTTCCCCCATCAGTGTTTCCTTCTCACTTTATGTAGCTGATTTTTTCCAGTTCTTCTGTATTTCTTTATTCCTGGCATCCAGGCAATGTACTTACTAGCCCGTTACTGAAATTTACTCATAAATACAAGTCTACTGGCCTTCTGTACTGAGTTTCTGTTTTCACACAGGGAGAGCTAGAAATAAGCTGTTACTCAATGTGTAGCCATCTTAAAAGTCCGAGAACAATTTATGTAATGTTAGACTAAATGAGAGTTATTGTAAAGAAAGAAAACATATATGTAATGCATAATGTGTGCAAATGAAAACATTTTAATATAGTTTGTTTTCCATTCTATTAATGTACATGGGCCAATGTCTTAAGTAATAATTTAATAAAGGTGCTTAAGCAAGCAATAATGTCCAGTGGTGTGTGTGTTACCATGTAAATAATGCATTTCCCAGGGTGTTCTGAGGCTCAACAGTACACCCCTTGATGGGCATTATTTACATAGTAACATATACCCTGCAGGGCATTATTGCACTTAGAGACACACAGACACACAAACAAACAAACACTTTTGCTTTCATAGGTTCATAGGTTAGTAGTAGACTAACTGCCCTTATGGGCCATTTTTAATCCTAGCCAATTATCCCATGTCAGAATCAAACCCTGCACCTTGTGTTTCTAAGGTAAGCACCTTAACCATTACGCCAACCTCCTACCCCTATCTATCATGCACACATACACTCAGAGACTCAAAGACATAAACACACAAACACACGCACGCACACACACACATTTTTCTTTCTTTCCTTTTTTATGTTTATCTAAAGTTTACACTGACTGAACAGCAAAAGTGCTGCTTAGCGAGTGTAAAATAATGGTCCAATTGATCTCACTCTCACTTTTACTCAGGCATACATTCACACAAACATACACACACACACACACACTTTTCTGTATTTTTTTAATTTTCCACTCACTAAACAGCAAAAGCGCTGCTTAGTGAATGTAAAATAATGGCAACCATTAGCTTTGTCATAGTTCAAGCTCTACAGCAGCTTAATATGCTGCCATGAAGAGGGGTACTTGTTTTTCAGAGAACATTTGTTTTCCAATAAAGGTTTAATGTACAGATTGTAATAAAGTAACGAGAAGCACAGGAGCAAACCACAGCTATATAAGGCAGTTCTCATAGGTAAAATGCTCAGTTTCAAAATGAAACATGCAATGGAACAGCAAAACGGAATATAAGTATAAAATCAATTTATTCTTAGAACAAAATGGTTAGCGCTTTCACCCATGCGGGCTTCTTCAGACCAAGTACATCTCACTTAAAAAGCACGGAAATATATACGCCTGTTAAGTGAATCATACTGACATCACATCCTGTCCAATAAAGAATTTATAAAAACTATGAATTTATATGTAGAACATTACCTCATTTACAACTAATCAAATATGGATCAAATAAAAATAATTTATAAAAATCAATTATAAAAATACATCAATTATAAAAATACTATTTCATATTACATTATATCGTCACTGCCCTTAATAACATTCATATGGTATAGTGTCAAATAAGGTTCATCATAAAAATAGATAATGCTATATGTATTATAAAAATAATTATAATGATCTAATAGTCAACCTCCTATTCTTAAGCACAGGTCTAACGGATATCTTATAATTTAAGCCCGGTTTGTGATCAACCCTCAGCCTAATGATCCATTTTAATTCACATCTCTCGGTGAAGTTCCTAATATTTCCACCTCTCAGTCTAGGTGTATTAGCCTGTAGCAATAAGAATCTAAAACTATGATGTTCATTAGTGTCAAGGCCATGTTTCGAGAGAGCATTTTTAGTAGATTTAATACGTATGTTATAGATGTGTTCTCTTGTTCTTTCTCTTAATCATCTATCCGTCTTACTTACATAAAATGCGGTGCAGGCTATGCATCTAGCTAAATATACAACATGTTCTGATTGACAACTTGCTCTAACCTTAAGTTGATAGCACTTAGATGTAGCAGGATGTATGAAATTAATGTCACTGTCTAAAAAACTACAGAAGTTACAACTGTTACATGGTATAGTGCCATCTTGTAGAAAATCCCTTACATTACTTTTTGTGTCCTTGGGATAACATAGTAATCTACATTAATTCATCCTATTCCTATATAAAAATTGTGGTTTCTCACCTACAACTTCCTTGAGACTAGGGTCCACCATAAGTGCTCCCCAGTTCTTATAAAAATGTCTCTAATATTATTAATGTGCTGTGTATAGAAAAGGGACATATTAACCTCTGGATTCCCTGGAGGTCTACCTTAATTCAAAAATTCCAAATGACTATCTACTCCACTTCTATCAGCAAAATAAGGCCAGGCAATATCTCTCCTTAATAAGTGGACCCCTTCAAAACCTGTTTGTACTTCTTCCATTTTATAAGATCTATCTACCAATCTATCTCTCAAATTAGATAACTCACATTCAAACCCTTCATTAGTTGGGTTAAGTCGTGAAGCACGCATAGCTTGACCTCTAATAATGTTCTTGAAAACAAAAGTGGGATGCATGCTATCTCTATGTATCAATGCATTCTTATGGCAGGTTTTTCTATGGACACCTGTATTCAATAACCCGTTATCTAACCTCTCAATGTATACATCCAAGAATGATATTCTAGATTCAGATTTCTCTATAGTAAATTTCAAATAGTCTGTAAGTGAATTGATTTCACCAAAAAAATGTTGTAACTCTGTATCATTACCTGTCCATAAGAGGAACAGGTCATCCACAAAACGGGTGTAAAAGATCACATGCCTATTAAAGCCGACAAAAGGAAAGAACTTCTCCTTCTCCCAGATAGCCATAACAAGATTGGCATAGCTATTGGCACATGAAATGCCCATAGCTACGCCATCTTTTGAATATAAGCCACATTGTTGAAAAGGAAAATATTATTTTCTAATACGACTTCTAATAATGAGCATAATAAATTAATATGAAATGTGCTAAAATTGGTGTTATCTTTTAAACATCTTTGTATACTTTCCACTCCTTCACTGTTCGGTATGACAGTGAAGAGTGATTGTATATCAAGTGTAACCATTTTATAATAAAGGTCACTAGGAAACTCAACCATCTTACTGTATAATGTTAGTAAAAACTGTTTGGTATCTTTTAAAACATATGAATACTTATCTACAACAGGTCTTAAGGAATTTTTGAGGTACAAAGATAATGGTTCTGTCACCCAACCCCTGGAAGCAACTATGTGTCTCATAGGGGGCTGTGTGGGGTTTTTATGGACTTTCTGTAGTCCTTGGATTATGGATAATAGAGGATTTTCAACATTTAAAAATTGAAAAAAACTCTAGGTTAATAATGTTGCTTCTAGATAGATCTTCCAACATATGTAAAATTCTCCTTACACGTAGTTGTATTTCATCCATGGAAATAATGGAATAAAACTTTTCATTACTCAGCATACATGTCATGCTATCATAGTAATTGGTCTTATCCATTACCACTACTAGTCCGCCCTTATCTGCAGGTCTTATCACAATTGTCTCATCATTTCTTAATCTGTTAAGGGCTGTACTTAATTTGATGGTTAAATTACCATGCCATTTCTTCTGGCTGTTATCAGTATTCAGTTTGTATAGGTTTTCTTCAACCATCTTAACAAAAGCATCGAGTATGGGAAGTAAACTAGGTATATAACAACTGGGTCTTCAAAAAAACAGGACTTCTCTGCCTGTGGATAAATTACCAAAATCCAATTTCAGTTGCACATTGCGACTAAATAGTTTGACATCAGTGACTGTATCTACCAAATTATTTTAACAGACGATATAAATGATAAACCTTTATTTAACACTTCTAATTCATCTGAAGACAGATTTCTACTGGACATATTCCAGACTAACATGTGGGCACCCGCTCTCACATTTTCTTCAAAGTTGGTCCAACATGCTCTTCCCCTGACACCTTGCGTTTCTGCCTCCCTCTGTTCACAGATCTGGTCCTCCCTTCTTTGCGAAAATCGCTGATAGGGAAAGGGATCTGATCAGCAGACCCAGTAGGTTTGTCAATAGTAGGAACTTTCCTTCTAACTGAGGGGGCTGGATCAACCACTTCTCTGTAATTCTTAGAAGTAATTGTCTCAGCTGAGACATTCTGCACTATATTGTTAGCAACTAAAGCATCTTGCTTGGTTACATCTCCTAAACTTAAAACATCATCTACTAATTGCATAGTCTCAACATTGTCATTAACATATGGTATATTCACATGAGATACAGTATTCTCAGCAACATTTTGTGCAGTAACATATGGTATATTCACATGAGATACAGTATTCTCAGCAACATTTTGTGCAGTAACATATGATATATTCACATGAGATACAGTATTCTCAGCAACATTTTGTGCAGTAACATTTTCATGGACTCTACATTCACATTCACAGAAGGTAGTAAATTATTCACATTTAAAACTGAATTCACATTCCTATTCCTATTGTGCACTTGGCGAACATTAGTATTATTAATGTCCTGTCTTCCTTGAAAATCAGTCCTCAGCCAAGTAAAAACATGGCCGTTTCTAAAAGCATTTGTATCTCTCTGTATTTTGCCATGTTTCTGCTCAAGCAGTCACTTTTCGAATAAAAACACAGTGTCCAACAGCCTATCCATCAGACGTTTCACAACGGTTATCGGATATTTAGAAGAAATCAGTTGTTGCTGTTCATTAATTTTATTACGTAAACTCACCTCTTTGGGCATAAAAAATTGATTTAGTAATGTCATGTAATGAAGACTCACCTCAATACTGAGTTGCTGCCATTTGTAGAGCAACTCAGGATACAGCGTGCCTGTTGTAGGCATTTTCAGGATTCTTAAACCCCTCAGTATAATTTTTCTATGGATACAGACCTCAAAGTGCTGACGCTGTGTCTGTAATTTTTTAAGTTTCAAGAAGTCAACTTCAAGTTGTTCTATCAGGTCAGTAAGTCCTTCTAAGTCTGTTGTAGACGTCTTATCTTCTGTTTCTGTTTGTGTCGCTACTTACGTCATTAGGGGGTTGTCCTCACCGGAAACACAGTCTGTGAACCTCTTCAGGTCTCACGTAGTGTTCAATTGGTTTTCTGGATTATAAGGTAACTCAATAGACAAAAGCCTGGATTCAGCCATGTTGCCCTGGTTCCAAATGGCATAAATCCAATATAAAACAACAGTGAGTGTTACCAGGGAACAAATGCTCCTTAAGCTGAAGTAGAGATTGTAATAAAGCAACGAGAAGCACAGGAGCAAACCACAGCTATATAAGGCAGTTCCCATAGGCAAAATACTCAGCTTCAAAATGAAACATCCAATGGAACAGCAAAATGGAATATAAGTATAAAATCAATTTATCCTAGCCGACTAGTTTTCACATCTCTGTCTACACCAACTCTCTTACCCCACCCATAACAGTCATCACTAAACACACCTACAAAACCCATCCTAGCCAATTAGTCTCCTTTCTCAGTCAACACTCACTCCCAAACCCCACCAATACTCAAACATTACTCAAAATCTCCACTCCATCAGAATAGGCAGAAACATAGCTACACCTCTATACATACAACACTCTTATACCCACGGCCGGCCTTAGGCATAGGCGAACTAGGCGGCCACCTAGGGCGCCATAAAGGCCGGCCTTGTAAAGGACGCAATTTTTTGCTTTATTTTTTTTTTTATTTTAATTAATTTAGTCCATTCTTTCTTTCTTCTTGGCGCCTGCTTGAGGGCACCGGAACCACAGAGCAAAGGGGGTTGGTGAGCGCCCTCCCACTAGTACAGCACAGGGACATCGGGAGGCATACTGACTGTATGCATTTCAGTACAGTTTGTCTGGAGTGTGGGGTAGAATTTGGCTGGCTGTAGGATGCATGATTAGCTACGAACCAATGGCTGCTGCTGATTGGTCCCGCTTTAGTTGCAAGAGAGAGCATGAGAACGAGAGAGTAAACAGCCAACATTAATAGGGAGTACATGGTGATGGTCAGTCTAATCTTAAGTTACTTCCAACCTCTATTGACTGACCTGGCTCATCTTGTGTTGCTGCGCAGTGATTTCTACCTGAACCTGAAATTCCTGAATCATGTATGGAGTGTAAGTAAGTTTAAAAAAAATGCTACCGGACCGGTTGATTATTTCAATAATGTCAGTATAATAATGAAGAAAGTGAACTAGTATCAGTTTCACTGATTTTCGCAACGTAATCACAAGAGCATTGTTTTTTTTTGGGGGGGGGGGTTTCAAGTGCTTGTGTACCACTCACGAACCACATGCTAGTGGCTTTTATTCGTCTTTTCCTTTCCTCAAACAGCTTTCTTTTTTTTTTTTAAATCACATTTAAGTGCGCTGCGCCTACCATGGATGTAATCTTTGAGTGTGACTGGTGGTTGCAGATGAGCAAGACACGCACAACTCTCTCAACTGCCCGGTATCTGGTAAAGTACTGTTTTTCAATCCACTGTAGAAATTAATGCCTGTAGAGCAAGGGCGCCAAAACCATTGAATGAGGGGGAGGGAGCATGGAAAAAAGTAATAAGCCCCATCCAGGTGTTCTGTTTTTTTTTTTTTTTTTAAATTACTATTTGCTGCCTGGAAAAGCAGGGACTGTCAGTAAAGAAAAGTGAATGATCTTTATTATGATAGAAAGATGAAGACCGGCAACAGACAAAAAGTATTCAGAAATCTTGTAAGTTTAGAGGGGTAGAGGTACTGAATGCATGTGGCGGGAAGAGGTATGACACCGATAGTTTGGAAGTTTATTTCTTGTCTGAAGATTGCATTTGTATTGGTGGGTTGTCTAATTACATTAAATACAGCTGCAACTAGCTAATATATCAGCACTACTGTTTGAGCTTATGAATAAATTGCCGATTTGACACTTCCGGTTCTGTCACGATCATGCCTATTGCAGCTGAATCAAAAGCTGGTTATCTTTTTTTATTTTTTTCTAAAAAAACTGGTAATCTTGATTAGTTATTAATGTTGGGCTCTAAAGTTTGTTTTTATATGCTGCCTTGCCAAGTAATGTTAGGCAGCAAAAGAAACAGAAGGGCATACAAAAAATACACTACTATTGTTAAATCTTGAATAGTCTACAGTAGAAATGTTAATTTTGTCACTTGTTCACAGTTTGCATTTACATTCCTATTTTAAAAATTGGTCTGGGAGAGTTACAATTTATTAAGGCCATGGTATGAAACCCAGTTGTGGAAGGTAGAAAAATGTATTGTCAATGTACACTTACAGTACAATATACTGGATATTTTGCTATTTGCTTGTCAATAATTATGAATATATGCAATATTCGTACCTGTAATCAGTATTTCCAAAAGCAAGTAACTTACAAATCATCGCATGGCATCAAGTGAGACAGTAAGTAAATTGCGCTGATGAAATCTGTCATTTATATTTGCACTGTAAATTGTGGATCTTTAGATATATTTTATTTAGTATTACGTCTATGGTTAATTAAGCATATTTTTCATATTTTTGTAAATATCCCGATAAACAAGCAGTCAGAGAAAAGTGATACGTTCATGTCTGGCCAAGACATGTATTATGATAAATATTTAGAGTGTGCAGTTTTAGGGCGGCCACAGTGGTGCAGCGGTTAGCGTTGCTACCTCACAGCAAGAGGTTCTCTGGTTTGATTCTCGGCTGGGGTGCCTTCTGTGCGGAGTCTGCATGTCCTCCCTGTGGTCGCGTGGATTTCCTCCGGGTGCTCCGGTTTCCTCCCAAAGACATGCAGTAGGTGGATTGGACACTCTAAACTGGCCCTAGGTGTGAGTGTGTGCATGTGTGTGCCTTCTGTGGAAGGTTGGGTGCCAGGCTGGCAACTCGACACCCTAAAACTCCACTGCTAATCATGAGCAGACAGATGATCCGCTGTGGTGACCCCTAACTGGGAAAAGCAGAAAGAAGAAGATTTAGAGTGTGCAGTTTTCAAGAAATGACACTTGGTGAAATTGTAAAGACAAATATCATTCTGAGGTTACAAGCTTTAAAATATGTATATTTGCTTGCATTATATTTTTAACTTTATTTTTTTTCAGAAAATGGTGTTGAATGAATGTAGGCTGTAAGATGTATGACATTCCAGAAGTGAGCGGTCCTGATGAGTTAAGGAGGAAGAGAAAAGCAGATTAGATTGCCTAGGCATCCAGGAGCACATGTGAACAACTTTGTTTGGGTAGTGCAGATTGTTAACTTGTTATTCAGTAGGCAGAGTAAATATTTAACAGTGTGTGTGTATGCCCCAGTTAGGTATACCTGATGGTTAGTGTTACTCAGGCTCAAACTCTGTACTTTGGGTACAAGAAACATGAGCCTGAATTATCTATCCATACCACTTAGGATTCAAAGAGTTGAGTAAGGATTTTACAATGAGCTGAGAGCTTCAGGGGAAGAGAAGTTTAGTTCTGCTTATGCCAAATCCATTTGCATTGTTAGTAGCACAGCTATGGAGAGTTTTTGTCTGTTATTCTTAGGAAAGCAATTTCCATAGACTGCCTTTTGGTAGAGGTGATGGACAGCTATTGGCATATGTAAAAGGTGAACATACATGTCTAAACTCTAAAACTTGCTGTCCCTTATTCTGTCTGACAGAACAGATTGCTGTCAGACTCATGTATTGTAAACTACATTTATGCTATATATTTGATTAAGGTCAGTAAGTGCCCAGTGTCTGTTGTACATGTTGGTCAGTGATGTGCTGGTGTACTGTGGCTGGTGTTTAAAGCTTGCCCCCTTTGTTACACTATGACAAAGCATTCACTGATTTTCATGCATTTAAAAAAATTAAAAGAAATGACTGGAGTAGCTTTTGTGGGAGTGACCTACATATGGGTGTGGCTCAAGTAGGGGCATTACTTGAGAATGGTGTGGGTGGGGCTTAAGGGGCACCACAGCACTACTTCGCCTAGGGCGCCATTTCAGTTAAGGCCTGCCCTGCTTATACCTATAGTTTACTCAGCAAATACATTCCAACTCTCAAGAACCAGCTTTAACTACTTCATCATTATGATCTCCAAACCTTCCACCTTCTCCATTCTGCTTTTACTTCTCCTCAACATATCCTATATCTACTACCTCACCCAGACCAATCGTATTATTCGCTCACAATCCTTTCATGTAACCAACCATCTCAACTCACCTACCTCAAACTCTCACACCATAATATCTCCCCACCTATACGAAATAAGCAACCATCTATTTTTTTCCTTATAAACTTATCACCCTTCATAAACATTCTACCAGCATGAGCAACTAACAAACCCCTCATCACCATAATAAAGCCTAACCCATATTCTAAACAGTCCAAATATCTATCCAACCCAATCCTATATCTAATTATTACACTATTATCGGAGATATTCACCCTAATCCTGGTCCCACCACCTCATCCACTACAGACAAGTCCATACTATTCACCTCCCTAAACTCCCAAAGTATAGGGAACAAAATCCCAAACCTCCGTGCCTGGCTCGCACACAACAAACCAGACTTTCTATCCATCTCTGAAACTTGGTTAAAACCCCACATAAAAGACTCTGAGATAACACCACCCAACTACTCAATCGTAAGAAAAGACAGAACCCATAAAAAAGGAGGTGGTGTAGCTCTCCTATACTCATCTTCCTTATCAGTTACTCCATATAACAAACATATTCCCCAATTCAATAATGCTGAATTGCTCCTAGCATTATTTCAGGTTAATATACACAAACACATATGTATAGCCACCCTTTACATTCCCCCCAGTGATAATATTACTACACTCGAAGACATCCTGTTCTGGCTATCCACTAACATTACTAATGAAATAATAATCCTGGGAGACATGAACATCAATTGGTCCTCCATTCAATCTCCCACAAACCCTCTTAACATCAACCTTTATATCTTCTCATAGCTAATCAACTCCACAACCCACCCCCTCAAAAAACCTATCCAGTGGCAGCATTTTAGATTGGATTTTAGTCTCCCACCCTCATTATTTCTCTGATAATGGTACACTTCCAGACCCTCTTAGCGATCACCTACCCACATTCACACACTGACTCCCTTCACCCATACACCAAACACATAATTATATTACTAATCGCAACCAAAAAAACTTCAACCCTATAACCTTCTCAGACTCCTTAAAAGCTATTAATTGGAACCTTCTAAAAACTCTACCATTAGATAATGCCGTTGCCCACTTCAACTCAACTTTCCTAAACCTTCTCGACTACCATGCTCCTCTACGGACTAAGCGTATAAATATCAAAACTGCCCCTTGGCTATCCAAAAGTACTCTAGTCACCATGCAATGCAGAAACAAAGTCTGGGCACTCTACCACAAAAATAAGTCTCCCCTCATTCATAACGAATATAAAACACTTAGAAATAAAGTCAAAAAGCTTATCATCACTGACCGACAAAATTACTTCTCCATACTCCAAAACAGCAATAAAACAAACCCTCAGAAATTCTGGAAAGGAGTCGCCACCCTTATCAATCCGGGCAAAATTGACAACCCCAGCCCAGACCCCAGTGCTCCCAACATAGATTTGGCCACACAATTTAACTCTTTCTTCATAAATTCTATTTCTAAATTAACCTCAACATTCTCTGACAACACCACTCCTTCCATTTCACACCTCAACTTCCTCTACTAACACTTCTACCTGCACTCCTACTACTACACTCTCTTCTTCTCCACTATCATCACTCTCTAATACCCTCCCTACCCCTTCCTCTCCTTTTTCTTTCAAACCTATACCCATATCCACCATAAAAAAACTCCTTCAAAAACTTAAGCCAGGATCTAATGCCCCTGACAACATCCAATCATACTTTCTTAGCATAGCTGGGGAAGCCATTGCCTACCCCATTAGTATCCTAATAAACTGCTCTATCCAAGAAAGCATAGTACCCCAAATCTGGAAAAAAGCTTTCATCATACCCTTACATAAAGGTGGTAATAATAACAATACAACTAATTTCCGACCCATCGCTATCCTATCTCCCATTTCTAAACTCCTAGAAAAATGTATCCAACTACAACTCCTACCATATCTCGTAGACAATCACCTACTAACCCCAACACAGCATGGTTTTAGGCCTGGTCATAGCACTATGACAGCCCTCCTCTCCTTCCTGGAAACTGTAAACAAAGCCCGAGACTCTGGTCATATTGTCTCTACCCTCCTACTTGACCTTTCTAAGGCCTTTGACACTATCTCTCACAAACTTCTTCTAACTAAACTCTCTCGGCTTAACCTTCTTCTCTGAACTGGTTCTCCAGCTACTTATCTAATAGATATCAATCAGTAAAAAGGAAAAAAGCCACCTCTTCTTTCCTTGCTACCCCAACTGGAGTTCCTCAAGGTTCCATACTAGGTCCTCTCCTCTTTAATATATTCATAAATGACTTCCACAATTCTATTGCTTTCTCAAATATCATCCAATATGCAGATGATTCAACTATTATCTGTTCTGCCACATCCCTCCCCACACTGCAAAAACTTACACAAGATGCATTCTCAATCACAGAAAAATGGATGAAAAGAAATCTCCTAGCACTAAATGCCTCTAAAACCAAATTAATGGTATTCACTCCCTCTAAAGTCACCTCCATCAATACAAACACTTTCTATATCACTAGTAATAACAACACATCTCTTGAACTGGGGCATGAGACTAAATTACTTGGGGTCCAAATTGATAGTAAGCTTAAATTCAACTCTCACCTACAACTAAATATAAAAAAAAAACATCAAAAATTAGGCATGCTCTATCGACAAAATCGTTACCTCACACCCTCCACCAAAATTACTCTCTCTACCTCATTTCTTATCCCCTCCCTTCTCTACGGAGCCCCACTCTTAACTAATCTACAATCTTCCCTAAAAACACAACTTTCCTCATGTTACAACAAAATCGCCAAATTCGCTACTAGCCACAAATCATCTAGCCACCATTGTTCTTCTCTCCACAAACTAAAATGGCTAGAACTTTCCAATCATCTCACCTACACTCAACTGACTCTAGCACATAAACTCATTTTCAACCCCTTCTCTGTCCATCCCTTTCCTCTGCCTTTAAAATGCACCTACCCAACAAGAGTACTAAGATCTAACAACCAAAATCTAATAGAATTGCATAAACCTACTCGCCCCCCAGGTAAAAATCTCCTATCCTATGGCCTAGCACGTCTCTGGAACTCCCTAACCCCATCCATTCGTATCATCTCTAACCACTTCACTTTCAAAAAATCTCTTCACTCTCACCTAATATCCCAGTGGGAATGCTCCTGTTCTCATCCATCATAATATAAACTGGCAAACTCTCTCTTTCCCTCCCTTCTGCTAACTTCCTCTACTGCCTCTCCTAACTCATACTCTCTCTACTTGTTCTAACCAAACTTTTTATAAATTGTATTATGTGTCATACTTTCAAGCTTAGTCAAGATTTAGGACCTCCCAGTACTTATATAGAAATGTTTTCATTACCAGCATTATATCTTCTGATACTTTGATCACCTGTCTGTACTAACTTGAAACATTATGCTTTAAACTGCATCACTTGAACATATTGTAATATAACCTAAACCTATTTGTAACCTGGTTTGTCAAGCCATACTACATGAAATGTCTTGCTCTAATCTGTTCACTTGTAAACATTGTAATCTAATATAAAACCTATTGTAACCTTCTTAATGGAGCTTTTCTCCCCAGGACTCCATTGAAAACGGGTTCATCTTGGCCCAATGGACTATCCTGGTAAACCAACTGCAAATAAATAAATAAAAATAAGTATTCTTAGAACAAAATGGTTAGCGCTTTCACCCATGTGGGCTTCTTCAGACCAAATACATCTCATTTAAAAAGTACTGAAATATATACACCTGTTAAGTGAATCATACTGACATCACATCCTGTCCAATAAAGAACTTATAAAAACTATGAATTTATATGTAGAACATTACCTCATTTACAACTAATCAAACATGGATCAAATAAAAATAATTTATAAAAATCAATTCTAAAAATACATCAATTATAAAAATACTATTTCATATTACATTATATCAGTTGATGCCCTTAATAACATTCATATGGTACAATAGTGTCACATAAGGTTCATCATAAAAATAGATAATGCTATATGCATTATAAAAATAATTATAGTTATCTAATAGTCAACCCCCTATTCTTAAGCACAGGTTTAATGGATATCTTATCATTTAAGCCCAGTTTGTGATCAGCCCTCAGCCTAATGATCCATTTTAATTTACATCTCTCGGTGAAGTTCCTGATATCTCCACCTCTCAGACTAGGTGTATTAGCCTGTAGCACTGAGAATCTAAAACGATGATGTTTATTAGTGTCAAGGCCATGTTTGGAGAGAGCATTTTTAGTAGATTTAATATGTATGTTATAGACGTGTTCTCTTATTCTTTCTCTTAATCGTCTATCCATCTTACCTACATAAAATGCGGTGCAGGCTATGCACCTAGTTAAATATACAACATGTTCTGATTGACAACTTGCTGTAACCTTAAGTTGATAGCACTTAGATGTAACAGGATGTGTGAAATTAATGTCACTGTCTAAAAAACTACAGAAGTTACAACTGTTACATGGTATAGAGATATTGCCTGCCCTTATTTTGCTGATAGAAGTAGATAGTCATTTGCAATTGTTGAATGAAGGTAGACCTCCAGGGAATCCAGAGGTTAAGACATCCCTTTTCTATACACAGCACATTAATAACATTAGAGACATTTTTATAAGAACTGGGGAGTACTTATGGTGGACCCTAGTCTCAAGGAAGTTGTAGGTGAGAAACCACAATTTTTATATAGGAATAGGATGAATTAATGTAGATTACTATGTTATCCCAAGGACACAAAAAGTAATGCAAGGGATTTTCTACAAGATGGCACTATACCATGTAACAGTTGTAACTTCTGTAGTTTTTTAGACAGTGACATTAATTTCATACATCCTGTTACATCTAAGTGCTATCAACTTAAGGTTAGAGCAAGATGTCAGTCAGAACATGTTGTATATTTAGCTAGGTGCATAGCCTGCACCGCATTTTATGTAGGTAAGACGGATAGATGATTAGGAGAAAGAATAAGAGAACACATCTATAACATACGTATTAAATCTACTAAAAATGCTCTCTCCAAACATGGCCTTGACACTAATGAACATCATAGTTTTAGATTCTCAGTGCTACAGGTAATACACCTAGCCTGAGAGGTGGCGATATCAGGAACTTCACTGAGAGATGTGAATTAAAATGGATCATTAGGCTGAGGGATGATCACAAACCGGGCTTAAATGATTAGATATCCATTAGACCTGTGCTTAAGAACAGGAGGTTGACTATTTGATAATTATAATTATTTTTATAGTACATATAGCATTATCTATTTTTATGATGAACCTTATGTGACACTATTGTACCATATGAATGTTAAGGGCATCGATTGATATAATGTAATAAAAATAGTATTTTTATAACTGATGCATTTTTATAATTGATTTTTATAAATTATTTTTATTTGATTTTATACTTATATTCCGTTTTGCTGTTCCATTGGATGTTTCGTTTTGAAGCTGAGTATTTTGCCTATGGGAACTGCCTTATATAGCTGTGGTTTGCTCCTGTGCTTCTCATTGCTTTATTACAATCTCTACTTCAGCTTAAGGAGCATTTGTTCCCTGGTAACACTCACTCTTGTTTTTAACGTACAGATTGCCTGTTCTCTAAAAAATGTAAAAGATGGCTTAGACATATAAATCTAAAAGACTTATTTTCTCAAAAAAAAAAAAGATTAATAAAGCAATTCAGTAACTTTGGCAGAAGAATAACTTTTCTTGAAAAGTATATACTAAAAGGTAGGCAACTTAAAACATATATATATATATATATATATATATATATATATATATATATATACATATATATATATATATATATATATATATATATATATATATATATATAGTGGGAATACTATTTCAACTTTCCTGTAAATTTAAAATTAGCAGAGATAGACAATATAATGATCAACTGTGACAATTAAGAAAAGTATATTGCCTAAATAAAATTCAAAATAACATTAATCTCACTTTAAATGAGTAATATGATACTACTAGTTATACACATAATCTATCTGTTTTAAACATAGCAAGAGGGGAAGGCTTTTGGAGATTTTCTGTCTAAGATACCAAGATCTATATTTATGCATTCAAACCATGGCTGATGCAGCCTTACAATAAGTTCTGATAAAATGTTGGAGATTTTTCTGAAGTTTTATCATGATATTTATGGTCAAGTGGAAAGTGCCTGACTGGAGATGCATTTAAGTTTATACAGAAATATCACTCAATTTGTTTATCCATTCTTGTTTTTCAAATACATGTGGGTATAGTCAAAACACTATATGTGCTGTCTGCAATAATAAAGGTCAGGCCATGAATCACTACCTTTGGAATGTTACAAAAAATCGTTGACATTTTGGCTCTGTATTTACTAGAGCTTTTAGTTTTTTGATGCTGCAACATTTCTTTGCCCCAAATAAGTATGATCAAAATGTCTGGTAAAGATTATAGTTTATCAGATAGTTACAAGCCAATAACTTGAAGAATACACACATACTGAAGCTTTTTTTTTTCAGATTAACACAGAGAACCAAATAGCAGATATATATTTCTAGGCTTACCACCTGTCCCACTTTGCGAGGGACAGTCCCTCTTTGGGCAGTTGTGTTCTGCAAAAAAAGTGAAAAAATGACAAATGTCCTGAGATTTTAGGACAAAAATATTTCCTATATTTTCTTTAATAGTTGCATAAAACAGTTATTTTGTATATGAAGCACCTAAATGTTATCAGAAACAGAATAAGCAACTAAAATGCTACAAGAATACGCTTTTATTTTGGCAAAAAAAGTGAAACTCTGTCCTTTATACTGGCCGTGGATATGTTTTGCCCTGCAAAATCTGACATTTAAAAAAAAGATGTCCCATTTTGGCCATTTGAAAAGGTGGCAGCCCTATATATTTTTACTCCACTGATTTTTATAAGGCCATTGATACAATTCAAATACTTTTTTTTTTATTTTCTCATAAATAAAAAAATTCAGATCCTGTATTTACTATAAGTAAAACCCTGACTTCATCAAATAAATATCATATCAATGTCAAAAAATTCAGGTTTGGAGAGTGAAACAGAGCTGCACTTCTTCCCTAATTTGTATTCACTTCCACTGAGCTCCTTTTTAAAGCAAATCAGTCTGTACCTCCTCATGAAAGCAGCTTGATGCACTAGGCCATTGTCCTTCTGATTTTAAAACAAGACACAGTACTTAGATTGAGAGATCAAGAGCCTCCTTATGGTGAGAGATCACCATATCTATTCCGTGTTTGTCATACTTTTTCTGTTGATGACATTTGATACTGTGGACCAAGGCAGGGATCCTTATAGCCACCTGAAATTTTACTGTGCTTTTAGACACTGCACTGGGGTGTTATTTTATTTTTTCTTACTTCTCCTGACACTTCCAGAGGGTGGTGTCTGAGTTAACTCCATCCTTCATTTCAATTTGGAATGCAGAGAGCCCCATGGTTCCATTCTGGCTCCTCTGTTCTTTACTGTTTACATGTTACTGCTAAGACAAGTCATTATCAGGAGAAGTATTTATTATCAGATATATACTGATGACATTCCTGTGTCTCTATCCTTTTCTCAAGACCTAGTTCCTAAATTAACTTCTCTTGAGGATGGCTTGCATTCACTCACTCACTTTTTGAGGCTGAATTGCAATAAGCTCAGTCGGTACTTACATATTATCGCAACCACATTCCAACTGCCTTTTCACAGTCCATTCTTATCATGAACACAAATTTCTGCTCCACGTATTATCACAACCACATTAAACAGTACTTGCACAGTCCGTTCTTATTCTGAACAGTTAATTTTCTGCTCTAAATACTTTGCAATCTATATTATTAAACATGTCTGTCGAAATATTACAAAGAGCATGGTGACATAGTATGTCATTAAACTGCTTCTTCTATGGATATCTCAAGCAGATTCCAAGTGTATGTTCACAGGGCGGTTTGCTCATGAGCAGTACATTATGTGATCCAAAAGGATTGACATGTATATTATTGTAGAAATATAAATACAAACATTAAAAGGAAAGCCATGATTTGGGGTCGCGTTACAACGCTTCTTGTATGGGTGCCGGGCGCATTTCCATGGGGAACCACAGCTGTAACACTTATGCTGAATGCATTCGTGCCTGGCACAGAAATACCCAAAGGGCGCTTCCTGAAAGGGGGTGGCATGGCTGCAGTGGTTTCGGTTATATATCTGCATTTAAAAATCAAGGGACTGTTCATAAATTTGAATATAGTTCACTTGCAAAGTGAACCGAACAACATTTTTTTGTACCGGCATGTATTTTGGGAATAGCACAACTTAAATGTAAAAGCACAGACCCTTGAAAAGTATGACAACTGGTCCTTGGTTTACTTTTCCATTTACAACAACTACTTTGTCACTTTTATTGGTGAACTTCTTTTCAAAATGTGGGCGAACTATATATAACATATCGAGATGAGAAAGGGTTTGCACTGACCATGGAATGTGGTTGCGATAATACGTAAGTACCGCTCAGTCCATCAAAAGAATGAGGACATGCTGATTCGTGTTACTGTTCACCTATCACATTCACCGCTTTAACCCTTAATAACATGCAATTTAGTAATAAACTGGAATTCACGTCTAAAATCTCATTGCGTTTTTTCCATGACAGACTGGCACTAATGGAACATATGTTGGAAGTTGTTAAGACATAATACTTGTATTTCAGCATTTTCTAACTGATATAACACAAAATACAACAAACATCTTACAAATATGTATATAATTCATCAACTCTTACTTACCCTTTTCGTATTTATTTTCACCCAGTAACATTAGACTCACCTATACTTTCCTGATATTGCACTACCTGGTGTTCTGTTTCTGTTGGTGCACAAACCAAACTGCTTTAACTCTGATTATGCTATATATTTGTGATAAAACACATTGCTATTATATTGGACTTATGTATAACATACTAGAACTCATTGCTGTACCCCTGGTCATCATTCACTTATGTTTGTTTTGCAATAACTTTACTCTGTTATAATGTTCATTTCAACTCAGGCTGGGCCTGCAATTGGTCATGATTGATCTGTGTTCTATTCCTGTGAATAAATGTATGTAAATAAATACCATCATTAGGTCTCACAGCAGTGGTTAATGCACTATTTATCTTATCCTGGAAGTACTATAAGTTTGTAAAATCAGGCTTATAAGTAATGATTTGATATAACTGCAACAGATGCAAACTTATGTGGGCAAATTACTGAATGATACTTTTGGAACCTGGTTCTGTAGGATCTAAACAGGCTTACAAGTCATACTGTAAACGTTGAGACCCTGGGTCCTATTTAGAAATCTCAGATCATCAAGGCAAGGCACTAATGGCTATACTATTAGCCACACTTGTGTTTGCTTATCTCCTCTTGATTCTCTGGGAGCATCTGCCATACTTTATACATCAGAGTAAATCTGACAGTACTTTTAAGTACTTTAACTACCATCTGTAGCAGAGGGTTTATTTGGGCACATATGGAGGCACTTCCAATACTTTCAGGTGGATGAACTTTTGATTTGACTGAATATTTTAGATTATTTTATTTGCTATCTCCTGCATAATTCTGCTGATTCTGCATCTTTTTGCCTTATTCTTATAATAATCTTTTATAAAATGCTTAGATTTAAGCATCTGAATACTTTCAATAAATAAATAAATAAATAAAAATGATTAAGAATTATTATCAAGTCCTTTTTTTATATTTTTTTCTGGAATGTTGAGAGAATTTTTTTTGTCTTGTTTATTTATCTGCAGTTTGTAATAAATGTGCTCTGCCTTTAAGTAAACAATGGACCCGATTCATGAACAACTACACAATAGCGTGCCATTTGGTATCCATTAAATGGCTCTACATGATGTGAAGAGCTGCCAAGCAAAGGGACATGCAGAATATGCTAATGAAACCATAAAGAGCCAAAGTGCATGCTAATTAACCAATCTAATATAGTGAAGCTATTCAGGAAGCTATACAATAATCATGTGCAATCAATGTAGGCTTTATCCCTGTGCACTGAAACTCTTTGGAAAACAGTATGATTATACTTAGAAAAAAAAATATGTTAGGGGTTGCTTCTGCTATTAGTACGCTGCATGTGCAACAGGCTTTAAACCAGGGTGCTGATTTTGTTGCTGCCAGACCTTGTGCAAGAAGAAGAAGGGTGTTTAGACCCCATTTGACTTATTATGGACTGCATGAAACAGAAATTGCTAAGAGATATAGGGTGGACAGGGAAACACTGGAGGAAATATGTAACCTTTGTCCCCCCAACCTCATGCCAGAGGGAAATCATGGAGAACCCATCTCAGTAGAAACACAGGTATGTGTAGCAGTATGTATACTAGCTACTGGTATTTTCCAGAGACCCACAGGAGATACATTAGGGGTGTCACAACCATTAGCCTCTCTAGAATATTACACCAGTTTTTAAATGCAATGCTAGAACATGGAAGGGATCTCATCTGTTTCCCACACACCCCACAGGAGAGATCAGGAACCATGCTGGAATTCTATCTAGTAGCATACTTCCCTGAAGTGTTGGTTGCCATAGATTGCATGCATAGAAATAAAAGCCCCACCCAGTGAACAGGGAAGCAGGTACATCAACAGAAAAGGTTTCCACTCAATACAAAATAAGGTTGTCTTTAATGCCCAAGGGATCATTTACAATGTCTGTGCTGATAACCCAGAAATTTTCAGTGACTCACACATATGGTCCACTTGTGAGCTGTACACCAGGTATGCTAGGGTGACATTCCTCAAGGGCATCTAGTGGGGAATGCATGTTATGCACTAGCCCCTTAGCTCAAGACATCCAACCCACACAATCCCATTGAGGAAGGGTACAATGAGATCCATGCTGAAACTAGGAAAGCACAGAACATGTGCTTCATTTACTTAAATCAAGATTCTGGTGCCTAGACACATCAGTGGGTGCACTGCAATATGACCCAAACAGCTCTGATGAAATACTTACAGTCTGTGCCATGTTTATAATATAATTTTCAGAAAACAACTTCAAGGACAACAAGGTGCAGGACCACGGTTTCAAGAACCACAGGCAGAACCAGAGGGAGAAACACTAGCCACATATGGTGCTAGCAGACTGAGGTATACACAGTATGCCCTGGCTCTGGCTAAGAGGCAAAGGATAATATGTGCACTTGATACCTAGGTCAAAGCCTAAGATCCCATGCATATACAGATAGCAAAACTGATATCTGTCCGACTCCACAACCTTTATTTAACCATGTAATGGCTGTGTTCTGATGGCATCAGACAAGGACAACCCTCAAGGATACAATTTGTACATGTAGTAATAGCAAGGTAAATGTGGAACCGGTAAAGAAAAAAGTTATTCCACCTATCACATAAATATCTCTCTGGCAGAAGGTGTACCTGATATTAATTTAAATAAATAAGGAACATGAAGCATTGTTCGAATCCTGTTTAGAGATCACATTGCAATTATTCACAATATGTAATGCTTTCTTTTCTTCATTTTAATTTGTATTTGCTCTGCACTTGGCAGCATGCAAACAGTGGCTCCCTACCTAAGAAAAAAGTGAAAAACTTAGTTTAGGCTACATTTTGTAGCACAAACATGCCTAGCAATGTTGCACTTTCCTTGGCACTCTGGATAGTACTACCTGTCAAGGACCTAACTCTGTGGTACAAGGTGTAAGTGCAGTGAGCTTAGACAAAGAACACAGTCGATTAAGGATTCAAATCGAGTTAAGAGATGCTTTAAAAAAGGACGTAAGAATCCCATTTCTCACAACATTTTGATTATGACTAAAAATAACAAAAAATATGTTAAACATGTTTCCTGCAAGCAATGTGTCAATAATACTTGCATAAGAAAACTGTTCTATTTAGCATATATCATTAATGCTTCACATATAACCTCAAGCTAATGTGTGTCCAATTTCTTAAACATGACAGTGATGATATTTAATTTAAAATTCACTTAAACTGTAATCTGGGCACAATACTTTTGTTATAATCATCATGACTCATCACATATCCTACCTATGTGTTTAGGACAGGTATGTCTTGTGAAGTATGTATGTAACATACCCCAACCTGTATTACTCAGCTCATATATAGCATTAATCTGAAATCTATTTACAAACATAAATACTGACTTTTACATAAGAATGCATTCCTAGGGCTAATTAAAATCATACACATACAGGCCTCTCTGAAGTGTATCTCCAGTCATTCTGAAATTATTATATATCTGGTTTTCATGCTTAAAGGTAGTTCTCCAGTGGCAATGTTACTTAATACGCTTTCAGTTTTTGCATACTTTATCCCATGGGTCTGATTTCAAGCTGGCACAAAAATATTTTAACAACTTTGTAAGCTTCAACATCACAATATGTCACAATTCCAAACTGCAAGGATTAAAACCCATGCTGATAAGCATTCCATTTATGAACATTGCAATTTGTGTCAACAGGTTGAGCATCACATAAGGCAAAGCTCAAAGTTGTGTTTCACACGTGTACTGGTATGTGACAAAAGTAGTGCCAATGTGTCCGTCAAGGAATCCATTTGCTTTCAATTGTGCAAATGCAGTTGCAAGGATGTGCATCTTTGCACACAAATAGTTACCTGCGAGATCTGAACATGGCACCATTTCAGATATATTTTGTTAGCCGTACTTTTGCAGACATACCTGCTGAGGGAGAGAAGGGTGCTAAATTCAGAACACAAAGGTGGGGTGTTGAGGAGTGCAGGATATTTGTGACAATCCTTGTGAAGTGCTTTATAGGTTGTTGTAGGGGGGTTATATCAGGTCTCAGTATAAGGCTGAGGCTTGGAATAGCTTAGCCAAGGCTATCTATAATACAACTGACATTCCACACACTGGGCAACAATGCCATCACCGCTATAGTGACCTTAAGAAGGGCAAGCAAGACCTCCTAAGCTGATGAAAGGCTACATTTAGGACTGTGAACACCTCTCAGTTGTGTAAGTATACTGACCCATCACCTCTCTATGGATAGGCATTAAATATCTCGCCAGCCAGTACAGGTACTCATTATACTTTCATATGTATTTCTTTTCTTTCTGTACTGTGCAGATGCAGAGGAAATACCTGTAAACTGTGAGGAGCACCAGAAGAGATTAACTTGCCTCAGAAGGGCATGGGGTAAGTATGACTCAGGTCCAAATTCAAGCAAGAAATTTCTTTTCAATCTCTCAGACACTAGCATCTTGAGTAAGCATACTTTAACCTTCATCTCAAGCATGGGTGCCTACCCCAGTAACTCTTACTGTTTGCATTAGGCAATAAGAACATCACCAAAAATAAAGACTTGCAAGGAGTGTCCAAATAGAGGTCGGAAATCCGGATTCCTTCTTAAAAGGATCTTTTATTGAAAATCACAAAACAAAACAAAACGCCAAACCAATCTATACATTTTCGACAAAGGCAAGTCTTCATTAGAAAGTGATCTTCAGTGAAATGTTTATCAGATGACAGGTAAATATTTTTCTCCGGCTGGATGTCAGTTTTGTTTGGCTGAGTCTCCAAAGTATGTCCACTTTTTAAATTTGTTTCAGTCTCTCTTGACCCATTCTGATTCAAGTCATCTAAAAGTTCAACATCAGTGATTTCATGTCCATAAAACACTTTAATGCCACGTAGCTTCCTCGCATGCTCTACATCTTCAACTTGGTCCAACACGATGCTCCTATTAGTACTAACATTCTGTAGAACTCCTTGGACACTAATTGTCTAATTGGACACTCCTTGCAAGTCTTTATTTTTGGTTTTGGTTGTCGTTTGACTTGCTTCCATCAATAAGAACATCAGCTTAACTGTGTATCAGTTCAATACCCAGAAAAAACAAATACTTTTTTTACTGGATAAACATTTATAAAATAGTAGCAGCAATAATATGTCAGGAAGAATAAAATTATAGTAATTACAATTATTACATTTAAATGCATATTTTATGTCTATCACAGGGTATATATATTGCTATATGTTATATTATAGCAGTCAGATTTGTTCATTTTATGATACACAAATACCATTCCATCATATATGGATATGGCAAAGGTATACAATAGTAAATTATCATAATTGTTTATGTATTGCCAAACAAAGTTTATTGAAAAAATACAGTACTGTGGCATATCATGTATCTAATTAATTATTTTTTGTCTCCTCCCACCCTTTCCCTCTATCTCTTTTTTATTTTTATTGAGGGGTTATAATTTATTAATAATCTGCTGTTTGCATTACTTGCTGTGATAAATGGCCAAAGCCCAGAGAAGTACAGTGACCACTGCAGCTTAGCCTGCCATACCTCCACAAATAGCAACACAGGCACAAAGGACTTCATATTTACAACATATCAGTGCTGCCTCCACAACTCATGCCCTACCTGCTCCACCTGCTTCAGTTAGCTCTGTCCTTGCTGCTGGTGCAGTGGTAAACTCTGTGAGCAGAACTAGTAGAGCTGATAGTTTTGTCACCTGGCAGAAGCTGACAGGGCTAGTGGAAGATATAATGGAGAAGGGCATTAGTGCATATAGTGACAGGTTTGAAAAGATCCTGGATCAGATTGCAAAGACAATGCTATGTCTGCCACTGATCCAGAGACCTTCTGCAGGAGACAGTGATGACAGTTCTGAGGGTGAGAACTAAATTATCGTTGATTTCACTATTCTCAAGATGGACATGGTATGGCTCTGATGTCTGCTACCTATCCTCAATCATGGTGCCCCCAACCTGATGTCTCCATCATCGTCTCCATCTGTCTTTTATGTCCTGCACATCTGTGTATGTTACCTAACCTTCCTTAGCTGCCTGAAACTCTCATTCCTAATCACCTTTCCATCAGTTCCTCTTGCAAAATAAAAATAATAATAATAATAATAAAAAATGTGCACTTATCCCACCAAAGAATTTACACCCCACACATAGCTGTCCACTTCACTTATGTGTCATCCTGACATACCTGATTTGATCCAGTTGGCTGTACATTTATGTTGTGAAGAAGCTGATATGGTGCACTCCCACAACCCTCCTGTAAGTACCTGTATGTTTTCCCCTCTGTGCTACTGTCTGCTTGCCAACCCCATTTTCATCACTGTCCTATCCATCCCTTTTTCACGTGTTTAGTCTGGTCAAAAAATAGACTCATACACAACACACATGGCCAGAAATAGCCCATGGAAAAGCTTTCACTTTATTTCCTTGGGATTTGTTTGGAATAGCACAGCAATGCTGAGTGACAGTGAACTCTGTTTAACTTCTTATTACAAAAGCTAAAGATTTCAGTTTAATCTACAGTGGTTTGGTTACTTAAGTGCTAATGTACTTAAATCTGCTGAACTGTGAAAATGCAAAGTAAAGGCAGAGTAAAGGTAGTACTGTGAAACAGTTAATGTAGCAGTTCTTAGGCTGCTGGATGTGCTAAAGAAGGAGTCCCTATGTGGTAGTTTGAAATAATTACAATGTTTGTAGCCTGGTGTTTTTGCATAGTATCATGGCATTCCATAATGTAAAGCATGTCAGTGTCCCATACAGTAAGGGAATGTACATGAATGACAACACCTGAATTTTGGTAGACAAGTATGTAATTACATATGACTATTATAGTGATGTTACATTGTCCTGTGTATAAATACACATTTGTTACAGAACCTGTGATGCACACTACCATCTGTTCCACATAGCGGATTTTCAAAAAGCTCATATGTCCAATATCACATTATTAATGTCCGTCTTCTCATGTGGTGCTTGTGACTAATACAGTGCTTTCTAGAGTGTGTAGATAGGATGCTCAATGGCCTGCATGTGAAACATGTGTGTGTGTGTGTGTGTGTGTGTGTGTGTGTGTGTGTGTGTGTGTGTGTGTGTGTGTGTGTGTGTGTGCGCTCGCGCGCATGATGTTTGGTGCTATATCCACTTACCCTGAGAAGAATGCATTTAACACTTCACATAGCTCCATTATCCCACATTTTACAGAAACATCATCTCTGAAACACACTGATGAGGTCAGCCTAACAAAAGTGCACTCTGTCCCCATAACAGTCCGACTTCTCCTGTGGTGCTTGCAACTAAGGCAGTATTCTCTCGGGTGTATGAGTAGATAAGTAGAAGGTATGATGCCCAACATTGGAGACTTGTGAGAGTGAGTGTAATGCTTGATGCTGCATCCACTTCTCCTGAGAAGAATACATTTAACTTTTCACACCACTCCCTTATCCCACTTTTTACAGAAACATTTTCTCTGAAACACACTGATGAGATCATCCTGACAAAAGTGAGATTTCTTCCCCTGCTGTGAGTGTCTTTCACTCACATACTGTGTATATTATTTTGCAAATAAGTATGTGATGATTAGCTGCACAGCATTGTTGTGCACTTTGATAACTTTTTTAGCATAAACATTCAGCTAATAAACAGTGGTGATGTCATCAACTTAAATGTGCACTCTCCCAGTTGTACCTCAGCATATCATGTTAATTTGTGATTCAGGCACACATATTTAGATTGTGATCTCTCTTCTTAAGATTCAGACTTATCCTGTTCCTGTAGTGCTTGTGACTAACACAGTGTTATCTAGATTGTGTAAGTAGGGAGGTAGCAGGTTTGATGCTCAACATGGGAAATGTGTATAATGATTGATGCTGTATCCACTTCCCCAGAACAGAATGCAATTAAATGAGCACACAAGTCCCTTATCACACTTTTTACAGAAACTTCATCTCTGTAACACACAGATGACCTCATCCTGACAAAAGTGCAATCTCTCCCCTTAAATGTCAGACTTCTCCTGTGGTGTTTGCAACTAATGCAATGCTCTCTACATTGTGTAACTATATAGGTAGGAAATTCAATGACCAGCAATCAACACTTGTGTGACAGTGTGTATAACACTACATGCTGTATCTACTTTTCCTGAAAAGAATGCATCTAAATGTGGACATATCTCCCTTATCCCACTGTTTCAGAAATATCATCTCTGAAACACACTGATGAGGTCATTCTAACAAAAGTGCACTCTCTCTCCTTAAGATTCAGACTTTTCCTGTGGTGTTTGTGATAAATACAGTACTTTCTACATTGTGTAACTAGATTGGTAGGAGGGTCAGTGTTCAATATGATGAACTTGTGTGAGTGAGGGTATTTATATTTAATTGGGCATGTGCTCAATCAACTTCTACTGTGGAGAAACTGGTAGATGACACAATCATCCCCTGATCTCACTTTTCACAACCACAACTTCTTTGCAACACAAGGCCATAGTTAGGCATACTGTTTGCTCTCTACTGAGTACAAATTTCTATACATTACTTAAAGAAAACATGACTTTTTTAGGCCATGCTGTGTCCACAACTGTTTAAATTAATGCTTCCAATAAGAGTGTCATAGATTTAAAAAAATTCTATTTAATATTTTATGGGGGACAGTGATGCAAACATTTGTTAACTGGGAGGGGAACATTTCCATTTGCAAATTACAGGTGGTTTGTAGAGAAGAAATAAGGGCACACAATTGCAAAATTATATTCTCTGCCTACAAACCTGGTGTAACACACTGATAAAGTCATTCTTTCTAAACTGAAATGTCACACTTTAAATGTCAGACTTATCCTGTGGTGCTTGCATTACTTACACTGCTCTGTAGAATATGTAAATAGATATGTAAAAGGTTTGACTACAGCAGTGCTTAACTTCTACATGCCTCACTGTGACTTCAAATTAATTCAGGATTGATTTGCATACATTTGCAGTGGCGAATTTACAACTCCAGATGTCTGTAAAAGTCGTTTTACCAGGCATATCTCCTTAACAATACACTGCTGATATCATCCCTTTTGTAGATACTGTAAGTTTCACCTGTACTCAGTACCCTCCAGTGGTGTTAGCTGTTGATAGTATGCTGTATCAATGGTGTAAGTAGATAATAGTTGTTTCAAGTCCATCACTGCATAAATAGTGCAATTATGATTTCTGTCATGCACTGTTGGTCACATCATAACCACCTTTATGAACACTCCTGCTTATGAGATGGATTTACAGTGGCACACTGTTACAGTAGCAAATCCTCTTATCTCCAGGAAAAAATAACTTTTTGGTCATACAATGATTACATAATACTACCATAGCTGCAGTGTCTCACACCTGGAGTATGAATTCTGCTGTGTTGTGTGACTTTGATAATGTGCTTTGTACATTGTGTAACAATATATGTCAGATACTTGAGGCCAGCTGTGAGTGTCTTTCACTCTCATATTGTGTATACACCTGCTCAAATACATATGTGATGAGTCAGGGAACAGCATTATGGTGCACTTTGACCACATTTTAGCATAAGCATCCAGCTAATAAACAGCAGTGATTTCATCGGTTTAAAGGTGCACTGTCCCACTTGTTCCTCAACATATCATGGGGCACTTGCAATTCAGCCACAAATCTTTAGCTTGTAATCTTGGGTAGTTAGTTCAAATCCAGTCGTTACTCCTCAGACTATGTTGTATCAGTCTTATTGTAACTGTACCTGTCACTAACACTGCTGTCAAACACATATATTGTGTACACATATGGATGTTGATCCTCTTACAAAAAGCTGTCATAATTTCTCACATAGCAATGTTTTTATTCAGAGTAATGACATGTGAGTACATTTTCTTTACATAACATATGTAGGAAGTGTTATCCTCTGGAACAGGGAATGAGACAACATTCTGTATGTTGTTACCTTAGTGCAACAATTACAGGCATGCATATCCATTGCAGCAATAACATGACATAATTCCTTCACATATACCATATCTCACAACTGTAGTGACAACTGTACAGTGATGCATTCATTTTGCACAGTATCATGTATTTGCTTTTGTTAAATGTTCATGTGTTCAATATCCAAATTAAATGCCTGCCTGCATTGCATGGCCTTATACTTTAATGCATAAATGGCATCCAGCACAGTTATAATGTTTCTGTTTACAGCAAGAGAGGACTCCACTATCCTTTTTTTCTCAAAGACATTATTTGCACACATACGTCTGATGTAATAAGTTAGCATAGGTGGAGTGCCCAAGTTGTGTTAAGACTTCTACTTTGGTGCTGGTGGTTTATCCACATGTTATTAGTCAGTATAGTCTCCTTGTTTATCTGTTCATCTCCTGAAAGAGCAACATTATATGAAGGTGCTGACATTACATAAACTCCATTGTATCTAGTTATTCTTATCCATTTTTTATGTTGGACAATGATATATGATTACGGGTTGTGATGGCAGGGTAGTGAAATGGTTATTTGGGGCATGTCATGCTGTGAATGTTCCTGTGGCATGTGCATTGAGAACTGGTTTGCATACCTACAAAAATAGACTGTGGTTTATTTCTGGGAAACTGTGTGTAATACACGATGGAAACAAGCTTCCTTGTCAAAGAAGAATTGATATTATACTGCTCACTGTTGTGCGGACAGTAACATGTGTAGCTCCTTTCCAGCATTTTGACTAAATCCAGTTGTTCATATTATATTTGTAACTCCTTTTCTAATGCAATAACTGCAGTCTATGCATTCATCTCGTAATGTATCTTATGTTCTTGTAACTGTTATCTCAACTCAGCGTTGAATTAACATGTATATCCGTTTTCACTCTCCTTTGTTACACTGCAGCTTTATATCCCTCTTACATCCTTTGTTAGCATGTTTTATTTTATTTATGTGCATAACTCCAATATTGTCATTGACATTAATTATCATTACACCAATATTGCAGGATTTATGTTAAAAATACTTCTTTGACACCTCAGTAGATTTGCCTGCAGTATATGAGTATACTTTACCCATTTCCCCTTCCATATTAATTAATTTTGCAGTATAAAACAATTATTATTTGTGCACAGTTCCCTCATTTCTCTTCCCCTCCTTCAGTATTCTTTCACTGTACTTGCCCTTAATATTTCTGGGGTGCAGTGTGTGCTCTTATCTGATCTTTGCCTATATGCAAGCTGTTTTGATTACATTCTGTGCTCATGCTTGCAAGCACCTTTCCATGGGCGAGAACAATATTGCTGGCCATAAAAAGGTGCTTATAAACATGTAGGAGCAACGGGCAGTATACACATTCGATCAGTGCTGCTGCTCATCATGATAGCATGCTGACATCATGCAGGCATCTACACGATTGTTAATGAATCCTATGAAATGTCTTTAACAAGAACCTATCCTTCAAATTTCGAACTGCTATGGTAATATCAATCTTCTGTATTCAACCCAACATTTCTTTCTGTATTCCCTTTCATGGCTTCCCTCATTGTATTTTTATTTCACTGATAAAAATTGTCATGGTGGCAGGATAAGCTACGAAACTGATCACAATAAATTTAGTAATAACATAATCTTAAATATGGAATTCTTTTCTGATAGCTGCATATTTTCAAAAATAATTCTTAAAAATAAATAAAACTAGAAAAATACATTTTAATTTTCCTTGAAATAATTTGATTTTACCTTGTATAAAACAATCATGCATTATTATGTGAATTATATTGTTAGTAAAAATAAAAGACACGTTTCCATCCTAGTAAATTATATATTTATGTTTCTGCAGTTTTAAATATTTCAGAGCAATTGTATTGCAAGACGTTTTCATAGAAAAGTAATGACAGTGCCATTATTCTATTTTTGTTACTGACAAAGTAACTTATAGGTTCATAGGTTCATAGGTTTATACTAGGCTATCTGCCCTAAGGCATTTATAAGCCTAGCCCAAATTTTTGTGGCTTACGCCACCCCTTATATGAAAAAATACTGTGCCCATTAGTTTGTTGTGCCTCTGTCCAGCAGTGACACAGAGATGATTCCCGGGGTAAACCTACGATCTCCCATCCACAGGTCTAGATTTCTCTTGAACAGAGTCAGCGAGGTGCTCTGCCTCACATGGACTGGGATTTTATTCCACAGCATAGGGAGTCTCTGAGTGATAAATCTATCCCTCCAGCACGTCCTATTTATATCCGTGCTAAGGTTTAAGTCGCTTGCTCTAGTGGTTTTGGTGGATTTGGATTTTTGAGGTGGAGCATGTCCATTAATTCCGGGTTGGACATGGCCTTGTATGTCAGGCACATGTCACCTCTGAGCAGACGGTATGCGACTGAATAGAGCTGGAGTTTCTTCAATCTGGCAGCATATGACAGATTTTGGAGTCCCTTTATCCTTTTGGTGAGGAACTTTTGGGGTCTCTCCAATTGCTGCAGATGTCGGGTGAGATACATCCCGAATGGGGCATTGTACTCGATCATTGGTCTGATAAGTGAAGAGTACAGGGGAACAATAACCTCACTAGATCTGGATGTGAATCCCTTCATGATCAGGTGGGCAATGTAGAAGGTCTTTCTAACCACTTTAGCAATGTGAGTGTCAAAGAAAGGCCACTGTCAACCTGGGTCCCCAGGTCCCTGATAACCTCTTCTGTGCTTAGTGGATTGCCACCTATATGGTAGCTTGGGGTTACCTTGTTTTTCCCGAAGGGTATGACTATACATTTTTGGCGTTTAACTTCAGGCCATGGCTCTGGCACCAGCTATCTGTTTCCGTGAGTCCCTTCTGAAGGATATCCGTGTCTGATGCACTTTCCACTATGGCCCAGTTTGCAGTCGTCTGCAAACTTTGTCAGCCAAAGTCCTCCTATGTTGGCCTGTACTTCTGAGAAGTAGATGCCAAACAATAGGGGCCAAGGACCGAGCCCTGTGGGACACCACTTGTGACCGGCTTGGAGTCTGACACAGCGCCAGCAACTCTAACCCTGTGGGTTCTGTCCTTAAGCCAGTTTGCAACCCATCTTGTGACATATGGGTTTACATTTAAGCTGGTAAGTTTTTCTACAATACCGAGTGGGGTATTGTGTCGAAGCCTTTGCAAGGTCAAGGTAGGCTGTATGGACTGCCTTTCCTCATCAATGGCCTTGGTGACTGTTTGAAGAAGTCGACCAAGTTCAAAAGGCATGATCTTCCCTTGACAAAGCCAAACTGGGTCGGGTCCAATGTCTGCAAGTCCCCTATATCTTTGTTTATGAGCTCCATTATGATCCTCTCCATAGCTTTGCAGACTAGACTTGTTAAGCTTATGGGGCGGTAATTACCAGGGTCCGTGAGGCGCCGCCTTTGTGGAGTGGGACTACAGTTGCTGTCACGCCACTCCTTGGGCACGTATCCTGTGGTAAGGCTGAGATTAAACAGCTGCCTTATGTGCGGGTTTAATTCCTCATTTAGCTCGTGTAGCACACAGCCGGGGACACCATCCGGTCCCATTGATGCTGTGTTTTTAGCTTTAGAGAGTGCAGCTTTCACCTGCGCATTTGAGATGTCCGGGAGGCTACACTCGGCTGGGATAGTTATCTCTCCTTTAGGGGAGAGGGGTGAAGTTTGCACTGAACCTGTCTGCCAGTATGTTGGCAATGTCTGTGGGTTCAGTGATTTTTGTATCATTTTGGACTAATTCTGAGCATATCTGGGAGTTTCCACCCAGGTTCCTAACATAGCTGAAAAAGGCCTTATGATTGTCCTTTGAATCCATGGCAATTTTTCTCTCAAAATTGGCCTTAGTTGATTTTATGAGTGCTCGTATTTTTTACTAATAATGATCAGGGTGACTTCCCTTTTATGGATTTTGTTCTATCATGTAATAGCTTTCTCCTCTTATTGTAAAGTTTGTTAATGGCTGGGGTCCACCAGACTGGACGTTTGCCCTTTGTGGAAAGAGTCTTGGTTTTATTTGGGATTGCCTGATCCATGCAGTCCTGGAGGTGTTCATAGAAGGCATTTGTAAGGGCTTCGCAGCTTGGGTTGTGGTTTCCACTGGCTCAGGGGCCTTGAAGGATACCACACCAGTCTTGAGTAGTGTGAAGTTTGCTTTAGAAGTTCTTCACTATGGTCTTTTTGTTTGGGGTGGGGCGGGATGTGGATTTCCAGTGAGATTAGTTTATGATCAGATCTCACCAATGAGGGATATACTTCGGTGTGGAGCATTTTGTCCCCATGTTTGTGACAATGAGATCTAGTATATTTTCTCCTCTCGTGGGAACAGTGACTAGCTGTTCCATGGCATTTGAATTTATGAACTCCAGGAACCGTTGGGCTAGAAAGTTAGGGCTTGAGTAATGTTCCCAGTCTATATTTGGGTAGTTGAAGTCACCCAATATGATGGTGTTTGGAGATACATTTATACCCTCCAGTGTCTTCAGGAAGGCTGTGTGGGGTTCCTGAGTTTGAGAGGGTGGCCTGTAGCATGCTACAATTTGTAGAGCAGTTTTGCCTATGGTTAGTTGCACCTGGATGGTTTCCGAGGCTTCGTGCGTTGCCACCAACCTGGAGGTGTGGGTATCCTTTATGAATATGGATACACCCCCTCCTTTTGTGGTGTGGTCCGGGTTTTGGGGCCGGAACGCATGATATGAGGTAAAACCTAATAGTGCCGGGGTGCTCTCAGGAGCCTTGAACCAGGTTTCAGTTACAGCACAGACATCGATGTTCTCCATACTGAGAAGGGCCTCGAGTGCGTGCATTTGAGCTTTTGCAACAGTGTTGCACGATTCCTAAAGCAAGCTTTTCAAAGTCTTCAAAGCGTCACTTTTACATCCTAAAGCCTTAGACAAATAACATCTCATCATACTGATAAATCCATGTCTTAGTGATGGTGGTAAAGATATTCTTTAGTGAAAACTGTAATTAATTCAAAAAATTGCACTGACAACACAGCCAGAATACTTCCCAAATAGCATGCTACAGAT
>NC_056737.1:759020452-759022952 GCF_019279795.1 Protopterus annectens
GTTCATAACATGGTAACAGATTCTCTTCAGTAAGATACGACAGAAAATATGGGGAAACATAAAAGACAGTGTAAATAAAGCAAGGATAAGTTAGGCTAATTAGTATGGGGAAGGCTAATTCTTGTACTTCGAAGGTTCCCATGCCTTCCTACATTTCCACCTGATTGCTTTGTCCAGCAGCAAACCTAGGAGGCACTTTCAGTTATATCATAACCTCTCCAAACACCAAGCCTCTCAAGCTAATTTTATCCTATTAAACAGACTGAATGATTCAGAAGAAAGGTTCTTTCCGAAAAGCTTCAATTACCAGTCATACTGATTATCATCTTTGCAATCCTTTATGCTATAATTAAATACTTTTTGTGCTCAGCCTTAATTCTCCTCTTTTTGATAGATGAAAGGTAAACATTAGAAGCATGTCTTTTTATCTACTTTTGCTTTAAAATACGATTCACTCTTTATTCTGTAAAGAAAATGTCTTGGTCAGTCACTGCTAACCTTAGCTAATTATTTAGGAAAACACTTAGTGTTAGTCCTTAAATATTTGAATTAAATCATATGGTTTACGACTGAGAATAATAAGACACTCCAAATATCTTTAATCTCTTTAATCTTTAACTTATTTCTCAAAAGAAATTTTTTAATAAAATGCACTCTTTTTGATACCTCCTCCAGATGTTACTAAATGTTATAAACACTGAATGTTCATAAAAAACATGTTTTTTATATTTTCATATATGATTCCAATAAGCAATTGAATGTCCTTCATGCATATATTTCCAAAATATGCCAATGCGATGTGTTAAGATTAAACCATGGTTGCGTTATGTGATCTTTTGAATATATTATAATTCCTACAGAAGTCATGTAAAAAATAATCAACCTTGAAAAACGTTTAAGTGGAAGATTTATTAATAATGGTTTCTAATCTAAGTTCACAAGTAAACAAAAGAAATAGAATTTAACTCAGACAGTCTTAATGTATCTATTGGCCATTTTCCTTTGCTGTTTTAACAGCATCAGTACTAATGATACAAAACCTGAAGGATATGTGTAGTCATGCCTGTCTTTCCTGAATCTGAATGTGAGCCTTATGCAGGTTTTTGGTCACCTTTCTCTGCTTTTGTTTCTGCATCCCCATAGCGCAATGCTGTTAAAAGTTTATACATATAAATGACATTATTGCTACCTACTGACATGCTGAGTCCATGAGAAAGTGCTTAACAAGGTTGGGTTTTACCCCATTTTAAAGCAAAACTGTGGTACTCTATGTTCTGCAAATGTGTTTTATTCAGCAAAGTTTATAAGTTATTCATTTTTGTGTAAATGACTGAGAGATGGCAGCATATAATCACTACTTAACTGCAATTAACCCCCATATATAGAAATGTCAAAGAAGTAATAGTTACAATATTATAATAAGCCCAACTCTTAATATGGTGCAGCTTAGTAGAACTTATACAGTGATCATGAGTACTATAGTAGATAAAAACTACTGTGAAAAAAATACACCAAAATAATCATTACTGTTTGTTTTCTTAAAAACATTTTTTCTCACATCTAAGAATATTTCAGGAGATGAAGATATATCCTGCAGTGCTGCTAAGGTGCAATGCATAAATACTATGGATATTGTTTTCCTAAAACAGTATAATTAATAACCATGACAACTAATATCTCTGGGAACCTTAAAACAAATATAATATTTACATAGGGATAATCTGAAGGTCATGTGCTATCTAGCCACATACCTCTTCAAGCAACAGAGAATGCAATAAGCATAGCCAGACAAATTGAGAGATACACTTGTAATACTGCAGTAATTTATTTCTGAATGAAATACACAATCAATAAATACACAAACAAGCAGAATATTAGAGTTGTTTTTTTTTCCTTTTGTGAAGTAATTGAACTACTACATGAATTATGGAGTGTACTTTAATGTTTCTTAAGACAAAGTAAAACAGACTTAACTGATTTTGTATTTCTGCCTGATGCACCAATATTGCATTGCAGAATGAAGAAAAGTTAGTCTCTACAAAAAGTCAAATATGTTAAAGTTGAAAGGAACAGTTACAATGTGGATTAGATGCTGAGATAATTAGACCTGTGCACAATAATTTCAGTTCACTGCCATTTATGAAAAACTTGACAAGTTGTACCTTTTGTAAAAAATTAAAAAAAAAAATATCCAGGAACTAGTCACAGAATGCAAGCTGTAATTAGTTTTATCATAACAGCTCATGACTTGCTGCTGCGGTGGTGGTGCTGTGGTAGCATTTTCGCCTCACAGTTAGATGTTGCCCGTTCAATTCTCAGTTAGAGCGTCTTCTGTGTGGCAACATGCGTGAATGAGTGTTCCTTTGTTGAAGGTTGTGCATTAGGCCCGGCAAGCCAGCACGTAAAAATCTACTGCCAATCATTAGCGGACTGGAGTTCCGCTGTGGCGACCCCTAACCAGGAAAAAGCCGAAAGACGCAACATAACAGCTCATGACTTG
>NC_056737.1:759025452-759048623 GCF_019279795.1 Protopterus annectens
CAGATGTTTGATAACAATGAAAATGAATGAACAAATATATAAATAATGACCAAAAACTGAGATGTATATTTCAGCTCATTGTTCATACTATTCCATTGTAACTCATGCCCTCCAAATTACTTACCTCAAGAAACTAAGATCCACAAATTAGGAAGAGATTTTAAATCATTATCTTATATACTTAAAAAGTTACATTAGCAAGCATTTTCTAAAGATTTTCTGAAGTACACAAAATCTGAAACTTGCATGATTGTCATTATTTAGCGACTGTAGTCCACAACAAATTGACAGAAAGCCACACATTTCACAAGGAGCAGACCAAAGTAATCAACTTCTTTGCTTAAGAATTCTGAATGAAACTAAAAATAATACAGGGGGAGGGGAGGGCAAATTTTAAATCCTACTTTTTAAACAGGTAAACCCGCTAAAGAAAGTTTCGCTTTTCCGGTTGACCCAGGAGTACTGTGTGAGTTGCTTGCTTACAGTCACAGTAGGCAAATGGAGGTGGAATGATTCAAACCCTGTGTTTTTGACTATGGGAAACATTTTTTTAATGGTCAGATAACTCTAATTAATTTAAAAGGTTAAAAGAATTTGAACAGGATTTGCATGGACATGCATTTTCTGAACAATGAAAAATATGAAACTAATGACCAAGGGTGACTCACTAATTCTCAGAGCTTTACCAAGGATTTGCATGGACATGCATTTTCTGAACAATGAAAACTATGAAACTCTAATGACCAAGGGTGACTCACTAATTCTCAGAGCTTTACCAAAAAAAAAAAGTTAAAAGAAGTTTTGACAGTAGGTGAGGAAGATTATGGCTCCAATCACTTAATGAGCTGCTCCCTATAATTAATAGTACAGGATTTGATTCTTTCTGTCTATATTTGGGTACTTTGTGACTGTGAGTAGGTCACTTAACCAGTCAGTGATCCTCTGTACAGAAATACATTTTTCTAATAATTATGAAACTGCAGAACTCAAATGACTAGCATTTACTTACTGTTAGATTGGTCTAGTAGGTCTTCAGGTGGTGTTGAAAACATTGCTACTTCTCACAGTGAACTTTCACTGCAGAAAATAATTGCCTATTCAGTTAAAAATAATTAATACATGTAGATAGTTAGCCCAGCTCATGGGCAACAAAACCATTTAACTTTTAACCAGAATCATTCATTCTTTCACTATAAAACAGTGAAGGAAAGACTGAAAGAACTATGCCTTCATTTTCAACAGTTTAGCATTTACCAGCTTTTTAATAACTGGGGCAGAATGAAGACTGACAACAGAGTTTGAAAAATAAATGAACACACTATAAGCAAGTCATACGTAGCAGAACTATATCATTTTGAAAGAGGATCACTCCTTCACCCTTCACTCATTCATTCATTAGGACATAATGAATGAATGAATGAATGAATGAATGAATGAATGAACGAATGAATGAACTGCAGTGCTTTCCATCCTGGCCAGCTTTTAACAATGAAACAATTATATACATATACCATAAACATTTCTTAGGATAAGAACCTTGTAGTTTTGGACAACATGTATTTTATTTTTGTGAGAATGGTAGGAAATGCATACAGTTCATTACTGCACTAAACATGCTAATAGTTGTATGCATTATATAAAAGAATTTTACCGACTTGCTTAAAGCTTTCCTGCATCAAAGTTCTCCATGGGAAAAAGGTCAGATGATGTCCTCTGTCTCTGAACAGAAACTATGTTTTCAGTTATAGAAACTATGTTTTCAGTTATGGCACTTAAGAGCTGAGATTAACTGCACTTGCATGGACGGGAATTGAAATAAAGACAGGCTTTTTAAACTTTTAGTATTTCAGGAACTAGGGCATTTATGGGGGGCATACAGCTTTAAGGTGGGGCACATGGCCCTGTGTGCTCCCTTCTAGCACTGCCCCTGCTCCCTGGTCAAATCAGACCACAAACTGGTCACATTCACCATGAGACTGAAGCTCAAAGCAACTTACAATACCTTGTTATTCAGAGATTATGCAGAGGCTAATCTACTAAAACTAAATGATGACCTGGCTAATTTTCAAAGCTCATTCCATCATGACAACCCAACTACTTATGTGGAATCATTACTGTCAAATTCCATGCAAATGTGAATAGCTACATAGCTACATAGATACTCCTGGACTTGCTGGTACTGTTCTGTCCTCCTGCCCCGACGCCTCTACTAAGGAACCCCCCCCCCACCACCACAGTACACCGTGAGGCTCCCAGGTTCTTGGCATCGACGGTGCGAATGCACAAACCCTACACCTCCCATCTACTATAACAGGACTCTAGGGAACCCCCCACCACCACCACAGTACACCGTGAGGCTCCCAGGTTCTTGGCATCGACGGTGCGAATGCACAAACCCTACACCTCCCATCTACTATAACAGGACTCTAGGGTACAGGAATTCACCCCAATTTTTAATGTACCTACCTGGGTAGTGTCTTGCAAGCAGGACAACAAACAGTACCTCCCAATTTACAGGTCTTTGCATCCTAGAAGGTGTTATTCTTCACCTGACCTTAATACCTACAACTGGCTGCCTCTAAGGCCCTGCAAACTCCCGGCAGGTTTTCCTGACGTCAGGGAGTTTTCAAATATCCCGCCAGTCTCCGCCATCTTAACTCCTGGACTTGCTGGTACTGTTCTGTCCTCCTGCCTGGACGCCTCTACTAAGGTACACATGCCTGAAGAACTGTCTTTTTCTGATTTTTAAAAAAAAACAAAAAAAAAAACAGTTGTTTGTTTTGCATTTGAGTTGTCTCGCAGCCTCGCTAAAAGAGCGACGGACTATCCAAGGCTTTAATTGCGATGGCGTTGTCACAGACGCTATAAGTTTTAACTACTACTACTACCGTGTATTGTATTATACTCTGCACTGTTTGTTTATGAAGGGTTGGCGTTATTTATAAGTGCTCTAACTCTAAAACTACCACTGTCATTTAAAACGCTGTGTCTACTCTGCAATCTATTCCTCTTGTAGTTACAACATTTATAGATTGTGCGACAGAGTACTCCACTGTTAATTGTAATAACTAAGGAGAATGGGAACGTAATCAAATGTCCACTAGCATATTAGCATAAACTACCGAGTGTGGCATAGGCGACTATTGCTAGTTTATGATAAGTTTATTTTTGTGTAGACTGAATGTACAGCAGTCGCAAGTTAAGCACGCCAATAGGTTGCACGTGTAAATGCTGATACTTATGTTCCTTTGCTTAATCCAAAGTTACCTGGTGTAATTGTTCTCTCTCAGTGTTTTACTTGGACTAGGATACTAACATGCAATTTACCTATGTAACTACTGTTTTTACAAGCCTAAAGTGTAGTTTTATGTAGAAGGGTACTGCATACTCAAATCTATACCTTTCCCTTACCTATCTACCTCTATCTAACCCTGATAGAATAGCCTGCTACATTCACTGTCATAACTTTTATCTAGTCCAGTGCATACAACGTGGTATTTAAATGTGTTATCTCTCCATTCTCTCATTCTAGGAACCCCCCCCCACCACCACCACAGTACACCGTGAGGCTCCCAGGTTCTTGGCATCGACGGTGCGAATGCACAAACCCTACACCTCCCATCTACTATAACAGGACTCTAGGGTACAGGAATTCACCCCAATTTTTAATGTACCTACCTGGGTAGTGTCTTGCAAGCAGGACAACAAACAGTACCTCCCAATTTACAGGTCTTTGCATCCTAGAAGGTGCTATTCTTCACCTGACCTTAATACCTACAACTGGCTGCCTCTAAGGCCCTGCAAACTCCCGGCAGGTGTATTCCCCGCTCCGCTTCGCCCTCGCTTCGATCGGGCTCGTTTCGCGCCCCCATATCCCACCCGCCCCCAGTACCCCTAAATTTATAGATATATCTAGCCCATCCCACCCTATCTTCCTCCCTATCACGCCTGTCCTCCAATTCACAACTCCTCCCCCCTCACTCCTAGCCAACTCCCAAAATAATTAAGTGCCTCCTCCTATTTCACTCCACCCCACAAGCTACCTCCTTCTTATTACCATGGCCAAAACTATGTATTCCTTCATCTCTTCACTAATATTATTTCTTCCTATCTTGTACCTCCTATCAAGATACGAACACCTAACACTCATAGGAATTCCCCTTCCCAAGGCACACACTACCACACAGGCACACTTACCTCCTAACACAATAGCACCCTCTCTCCACCCTGCAAAAACTCTAGGTCTCAATAAAACTCATCTAACCCTTCACTACCCTAGCTTGACCAAAAATAAATCTCAACTCAAATTACTAAGCAAATTCCATAGATTCCTAGAGCACCTAAAACAATGCATTACCCAACATGGTGACATTCACCCAAATCCGGGCCCCACTACTAATCATGATTCTGTCACCTCAACATTACCCCAAGCTCCTAATAACTCCCTCCTCATCTTTCACCTTAACCTGAGAAGCATAAACAATAAGGTACATAGCCTACATGCTATGATAGCCACACACTCCCCAGATATCTTGTGCCTATCAGAAACATGTCTCAAACCTGCCACAAAGGATGAAGAAATTCTCCCACCTGGTTATAATATCTTAAGGATGGATTGAATAACCAAAAGGGGCGGAGGAATAGCTGTAATGTTTAAGAACAGACTTAACATCATCAGGAACCCTCTGCATCCTCCCCAGGTCTCTAACATAGAACTTATTTCACTAAAGATTTGCATTAACACCCAAAAATGCATCAATCTTGTTGTAATCTATATCCCACCAGGGAAGAACCTTGAAAACCTAGAGCAAACTCTAAGTTGGTTAGCCGCCAACTACCCTCAAGAAACCATAGTACTGGGGGATTTCAATATTGACTGGTCCCACTGCTCCACCAACCCAAATCCCCACCCAATCAATCTATATGGCTTCTCCCAAAATATTACATCTCCAACTAGAATTGGTAATATTCAGCAAAAAGAGAGCACAATTGACTGGATTCTCACCAATAAAGATCCAAACAACTATACCACTGGTACCCTCCCAAATGACCTTAATGATCACCTTGTCACTTACATTTTAAAACACAAACTTTCTTGTACCAATCCGCCCTTATACAAACTTGTTAGAAATAGAAAAAAGTTTAACCCAGAACTATTCCTTGCGGAACTAAAAGCCTGCAATTGGTCAACCCTAAATACTCTACCCCTAGCCGAGAGTGTCTCATACTTTAATGACACTTTCTTAAACATTCTCCACTCTCATGCCCCAAATCGGCAAATTAGAACCAAAGACCGCATAGCTCCCTGGTTAACAAAAGAAACCAAAACGAAAATTAAACTCCGTGACCAGGCTTGGCACAAATGGAGAGCTACCAAAACCCCCCTAGACCGTATTTTATTTCAACAACTAAGAAACTCAACAAAATCGGACATAACTCGAGACAAAAAACAATATTACAGTCACCTCCAGGACAAATACCAGACTAACCCAAAAAAGTTCTGGGCTGGTTTTAATAACCTCCTCCATCCTGGGAAATCAACTACACCAACCCCTGAGAATCTCACTGGTCAAGAACCAGAGGTAGTAGCCAACACCTTTAACACTTTCTTTACTGAGACCATCCAGTCCTTAGCCAATCATCTACCTTCCTCTTCCCCCTCCTTAACTCTTCCTGATGACACACCTCCTCTCTCCTTTAACTTACAACCAGTTTCTACCTCCTATATCCGTACCCTATTAAAAAAACTGAAGCCGTCCACCCTAGCGGCCGATCGCCTCCCAGCGGAATACCTACAAATATCGGCTGATGTCATTGCCTATCCTATATCAATCCTGATTAATAGATCTTTAACTGAGGCTACAATCCCCCCTACTTGGAAAATATCATATATTATTCCACTTCATAAGGGAGGTTCCTCCACAGAAATATCTAACTATCGACCCATTGCAATATTGTCTCCAATAGCTAAAATAATGGAACGGTGCGTTCACAAACAACTCCTACACTACCTCACCCTCAATAATCTCCTGTCCACAACCCAGCATGGCTTCCGCCCCCACCACAGTACAACCACTGCCCTCCTCTCCTTTGTCGACTCAGTCAATAGTAACCGTAACAAAAAACTAACATCTTCTGCTCTCTTCCTCGACCTATCAAAAGCTTTCGATATGGTTAATCACCAGCTATTACTACACACCCTACAAACCCTCCATCTTGACAAACTAGCCCTATGCTGGTTTAAGGATTACCTCACTGGCAGGCAGCAAGCAGTCCGATGGCAAAATAGTCTATCTCACCTGCTCTCAAACAACATTGGTGTTCCACAGGGCTCCATACTTGGTCCCCTTCTTTTCTCTGTTTTTATAAATGATCTCCACACAGTCATCCCCAGAGCCACCTGCATTCAATATGCAGATGACTCAACCCTGATCTGTTCTGATCGGTCTCTTCAGAATCTCCAAGCAGCCACCCAACAATGTTTCGCTAAAGTTGAAAAATGGTTCTCCGAATGGAAACTCATACTCAACCCGACAAAAACCAAGCTACTTCTATTTTCCCCCACATCCACCAATCCACTGACCCAAGAACCCCCCCTGATAACCCAAGGACCTTCTTTGTGGAATCATTTAATGGCACCATCATTGAGCCCGTCCCCTGTACCAAACTATTAGGTGTCACTATTGACCACAAGCTTAAATTCGATATGCACCTTGCCCAAACCATAAAGTCAGTTAACAAGAAACTTGGCTCCATGTACAGAATAAAGAACTTTCTCACTCCTCATGCCAAATTAACTATCGCTCGAACCCATCTCCTTTCCACCTTACTATATGCCTCTCCGATACTATCATTCCTCAACAAACGTGAGCTTAATAACCTCTCTACCACCTACCATCATATTGCCAGATTTGTAACAGGCACACCCTATCGTACCCACCACTGCCTCAACCTCAAGAAACTAGGCTGGCTGGAACTGCCCAATCTTCTTAAACTAAACCAACTCACCGAAGCATTCAAAATGATTAATCAACCAGAGAAAACCCCCTCGCTGAGCACAATCCTGACCCCCTACACCAACTTAAGTTGCCTTCGATCCTCAAACAGTACTCTGATACTAACCATCAAATCTAATAACAAGGGCGGCGATGCTCTTTTTGCTAACTCCATTGGAAAGCTATGGAATTCCCTTCCCAACAACCTTAGGCTCATGACCTCACTCAATCTATTCAAAACTAATCTCAGAGAATTTCTTAAGTCTCAATGGTTATGCCCATGTTCCAACCCTGACTAATCCCAATAGGTCTATCTGTACCTAATCTCTCTTCTGCCTCTCAAGCTTACCTAGTACTTTTCTATCCTCCACATGCATCTATATCATTTGATCATCTTATAAAATCCCTATCTAACTATCAGCTTGGATATTTAAAATGCTATTTATCCGTGTATTATTATATTAATGTAGTTTATTGTAGATAATTGTTTAGTGATATTACTGTTAAATTTGGGAGCTTTTCTCCCCGGGCCTCTACTGAAAAAGGACATGTATCCAGCTAGACTAGCCCGGTCAACAAATGTAAAATAAAATAAAATAAATAAAATAAATAAATACATCTGTCTCCCTCAAAAATAAATCCCTGTGGTGCAACCCTAATATAAACAGTAACAAAAAAACTCACTCTCACTACACACAAAAGTACATTTAACTCTCAAGATCCCCAAAATGCTCTTGCTAAACTGAACATGAACTCTGGACCTGGATTAAATCAGTCAAAAACATACATGAGGTAAAAATACCCACCCAAGTGAAAGGTAACAACAAAACCTTGTTTAACTATATTAGGAACCTCTACAACAATGGCCAGCACTGTGCAGAGACAATAGTAAGTAATATCACATTCTCCAATGCAGAGGAAATTACCAACCTATTAGAAGACAAGTTTAGATCAACCTTCAACTGCATCTTCCATCCAACATACTCATACCACATACCCACATCTACACCCCCCCTCCTCAAATTTCCTATGAACAAATCCTCAATGCACTATCTAAGACCAAAGACACTACTTCTGAGAGGCCAGATAACATACCAGGCTGCCTACTGGTTGGCCTGAAACATGAATTGTCAAAACACCTAAAGGGGTTATTTAATGTCAGCCTTAAAACAGGCTTATTGTAGATGAATGGAGGACAGCAACAGTGATTCTCTTGCACAAAGGTGGGCATTTAATGGACCTGGGTAATTATAGACCCATATGCCTGTCCAGCCTCATCTGTAACTGTAAGGCTATGGAAAGGGTTATTATGGAATTAATAACTAAGAAAATAGGTAACCTATGGACTCTGAAATCTAGTCGATTTGGATTTTTCAAGGGCAGATCCTGCCTATTTAAATTGGTTGACGTCTTTAAAAAAGTTACTGTAGCAATGGATGAGGGCAAATCAGTACACACCCTATATCTAGATCTTTTTTATTTATTTATTTATTTGACATTTGTTTACCAGGGTGGTCTGACTGGGTCTACAGAACCCATTTTCAGCAGAGGCCTGGGGAGAAAAGCTCCTCATACAGTACAACACAAATACAGTGTAATCCAATACAATACAAATAACATTAGAAATACTATACAAAATAAGATGAAAGAACATAAATTATGCTACAAGATATTACAATAAATAATACACATCTTGACAATTCTGTAGAGTTAAAACATTATAGACAATAATAGTCACTCTCACTATATACATAGCCTATGAATAGATAGTGTCCAAAATAGTATGTAGGTAGTGCAATGTATAACACTGAGTGTTATAGTATATGAAAAAATATAATGCTGGTTTCAGTTAGAAAAATAATAGCCAGAAAGTTATTGATGCAGAAATATAGTGAGAGAGTTAAGAACAGAGGCATTATAGACTGAGCAGTAGCTTAAGGATATGATATAGAAATAGAGAAGGAGTTAGGAAAGCCTTAGGATCCTGCAGACTTTGAGGGAGTAAAATGGGACAGAAGAGGAGGATGAGGCTAATGTGGAAGAAGGGGAAGAGTTGAGCATTAGGCAGGCTTTATGCAGGAGCAGAGCCATGTATTTCTGAGATGATTTTTTAAAGAGGCTTTGAAATGGGTTAGGCCAGGCATAGACCTGGTAGCTAGAGGTAGTGAATTCCATAGTATAGAGACACAGTATGAATACAGAAAGTGACCTGGTTTTCTTGTAGGTTTTGAGATAGCTAACAGATTTTTTTCTTCTGATTGTAGGGCTTGATTTATTGTGTAAGGTGTGACTAGACTGGCTAGTGCGGGGCAGGCAGTAGGCTTGAAAATAAGGTTGTGCAAGATGGATAGCTGAATAAAGGCAAGTGGGTTGGGGAGTTCAATCCAGTTTAGTTCTAGTAGCAGTTTACAGTGGTGTGTGATATTTAGAGTTTGTGGCAAACTTGCAACAATGTAACAATCTTGTAATGGCATTTGGCACAATCCACATTAGGTATCATAGATAAACTCTGAGATAATTGTAAATCCCTATGTAACTCATTAGATAACAAATTTGCTCACAAATATATCCTAGGAAATAAAGGTGGGTGGCTTTACCTCCTCAAAATGTACTGCCACTAGCGGTATAGGCCAGGGTTCAGTCCCAGGGTTTAGTATAATGGTTAAGGTTTTCACCTCATAAAATCAAGGTGCAGGGTTTGATTCTGACTTTAGATTATTATCCCGGCTTAAAAATGGCCCTTCAGCCTAGTATTTACCTATGAACCTTGGGCTATTCCTCATTAGCATTTACTTCTTTGAGGTCAAAGCTAATGTCAAAGGTTTATGGCTGACCAGGTTTGCAGATGACTGCAAACTTGGTGCCATCATAAACTCTCTTGTGGACATTATCCTCCAAGTGGGCCTATCCCAAACAAGTAGCTGGTATCAAAACCATGGACTAAAACTAAATGACAAAAAATGTATAATTGTAACGTTCAGCAAGCATGATTCCCTTTGTAACTATCACATTGACAGCATAGCCTTGAAAACTGATCCTGCAGTCAGGGATCTAAGAACCTTTATCAATAATTAACTGTCCTTTGATCACCATATATCTACTATTGCAAGGAAGTTCTCTGAAAGCACATAGCTATCAAAAGGTATGGCATCAGTGTCCAAAGATGTAATCATTTCACTGTACTCAGCCCTCTTTAGACTGAACATGGAGTATAATGCCCTTTTCATTATGTATTTGTCCAAACAGCTTGTCACTGCTGGAACAACTACAACACTTCCTCACTAAGAAAATCAAGAGCCTAAATCATAAAAACTAGGCAGACCATCCCAAAGCCTTCTCCCTCTTCTTTTTATTAAACAGGTTACTGAGAGGTGACCAAATAAAAAGCCAGCACCTAGATGTATGAATAAATATTTATTGGAACTATACCGGTTTCAGCACATAGCTTTCATCAGTAGTATGAACATAGGCAATGGGGAAAAAAACCCACCTTAAGTACCTGTTCCAATCCAAAATTCTGACATCATATCCTGTTAGGAAATGAAAAACACATTATAAATATATTATACAAAAGTGATTGTTACAAAAATCAAATTGAGATTAAATAAGAAACACATAAGTATACAGGGCACAAAAACTAAACAGAAGAATCATTATAATTTATCATTAAGTCCAGGGGAAAAAAGAGCACCTAATTTTACTATCAATTTCCTTTCTTTACTATTAAATATGTCATGCCAACCAGTTTTAAAGGACCGGTTGCCTGTGATATTATCAATAATAGCAAATGAAAACTTGGCAGTAGGATGATTCAATGTGTGTCTATATAAGGCATTGGTAACCCGGGCATTTCTGATATCACCCATGTGTTCAGACATTCTAACCCTAAGTTGTCTGGATGTCTGACCCACATAGAAAGCTTGGCAAGTGCATGTGGCAAGATAAACAACCCAGTCCGTACTACAATTACCAAAACAGTGTATATTGTAAAGTTGTCCTGTATTTCTGCTGGTAAAAGTTTTGGTTTTGAATATATATTTACAAAAGGAACAATGTCCACAAGGATATGATCCAACCAATTTGTCCCCCATAAGAGTTTGTTGTTGATAATTCTCATCTCGAAAATATGCTTTTTTGTAATGTGAAAAGTGAGACCCTAGGGTTTTGCCCTTTCTGTATGAGAATAAACATCTGTCCCCCAGAAACTCATCCAACTTCGAATGAGTTTTAAGAATATTCCAATGCTTATTAACTATGTCTAAAAAATTCACTGTGTTCCTACCATAAGTGGTCACAAGCCTCAGAGTATCCTGACTGTCACGCTTATGATGTGGTTGATATTGTAATAATGTGTCCCTTGATCTATTTTTTGACCATTGTAAGGCTGAATTGACATTATGTTTTGCATAACCCCTTGCTATAAATCTATTGGCTAGATCTTCATGATGTTGTGTTAGATCCTGTTGAGAGGAGCAAATTCTTTTGAGATGCAAAAACTGAGATTTGAGAATATTATTAATAATATGCTTGGGATGGAGACTGTTGGCATGTAACAAGGTGTTGTATTCAGGAAATTTACGATATACACTAGTTTTTAATGAGTTATCAGGCTGGCGCTGTAAGAATACATCAAGAAAATGAATTTCATTTTGATGATAATCAACCGTAAACTCAGCGCCCCATATATTTCCATTTAGATGGTCTACAAATTCATCCAAATATTGAATGCCTCCTTTCCAAATTAGCCAACAGTCATCCAGGTATCTTCTCCAAATATCAATCTCAGGCAAATATAGATTGTGAAGTTCATCGTAAATAATGTGCTCCTCCACATATCCCATGTAAAGGTCAGCATAAATTGGGGCAAAAGAGGCACCCATTGCTGTCCCCTGTATTTGCCAATAGCAATCCTGCTGGAAGTAAAAAACATTTTTGGTAAGAATGTGTTCAGCCATGCAAATAAGAAAGGTATTAAAACCAAGATGATATATGTTAGCTTGATTCAACCAAAACTCCATAGCAGCTAATCCCGCCCAGTGTGGAATACTAGTGTATAATGATTTTACATCAAGGGTGCACATAAGCCAATGAGGTTCAAGTTGGGAGTCCAAAACAATTTAGAAAAATTCAGTAGTATCTTTAAGTCTAGCTCTGATGAAGGGAAGTAATGGTTTAAGTTTGTCAGTAAGGAATACTGACAGCGGTTCAGTGAGTGATCCAATCCCTGAAACTATGGGTCTCGGTGGTTGATGAGAGGATTTGTGAATCTTGGGTAATAAGTATAAGTATTGTTTAGCAGGGTCAACAACTGTTAGATGTGTTTTGGTATTAGCGCTAATAATGCCTTCCTCAACTGCATCCTGTAAAAAATCATCAATTTCCTTTTTATAGTTAGGAGTAGGGTCAGTGGGCATTTTCATGTAATGATGGGGGTTAGACAACTGTCTATTTCCCTCATCCCAATAATAATCGGAATCCATGACTACCACCGCACCGCCCTTGTCAGCAGGAAGAATGACAATGTTAGTATTGCTCCTAAGATCCCTGAAAGCCTGTTGTTCGGCTTTTGATAGATTATGTTTGATAATCGTATCTGAGACTAAATGAAAATGTAGATCTTTGATGACAGCTTGCTGAAAAATGGACACATATTTGTCCATAGGTGGATTGAAATTGGACCGATGAAATCTAAATTCAGAAGATCTTTGAGCTTGTTCTGGTTGATCCTGTTCCCCAAAAAACAATTTCAGATTAATTTTTCTACAAAAAGCTGTAATATCAGAAACAAAAGTACTCTCATCAATAAAAAAGCCAGGGATGAATCCAAGACCTTTATTAAGCAATGCTTGTTCATCAGATGTTAAAACATGTTGTGAAATATTATGTACATTGGTGCATTGAGCAACTATTTCACTATTGATTGGAATAGGTCATCCAAACTTTTTACCCTTATGTTTGCGTCCTCCCCTGTGTTTACTACTCCTAAAGGGTGTTCAGAAACACGTCCCCTTTTAGAATCTGGTGAGTCCCCAATGTGTATGGATTCTGTGTCCGTGGTGGAGGACTCCTCACCGGAGGATGTGTTTGAAGAAACACCTTTTTTAAGTATTGATCTTGGTCTCTTTTTGCGAATGGTAGTGGCATTTTTGGTACCATCTGCAAATCTTACCCACCTATGCGACTCAAACTGTCTACCCTGATCGTAATCTTCCTTATCCCTTGAAAACGTATGCAGTTTTTTAATCTTTAGATTATTTTCAAACCCAATGAGTTCCTTTGACAGTTTGCTAAGACATTCTTTAAAACTAGTCTGTTCTTCAAATTGTTTAAGATCATTACAAATTTTTTCAACTTCACCAATGTTTGCCTGTACCGTTCTTTCATAAAAATATGTCAATATATTGACAAATGACATAGAGGCTTCCTGCTGAGCTTGATGCCAATCTTTAAGTAAAGTGTCATCAGGTATACTGACCAAAGGCTGTACTTTAGACCTGAGACCTCTGGGAGTTATATTTTGATTTTGATAGGCTTTAAATAATTTCAAATGCCAAATATTTGTCCGTAGTGTTTTAACTTTTTTGCTCAACTGGGTAAATAACAGATTGCAGCCGTCAACTGGATCTGAATGAAGACTTTCTGTAGAGCCAACATGCAACGACCTGATGCCAAAAACCTGAATGTCATCCTTATCGGCGCAAAGCCCAGAGAGTAATTTATGAAGATCCATGACAATAAGTTGCCAATCTGTTACATAACAGAACAGGCTATAATAAAGATGAATTTAAGTTGAAACTTTACTGCTACTGAATAGTATAACCTAAGCAACTGTCAAGGGATAAAATAAAGTTTCCCCAAAATTTGGTATGCACAAGTTTGAGCCGCAAATGGAAGAAAGGGATTGCCGTATGGAAAACCAAACCAAAGAAAAATCACCCACTTAATGTCTTACAAGAGGACAATATATACCTGTAGTTAATATGGCACCAAGAGACACAAAAATGTATCCTATTGACAGACAAAAAAAGGCCACTATTGTATTAGTACTCTATGATCAGATTCCTTTTGTAACAAAAATTGGACTGAACTTTGAGGTTATTCTTCTCATTCACAAAGGTCAATTAGTTCTAAACATTAGTTTTGAAGTGATTATCAGATACAAGTTTGAATACTAAAAAGATGCCCATCTGCATCTAATCGGCTGGAATGAGTATTCAAAGTCATAAATAACATCTATTGGTGTACAAAATGCATAGATATTATGTTGTAAAAGAATATTTTTAAAAGAAATAACTGGCTGAACGGATCAGTATATAAGATATCAGTAGTCACTATCAATCACATGAGCTGAACTTGAAATAAGTGAGATAATGGTTTAAACATATACAAATAGTATAATTCAGCTATTGATAAAGAAATTAAAAAATACAAAAACATTTTTAAATGAAGACAACACCCAAAGGCAAATAACCAGTTTACAAAAGGTAGTGTCCATCCAACATGCCATAAATGTATCACTATATTATCTAACCATAGTAATAAAAGATCAAAAAATATTTCCACATGTACTATTTCAAATTGAATCTTAGATCAATATGATAAAGAATGCTATTAATGCATGAAATGCAGATATCATTTGCTGCCAAGACAAATAGAATATATTGAGTAAGGCACCAATTATGAAAAGAAATACATGCCGAAGTGGCTGTTATCATGTCAAAAAACAAAAAGTGTTAAACATGCTTATACCCATATAAGAGCCTAGGTCTAAACAATAATTTGTTATAATACAATCATTATTAATCCAAGCTCAGTTATCAAAATTAAGTTGAAAAGGCAAAAAGCAAAAAATATAAGCACTAACATGTATTTAGACACGTAACCCACCTCGCAAAATATACTGGCACATTCAAACATAGGTCCTACGCCGTTAAAGCATGGAGGACAGGAAAACAAAAATGTATAGCTGTTTGTATGACAGCTAAACAATTGTACATGGGTGTTATATAACATAAAAAATAAATATAAAAAAATAACAATGTCCAATCAAGAATGATAGTTCCAAAATTGTGAGTCAGATTGCATAAGAAATCTCAAATTCGATAATCCTGCTTGGACCAGGCTTGTTTGGAGCTGTTTTTAATACATATTGATACCTGGACCAGGCTTGTTTGGAGCTGTTTTTAATATATATTGATACCTGGACCAGGCTTGTTTGGAGCTGTTTTTAATATATATTGATACCTGGACCAGGCTTGTTTGGAGCTGTTTTAATATATATTGATACCTGGACCAGGCTTGTTTGGAGCTGTTTTTAATACATATTGATACCTGGACCAGGCTTGTTTGGAGCTGTTTTTAATATATATTGATACCTGGACCAGGCTTGTTTGGAGCTGTTTTTAATATATATTGATACCTGGACCAGGCTTGTTTGGAGCTGTTTTTAATACATATTGATACCTGGACCAGGCTTGTTTGGAGCTGTTTTTAATACATATTGATACCTGGACCAGGCTTGTTTGGAGCTGTTTTTAATATATATTGATACCTGGACCAGGCTTGTTTGGAGCTGTTTTTAATACATATTGATACCTGGACCAGGCTTGTTTGGAGCTGTTTTTAATATATATTGATACCTGGACCAGGCTTGTTTGGAGCTGTTTTTAATACATATTGATACCTGGACCAGGCTTGTTTGGAGCTGTTTTTAATATATATTGATACCTGGACCAGGCTTGTTTGGAGCTGTTTTTAATACATATTGATACCTGGACCAGGCTTGTTTGGAGCTGTTTTAATATATATTGATACCTGGACCAGGCTTGTTTGGAGCTGTTTTTAATACATATTGATACCTGGACCAGGCTTGTTTGGAGCTGTTTTTAATATATATTGATACCTGGACCAGGCTTGTTTGGAGCTGTTTTTAATATATATTGATACCTGGACCAGGCTTGTTTGGAGCTGTTTTTAATACATATTGATACCTGGACCAGGCTTGTTTGGAGCTGTTTTAATACATATTGATACCTGGACCAGGCTTGTTTGGAGCTGTTTTTAATATATATTGATACCTGGACCAGGCTTGTTTGGAGCTGTTTTTAATATATATTGATACCTGGACCAGGCTTGTTTGGAGCTGTTTTAATATATATTGATACCTGGACCAGGCTTGTTTGGAGCTGTTTTTAATATATATTGATACCTGGACCAGGCTTGTTTGGAGCTGTTTTTAATACATATTGATACCTGGACCAGGCTTGTTTGGAGCTGTTTTTAATATATATTGATACCTGGACCAGGCTTGTTTGGAGCTGTTTTTAATATATATTGATACCTGGACCAGGCTTGTTTGGAGCTGTTTTTAATATATATTGATACCTGGACCAGGCTTGTTTGGAGCTGTTTTAATACATATTGATACCTGGACCAGGCTTGTTTGGAGCTGTTTTTAATACATATTGATACCTGGACCAGGCTTGTTTGGAGCTGTTTTTAATACATATTGATACCTGGACCAGGCTTGTTTGGAGCTGTTTTTAATACATATTGATACCTGGACCAGGCTTGTTTGGAGCTGTTTTAATACATATTGATACCTGGACCAGGCTTGTTTGGAGCTGTTTTTAATATATATTGATACCTGGACCAGGCTTGTTTGGAGCTGTTTTTAATATATATTGATACCTGGACCAGGCTTGTTTGGAGCTGTTTTTAATATATATTGATACCTGGACCAGGCTTGTTTGGAGCTGTTTTTAATACATATTGATACCTGGACCAGGCTTGTTTGGAGCTGTTTTTAATATATATTGATACCTGGACCAGGCTTGTTTGGAGCTGTTTTTAATATATATTGATACCTGGACCAGGCTTGTTTGGAGCTGTTTTTAATACATATTGATACCTGGACCAGGCTTGTTTGGAGCTGTTTTTAATACATATTGATACCTGGACCAGGCTTGTTTGGAGCTGTTTTTAATATATATTGATACCTGGACCAGGCTTGTTTGGAGCTGTTTTTAATACATATTGATACCTGGACCAGGCTTGTTTGGAGCTGTTTTTAATATATATTGATACCTGGACCAGGCTTGTTTGGAGCTGTTTTAATACATATTGATACCTGGACCAGGCTTGTTTGGAGCTGTTTTTAATATATATTGATACCTGGACCAGGCTTGTTTGGAGCTGTTTTTAATACATATTGATACCTGGACCAGGCTTGTTTGGAGCTGTTTTAATATATATTGATACCTGGACCAGGCTTGTTTGGAGCTGTTTTTAATACATATTGATACCTGGACCAGGCTTGTTTGGAGCTGTTTTTAATATATATTGATACCTGGACCAGGCTTGTTTGGAGCTGTTTTTAATATATATTGATACCTGGACCAGGCTTGTTTGGAGCTGTTTTTAATACATATTGATACCTGGACCAGGCTTGTTTGGAGCTGTTTTTAATACATATTGATACCTGGACCAGGCTTGTTTGGAGCTGTTTTTAATATATATTGATACCTGGACCAGGCTTGTTTGGAGCTGTTTTTAATATATATTGATACCTGGACCAGGCTTGTTTGGAGCTGTTTTTAATATATATTGATACCTGGACCAGGCTTGTTTGGAGCTGTTTTTAATATATATTGATACCTGGACCAGGCTTGTTTGGAGCTGTTTTTAATACATATTGATACCTGGACCAGGCTTGTTTGGAGCTGTTTTAATATATATTGATACCTGGACCAGGCTTGTTTGGAGCTGTTTTTAATATATATTGATACCTGGACCAGGCTTGTTTGGAGCTGTTTTTAATATATATTGATACCTGGACCAGGCTTGTTTGGAGCTGTTTTTAATACATATTGATACCTGGACCAGGCTTGTTTGGAGCTGTTTTTAATACATATTGATACCTGGACCAGGCTTGTTTGGAGCTGTTTTAATACATATTGATACCTGGACCAGGCTTGTTTGGAGCTGTTTTTAATACATATTGATACCTGGACCAGGCTTGTTTGGAGCTGTTTTTAATACATATTGATACCTGGACCAGGCTTGTTTGGAGCTCTCTTCAATATATATTGATACCTGGACCAGGCTTGTTTGGAGCTGTTTTTAATATATATTGATACCTGGACCAGGCTTGTTTGGAGCTGTTTTTAATATATATTGATACCTGGACCAGGCTTGTTTGGAGCTGTTTTAATATATATTGATACCTGGACCAGGCTTGTTTGGAGCTGTTTTTAATATATATTGATACCTGGACCAGGCTTGTTTGGAGCTGTTTTTAATATGTATTGATACCTGGACCAGCCTTATTTGGAGCTATTTTTAATATATATTGATACCTGGACCAGGCTTGTTTGGAGCTGTTTTTAATATATATTGATACCTGGACCAGGCTTGTTTGGAGCTGTTTTTAATACATATTGATACCTGGACCAGGCTTGTTTGGAGCTGTTTTTAATATATATTGATACCTGGACCAGGCTTGTTTGGAGCTGTTTTTAATACATATTGATACCTGGACCAGGCTTGTTTGGAGCTGTTTTTAATACATATTGATACCTGGACCAGGCTTGTTTGGAGCTGTTTTTAATATATATTGATACCTGGACCAGGCTTGTTTGGAGCTGTTTTTAATATATATTGATACCTGGACCAGGCTTGTTTGGAGCTGTTTTAATATATATTGATACCTGGACCAGGCTTGTTTGGAGCTGTTTTTAATATATATTGATACCTGGACCAGGCTTGTTTGGAGCTGTTTTTAATACATATTGATACCTGGACCAGGCTTGTTTGGAGCTGTTTTAAATATATATTGATACCTGGACCAGGCTTGTTTGGAGCTGTTTTTAATATATATTGATACCTGGACCAGGCTTGTTTGGAGCTGTTTTTAATACATATTGATACCTGGACCAGGCTTGTTTGGAGCTGTTTTTAATACATATTGATACCTGGACCAGGCTTGTTTGGAGCTGTTTTAATACATATTGATACCTGGACCAGGCTTGTTTGGAGCTGTTTTTAATACATATTGATACCTGGACCAGGCTTGTTTGGAGCTGTTTTTAATACATATTGATACCTGGACCAGGCTTGTTTGGAGCTGTTTTTAATATATATTGATACCTGGACCAGGCTTGTTTGGAGCTGTTTTTAATATATATTGATACCTGGACCAGGCTTGTTTGGAGCTGTTTTTAATATATATTGATACCTGGACCAGGCTTGTTTGGAGCTGTTTTTAATATATATTGATACCTGGACCAGGCTTGTTTGGAGCTGTTTTTAATACATATTGATACCTGGACCAGGCTTGTTTGGAGCTGTTTTTAATATATATTGATACCTGGACCAGGCTTGTTTGGAGCTGTTTTTAATACATATTGATACCTGGACCAGGCTTGTTTGGAGCTGTTTTTAATATATATTGATACCTGGACCAGGCTTGTTTGGAGCTGTTTTTAATACATATTGATACCTGGACCAGGCTTGTTTGGAGCTGTTTTAATATATATTGATACCTGGACCAGGCTTGTTTGGAGCTGTTTTTAATACATATTGATACCTGGACCAGGCTTGTTTGGAGCTGTTTTTAATATATATTGATACCTGGACCAGGCTTGTTTGGAGCTGTTTTAATACATATTGATACCTGGACCAGGCTTGTTTGGAGCTGTTTTTAATATATATTGATACCTGGACCAGGCTTGTTTGGAGCTGTTTTTAATATATATTGATACCTGGACCAGGCTTGTTTGGAGCTGTTTTTAATACATATTGATACCTGGACCAGGCTTGTTTGGAGCTGTTTTTAATACATATTGATACCTGGACCAGGCTTGTTTGGAGCTGTTTTTAATATATATTGATACCTGGACCAGGCTTGTTTGGAGCTGTTTTTAATATATATTGATACCTGGACCAGGCTTGTTTGGAGCTGTTTTTAATATATATTGATACCTGGACCAGGCTTGTTTGGAGCTGTTTTTAATATATATTGATACCTGGACCAGGCTTGTTTGGAGCTGTTTTTAATACATATTGATACCTGGACCAGGCTTGTTTGGAGCTGTTTTTAATATATATTGATACCTGGACCAGGCTTGTTTGGAGCTGTTTTTAATATATATTGATACCTGGACCAGGCTTGTTTGGAGCTGTTTTAATATATATTGATACCTGGACCAGGCTTGTTTGGAGCTGTTTTTAATACATATTGATACCTGGACCAGGCTTGTTTGGAGCTGTTTTTAATATATATTGATACCTGGACCAGGCTTGTTTGGAGCTGTTTTTAATACATATTGATACCTGGACCAGGCTTGTTTGGAGCTGTTTTTAATATATATTGATACCTGGACCAGGCTTGTTTGGAGCTGTTTTAATACATATTGATACCTGGACCAGGCTTGTTTGGAGCTGTTTTAATATATATTGATACCTGGACCAGGCTTGTTTGGAGCTGTTTTAATATATATTGATACCTGGACCAGGCTTGTTTGGAGCTGTTTTTAATATATATTGATACCTGGACCAGGCTTGTTTGGAGCTGTTTTAATACATATTGATACCTGGACCAGGCTTGTTTGGAGCTGTTTTTAATACATATTGATACCTGGACCAGGCTTGTTTGGAGCTGTTTTTAATATATATTGATACCTGGACCAGGCTTGTTTGGAGCTGTTTTTAATACATATTGATACCTGGACCAGGCTTGTTTGGAGCTGTTTTTAATACATATTGATACCTGGACCAGGCTTGTTTGGAGCTGTTTTAATATATATTGATACCTGGACCAGGCTTGTTTGGAGCTGTTTTTAATATATATTGATACCTGGACCAGGCTTGTTTGGAGCTGTTTTTAATATATATTGATACCTGGACCAGGCTTGTTTGGAGCTGTTTTTAATACATATTGATACCTGGACCAGGCTTGTTTGGAGCTGTTTTTAATATATATTGATACCTGGACCAGGCTTGTTTGGAGCTGTTTTTAATATATATTGATACCTGGACCAGGCTTGTTTGGAGCTGTTTTAATACATATTGATACCTGGACCAGGCTTGTTTGGAGCTGTTTTTAATATATATTGATACCTGGACCAGGCTTGTTTGGAGCTGTTTTTAATACATATTGATACCTGGACCAGGCTTGTTTGGAGCTGTTTTAATATATATTGATACCTGGACCAGGCTTGTTTGGAGCTGTTTTTAATACATATTGATACCTGGACCAGGCTTGTTTGGAGCTGTTTTTAATATATATTGATACCTGGACCAGGCTTGTTTGGAGCTGTTTTTAATACATATTGATACCTGGACCAGGCTTGTTTGGAGCTGTTTTAATATATATTGATACCTGGACCAGGCTTGTTTGGAGCTGTTTTAAATACATATTGATACCTGGACCAGGCTTGTTTGGAGCTGTTTTAATATATATTGATACCTGGACCAGGCTTGTTTGGAGCTGTTTTTAATACATATTGATACCTGGACCAGGCTTGTTTGGAGCTGTTTTTAATATATATTGATACCTGGACCAGGCTTGTTTGGAGCTGTTTTTAATATATATTGATACCTGGACCAGGCTTGTTTGGAGCTGTTTTTAATATATATTGATACCTGGACCAGGCTTGTTTGGAGCTGTTTTAATATATATTGATACCTGGACCAGGCTTGTTTGGAGCTGTTTTTAATATATATTGATACCTGGACCAGGCTTGTTTGGAGCTGTTTTTAATACATATTGATACCTGGACCAGGCTTGTTTGGAGCTGTTTTTAATACATATTGATACCTGGACCAGGCTTGTTTGGAGCTGTTTTAATATATATTGATACCTGGACCAGGCTTGTTTGGAGCTGTTTTTAATATATATTGATACCTGGACCAGGCTTGTTTGGAGCTGTTTTTAATACATATTGATACCTGGACCAGGCTTGTTTGGAGCTGTTTTAATATATATTGATACCTGGACCAGGCTTGTTTGGAGCTGTTTTTAATACATATTGATACCTGGACCAGGCTTGTTTGGAGCTGTTTTTAATACATATTGATACCTGGACCAGGCTTGTTTGGAGCTGTTTTTAATATATATTGATACCTGGACCAGGCTTGTTTGGAGCTGTTTTAATATATATTGATACCTGGACCAGGCTTGTTTGGAGCTGTTTTAATATATATTGATACCTGGACCAGGCTTGTTTGGAGCTGTTTTAATATATATTGATACCTGGACCAGGCTTGTTTGGAGCTGTTTTTAATACATATTGATACCTGGACCAGGCTTGTTTGGAGCTGTTTTTAATATATATTGATACCTGGACCAGGCTTGTTTGGAGCTGTTTTTAATATATATTGATACCTGGACCAGGCTTGTTTGGAGCTGTTTTTAATATATATTGATACCTGGACCAGGCTTGTTTGGAGCTGTTTTTAATATATATTGATACCTGGACCAGGCTTGTTTGGAGCTGTTTTTAATACATATTGATACCTGGACCAGGCTTGTTTGGAGCTGTTTTAAATATATATTGATACCTGGACCAGGCTTGTTTGGAGCTGTTTTAATATATATTGATACCTGGACCAGGCTTGTTTGGAGCTGTTTTTAATATATATTGATACCTGGACCAGGCTTGTTTGGAGCTGTTTTTAATACATATTGATACCTGGACCAGGCTTGTTTGGAGCTGTTTTTAATACATATTGATACCTGGACCAGGCTTGTTTGGAGCTGTTTTTAATACATATTGATACCTGGACCAGGCTTGTTTGGAGCTGTTTTTAATACATATTGATACCTGGACCAGGCTTGTTTGGAGCTGTTTTTAATACATATTGATACCTGGACCAGGCTTGTTTGGAGCTGTTTTAAATATATATTGATACCTGGACCAGGCTTGTTTGGAGCTGTTTTAATATATATTGATACCTGGACCAGGCTTGTTTGGAGCTGTTTTAATATATATTGATACCTGGACCAGGCTTGTTTGGAGCTGTTTTTAATACATATTGATACCTGGACCAGGCTTGTTTGGAGCTGTTTTTAATATATATTGATACCTGGACCAGGCTTGTTTGGAGCTGTTTTAATATATATTGATACCTGGACCAGGCTTGTTTGGAGCTGTTTTAATATATATTGATACCTGG
>NC_056737.1:759049123-759314123 GCF_019279795.1 Protopterus annectens
CCTGGACCAGGCTTGTTTGGAGCTGTTTTAATATATATTGATACCTGGAACAGGCTTGTTTGGAGCTGTTTTTAATACATATTGATACCTGGACCAGGCTTGTTTGGAGCTGTTTTAATATATATTGATACCTGGACCAGGCTTGTTTGGAGCTGTTTTTAATACATATTGATACCTGGACAAGGCTTGTTTGGAGCTTTTTTAATACATATTGATACCTGGACCCTGCTTGTTTGGAGCTCTCTTCAATATATATTGATACCTGGACCAGGCTTGTTTGAAGCTGTTTTTAATACATATTGATACCTGGACCAGGCTTGTTTGGAGCTGTTTTTAATATATATTGATACCTGGACCAGGCTTGTTTGGAGCTGTTTTTAATATATATTGATACCTGGACCAGGCTTGTTTGGAGCTGTTTTTAATATATATTGATACCTGGACCAGGCTTGTTTGGAGCTGTTTTAATATATATTGATACCTGGACCAGGCTTGTTTGGAGCTGTTTTTAATATATATTGATACCTGGACCAGGCTTGTTTGGAGCTGTTTTTAATACATATTGATACCTGGACCAGGCTTGTTTGGAGCTGTTTTAATATATATTGATACCTGGACCAGGCTTGTTTGGAGCTGTTTTTAATATATATTGATACCTGGACCAGGCTTGTTTGGAGCTGTTTTAATATATATTGATACCTGGACCAGGCTTGTTTGGAGCTGTTTTAATATATATTGATACCTGGACCAGGCTTGTTTGGAGCTGTTTTTAATATATATTGATACCTGGACCAGGCTTGTTTGGAGCTGTTTTTAATATATATTGATACCTGGACCAGGCTTGTTTGGAGCTGTTTTTAATATATATTGATACCTGGACCAGGCTTGTTTGGAGCTGTTTTTATACATATTGATACCTGGACCAGGCTTGTTTGGAGCTGTTTTAATATATATTGATACCTGGACCAGGCTTGTTTGGAGCTGTTTTAATATATATTGATACCTGGACCAGGCTTGTTTGGAGCTGTTTTAATATATATTGATACCTGGACCAGGCTTGTTTGGAGCTGTTTTAATACATATTGATACCTGGACCAGGCTTGTTTGGAGCTGTTTTTAATATATATTGATACCTGGACCAGGCTTGTTTGGAGCTGTTTTAATACATATTGATACCTGGACCAGGCTTGTTTGGAGCTGTTTTAATATATATTGATACCTGGACCAGGCTTGTTTGGAGCTGTTTTAATACATATTGATACCTGGACCAGGCTTGTTTGGAGCTGTTTTTAATATATATTGATACCTGGACCAGGCTTGTTTGGAGCTGTTTTTAATATATATTGATACCTGGACCAGGCTTGTTTGGAGCTGTTTTTAATACATATTGATACCTGGACCAGGCTTGTTTGGAGCTGTTTTTAATAGATATTGATACCTGGACCAGGCTTGTTTGGAGCTGTTTTTAATAGATATTGATACCTGGACCAGGCTTGTTTGGAGCTGTTTTTAATATATATTGATACCTGGACCAGGCTTGTTTGGAGCTGTTTTTAATACATATTGAAACCTGGACCAGGCTTGTTTGGAGCTGTTTTTAATACATATTGATACCTGCACCAGGCTTGTTTGGAGCTGTTTTTAATATTTATTGATACCTGCACCAGGCTTGGTTGGAGCTGTTTTTAATATATATTGATACCTGGACCAGGCTTGTTTGGAGCTGTTTTTAATATATATTGATACCTGGACCAGGCTTGTTTGGAGCTGTTTTTAATACATATTGATACCTGGACCAGGCTTGTTTGGAGCTGTTTTTAATACATATTGATACCTGGACCAGGCTAATTTGGATCTGTTTTTAATACATATTGATACCTTGACCAGGCTTATTTGGAGCTATTTTTAATACATATTGCTACCTGGACCAGGCTTGTTTGGAGCTGTTTTTAATATATATTGATACCTGGACCAGGCTTGCTTGGAGCTTTTTTTAATATATATTGATACCTGGACCATGCTAGTTTGGAGCTGTTTTTAATATATATTGATACCTGGACCAGGCTTGTTTGGAGCTGTTTCTAATATATATTGATACCTGGACCACGCTTGTTTGGAGCTGTTTTTAATATATATTGATACCTGGACCAGGCTTGTTTTGAGCTGTTTTTAATATATATTGATACCTGGACCAGACTTGTTTGGAGCTGTTTTTAATATATATTGATACCTGGACCAGGCTTGTTTGGAGCTGTTTTTAATACATATTGATACCTGGACCAGGCTTGTTTGGAGCTGTTTTTAATATATATTGATACCTGGACCAGGCTTGTTTGGAGTTGTTTTTAATACATATTGATACCTGGACCAGGCTTGTTTGGAGCTGTTTTTAATATATATTGATACCTGGAACAGGCTTGTTTGGAGCTGTTTTTAATATATATTGATACCTGGAACAGGCTTGTTTTGAGCTGTTTTTAATATATATTGATACCTGGAACAGGCTTGTTTGGAGCTCTTTTTAATATATATTGATACCTGGAACAGGCTTGTTTGGAGCTGTTTTTAATATATATTGATACCTGGACCAGGCTTGTTTCGAGCTGTTTTTAATACATATTGATACCTGGACCAGGCTTGTTTGGAGCTGTTTTAATATATATTGATACCTGGACCAGGCTTGTTTGGAGCTGTTTTTAATATATATTGATACCTGGACCAGGCTTGTTTGGAGCTGTTTTTAATATATATTGATACCTGGACCAGGCTTGTTTGGAGCTGTTTTAATATATATTGATACCTGGACCAGGCTTGTTTGGAGCTGTTTTTAATATATATTGATACCTGGACCAGGCTTATTTGGAGCTATTTTAATATATATTGATACCTGGACCAGGCTTATTTGGAGCTATTTTAATATATATTGATACCTGGACCAGGCTTGTTTGGAGCTGTTTTTAATATATATTGATACCTGGACCAGGCTTGTTTGGAGCTGTTTTTAATACATATTGATACCTGGACCAGGCTTGTTTGGAGCTGTTTTTAATATATATTGATACCTGGACCAGGCTTGTTTGGAGCTGTTTTTAATATGTATTGATACCTGGACCCAGCTTGTTTGGAGCTGTTTTTAATATATATTGATACCTGGACCAGGCTTGTTTGGAGCTGTTTTTAATACATATTGATACCTGGACGAGGCTTGTTTGTAGCTGTTTTTAATATATATTGATACCTGGACCAGGCTTGTTTGGAGCTGTTTTTAATACATATTGATACCTGAACCAGGCTTGTTTGGACCTGTTTTTAATAGATATTGATACATGGACCAGGCTTGTTTGGACCTGTTTTTAATAGATATTGATACCTGGACCAGGCTTGTTTGGACCTGTTTTTAATACATATTGATACCTGGACCAGGCTTGTTTGGAGCTGTTTTTAATACATATTGATTCCTGGACCAGGCTTGTTTGGAGCTGTTTTTAATATATATTGATACCTGGACCAGGCTTGTTTGGAGCTGTTTTTAATACATATTGATACCTGGACCAGGCTTGTTTGGACCTGTTTTTAATAGATATTGATACATGGACCAGGCTTGTTTGCACCTGTTTTAATAGATATTGATACCTGGACCAGGCTTGTTTGGACCTGTTTTTAATACATATTGATACCTGGACCAGGCTTGTTTAGAGCTGTTTTTAATACATATTGATACCTGGACCAGGCTTGTTTGGAGCTGTTTTTAATACATATTGATACCTGGACCAGGCTTGTTTGGAGCTGTTTTTAATATATATTGATACCTGCACCAGGCTTGTTTGGAGCTGTTTTTAATACATATTGATACCTGGACCAGGCTTGTTTGGAGCTGTTTTTAATATATATTGATACCTGGACCAGGCTTGTTTGTAGCTGTTTTTAATACATATTGATACCTGGACCAGGCTTGTTTGGACCTGTTTTTAATAGATATTGATACATGGACCAGGCTTGTTTGCACCTGTTTTTAATAGATATTGATACCTGGACCAGGCTTGTTTGGAGCTGTTTTTAATAAATATTGAATCCTTGACCAGGCTTGTTTAGAGCTGTTTTTAATACATATTGATACCTGGACCAGACTTGTTTAGAGCTGTTTTTAATACATATTGATTCATGGACCAGGCATGTTTGGAGCTGTTTTTAATACATATTGATACATGGACCAGGCATGTTTGGAGCTGTTTTTAATACATATTGATACATGGACCAGGCTTGTTTGGAGCTGTTTTTAATACATATTGATACATGGACCAGGCATGTTTGGAGCTGTTTTTAATACATATTGATACATGGACCAGGCATGTTTGGAGCTGTTTTTAATACATATTGATACTGCCTTTTTTAACTTTTGACCTCTGCATTTCTTTGTTGTGCTGCACTTTTTTAGATCCCTGCAGAGTCTGTGGTGACTGCTCACATGCTCATACTGGATTGTTGTCTGGTGTGTGTGTGCGTGTGTGTGTGTGTGTGTGTGTGTGTGTGTGTGTGTGTGTGTGTGTGTGTGTGTGTGTGTGTGTGTGTGTGTGTGAGTGTGTGTGTGTGTGTGTGTGTGTGTGTGTGTTTGTATGTATATATATATATATATATATATATATATATATATATATATATATATATAAAGAGAGAGAGAGAAGAGGGGATAGTAGCAATGCAGATGAAGAAGACATGCAACATTATCTGTAATATCAAAAATCATATTTTAATATAGACTATAATATAGTTTTGGTCTTTTTCAAATTTTTTTTACTAAAATTACAGATTCATTGCAAAAACCAAGTAGCTATGGCTATTTCATTTTGACTGCACACAGCCAAATATGCTTAGGCACTATATGAATGGCTGAATACAATAAACCGGAACCACTTGATTAATTTTACTGGAAGAATGCTTTTTTGGCTTCTCTTTTACTTTGACATGCTACCTAAAATTATATCTTCACAAAAATATTTCCTACTAACCAACAACTTAAAAGAAAGAAAAAACAATACACCATCTGACATAAAAACGCTGTAATACAAAGTATGCAAAATTGTGTATTTTTTCCAACATGTTTGTCTAGTGGGCTTCAGGTCTTTCATTTAACTGTTGTACCCATTTATTAAAAAGTGTTCAAGAAACATAGTGAGTTGTCCTGATTCTTACTCATTTTATGTTTATAGTAAATGTCAATTAAGATTAGTGTTGAAATAGTCAGCAAATGAGGCTTATACATACATGGTGTAGAACTCCTGACCAATTAGGTACACAGAGAAAAGGTTTGGGTCGTTGTTAGTACTACAAACAGTTAGAAGCAGGAATGATTCACATATGCTGGTGTTTAACTACTATAAAGGGTATTTGGAAATGTTGTGCTGAAAGAATTTATGGAAAAGAAGCAGATAAGCTGCAGAAATGGAAAGATGGCGGAAATACGTGAATTCTCTTTGTAGAGTGGTTAAGAACCTTATCACAAAAGGCTGGATGAAAAACATAATAGAGGAAATAACCTTGGAACCTGATGGAGGCTGCTGGTAGTACAAACTGACCACAGTTGAAAAATAAATTAAGAAGTAAATGACAGAAGAGATGGACTAAATATACAAGTTAATCTTTTCTTTAGTGGAATGGCCACACATATAAGTATGTGTGTGTTTGTTTGTGTGTGCACTTGTGCTTATGTGTGTGCATGCAAAACAAGTAAACATAAAACTAGAGTGGAAATATACTAGCTATGAGACTGATGGATTTTGACTCATATTACAGAGGATGGATATGTTTTTGGCAAAATATAATTATTTAATACAAAATGAGTGCTACATATACAATAAGTATTTTTTGCAGAGAGCAACCCCCCCCCCCGCAGTCCCCAAATTGGAGACTGTCTCCCCAGCATCCCTACATCTATATATGTGCTACCTCCCAGATCAGACAATAACAAAAAACCTCCCTTACCATATACCCTGTGCTATCACCTCTGTCTGTACTCTGCTTTATTAATTTACTGTTGATATGCATACTATTCAATTGTTCAATATGATTCAGCTAACATGCACTTGACTTGTTCAGTCACATATTGGGGTATAAAACGTTATATCAGAGCTTTTAAAAACTACTTAGAAACTTATAGAATGTACTCCATAAGTCTCAAAAGGGAAAGTTTTTGGAGCTTGATTCTGAGTATCAGAATTTACTTGCCTTTAGATGCATTAGAACATGAGCCATTAATTATCTATAAGTTAAGGTAAATCAGAGAACTTTAAGAGAGAGCTAAAGAAATAATCTTCAAATAGAGTAACAGATAAATGATAAGATTCAACTGATTGCTAATTTATTTTCAAAATTCTGTAAAATTTCAGAATACATAAATGACTAAATAATAATTATATAAAGAAGTAAAGCCTTGGTTCCCATTCCTGTAAATAATTCAATACATTTTTATTCTTTCTTGTTTAATTCCATAACTACATGTGTGAATTAAAGAACTATAAAACACTGAAATATCTTAATAAGACATTACCATTTAATGGTATCAGGATGTATGCAGTCAATGGTTATCCATCTGTAATCTTGCATATAACGTTAAAAATTAGGTAAATAGCATGGTGTCATGATAATTTATTAGGTTTTATTTTGTCAGAACCTGATGAAGTGTAAGGACACTGCTGAATTCCAAAAAACATTAAAATCTTCATCATTCAGATAACATAGATGGAATAGACAAGAAGGAGTAACATTGACTAACAAGGAATGGTCTAGAGTTTGGGAGGCTCCTGCTCAAAATATACATTCAAGTAGATGAAGCTACTTTTTGGATGGTATCTTACCCCAGATAGGCAGTTCCAGTCTGGCTCCAAATCTAATAATAAGTGTTGGAGATGTGCCACCCCTAATGCGGACAAGATTCATATGTTTTGGTAATGTCTCAGAGTCAGGATGTATTGGGAATATTTACAATTGTTGCTACAGGATGTACTTGAAATTCATATGCAGCAAGCTTGGAAATTTTATATTTCTGAACTAATAAACCATGGGCCACCACTACAGTCCCCTGCCCAAAAGTAGGTTGTTTTTTATCCAGCATTGTAAAACTGATTTTTGCTGAAGAATGGAAATCCAAGAAAGTGTTCCCTCAGGATAATGTTAACTACTTTATATAAAAGTATGCAAGCAATATCTTGTATTCCATTAAATATGCTGATCAGAATGCTAAACTGCCTTCATCTTGGAGTTACTTTTTCACTAGATACATATTTCATGATTATTAATCAGATATCTTAACTGGCATTAGTGAGCATGTTGGATGATTTCAAGAGAGGATGTAGAAGACAGCTGAGTCTGTAAATACTGTACACAGTTTATTGCTTCTGTTCTCTTTTGACAAACATTTCTTAATCATTTAAGACAGAATGTTGCTTATCAAATGTTGGTTTATATGTAATTATGCATACTTCTTATGCTTTTTTTCTATTACTTTTCTATCTGCTCATAACTGTTATCAACTTTTAACTTTATCTTTAATAAATAAAACACAGTTAAAAATTTTAACATTCAGACACTGAAATGTTCAACATAATTTTACAAATACAACAGTAAAAACAGGACTACTCACATGTGCATTTTTCTGAGATCTTAAACATGTCTTTGAAACTGTGGGCCACCAACTACCACTTCAACAGTTAGACAGAACTGGATTTGTTCAAGAAGGTCCGTGGTTCCAAAACTGCCTCTGCAAGAGGACCTTTGCAGTATAGCTTAACAATGCTATCTAAGAGACAGGCTTATAAGAAATGGAGTCCCATAGGGCTCATTGCTGGGACCTTTGCTAACCTCTTTCTATTTATTAAAAGTCAACCTTATGAGTTCCTGAATACCGAATGCACACTGTATGCAGATGAAATTTTGTTAACAAGAGGACAAAAGTCACTCAGTACATTAAATAGACAGTTATAACAGGATTCTCCTCGGATATGGAATTGGATGACTTCTAATAATCTAACTGTTAATCATAGGATCATAGAAGGTTACTAGAATATTGTCGCTAAGGCCTCTGCAAGCGTAGCCATGGAAGGATCTTGATTTGATTCATTCCAGCAAGGCTGAATGTGTGATTCATATAGGTGTTTATACAGGACATTTGTGTACACATCTGTATAGGGGTCATTGCTGTCAGTGCAGTCAGGGGGATCTGAAACTATTGATGCCATTGCTCAGGTGGCTTTAGTTTGCTTTGGAGAAAATTTTTAACCTTTTTACTTCTGAGGGTGGGTCAGGTACGACTATTACTTCAAACAAGACTGATTTATGATCGGACTTTACCAGGGAGGGACCCACAAATGGATGGTGCAGAGATCCCCCATGTTGGTGAGCACTCTGATGAGGATGTTAGATCCCCTGGTGGGGGTGCTGAGTTTCTTCTCCAGAGCATTTGTGTTAACAAAGTCCAAGATCCTCTGGGTGAGCACGTGTGCTCATATATGTTACCCAATCGATGGAAGGATAGTTAAAGTCACCCATGACCAGGGTATATGGCTGTACTGAAAGTGACTCAAGTAGGTTCAGGTTGGTTGTGTGGTTTTAGTGGTTCATGGTGGGGGACCTATAGCTACCAATGATGTGGAGCAGGGGTGTAGCTAGGATTTTCAAATTTGTACTCACAGCTTTCAAACTGCTACACCCCTCCCCAGCCAAGCTACAGCCATTCTCGTAATTCACGGTTCGCTCTTTTAGTGTTGATGAGGAGGCATTTGCTGTAATGCCTCTTCAGTAATATAATATAAATTCACTCAAACTCGGTTCCTTGAATTGAAAATTAACCTGAAATGTCAGTTCTTTGAAAAATGCAGCATGGTAGTTGGGGTAGAGAATTTATGCTTTTGTTTTCTGTAACTAAGGTACATGTTTTGAGCTTGAGTAAATTACTATCCACCTGCTACCCCTAACTAGGATGTTTCATTCACACACACACCCCTACCTACCTCTTAGTGCAAGAAATATGGACAAAGCCTAAAATAAACAGGGACAGATATTAAATAATGCTCTCGTGAACTTAGAAAGTTGCTAGAACAGGATTTGTGCTAGTATGAGAAAGTTGCTAGAATAACAAGATTTGTGCTAGTATGAATTTTTCTAAAGGACATGAAGTCTGAAACTCAAATGTCTGTCATTATTTAGTAACTTCAGCCTTCAATGATTTTCTAGAAAATCACAAAATTTATGAGGAACAGACAACAAATATGGGGCAAAAATCTGGACATTCTGCAAAATTTGGACAGTTGAGAGGTATGCTACCTACCTACCTAACACACACACACACACACACACACACACACACACACACACACACACACACACACACACACACACACACACACACACACACACACACACACACACACACACACACACACCTCTCAACCTCTTAGAGCAACAAACTCATAAATAAAACTGAGGCAAAGGCCCAAAAATAAGGACATTTTTTAAATATTGCTCTTATAAACTTAGAAAGATAATAGAATAGTAGTAGGTCTTGCATTAGTACGAATTTTCTGAAAGGTATGAAATCTGAAACTCAAATGTCTGCCATTATTTTCTAACTTCAGTCTTTAACAATTTGCCACTAATTTGCCAGAAAACCGCAATTTTATGAAAAACAGACCAAAAATGTGATGCAAAAATATAAAATTGCCAAACAATACAGCTGGGAACCTGTCAAAGAAGGGGCACCATTTTAATATGAGCACAGTTAACTTAGAGTAGCTGACAAAATTAGAGAATCTACATGCATTTCTGAAATAAAAGTAATGTATAACTCTGATCATTACAGTTATTTATAAAAGTAAACCCTCCACGTTTTCTTCCAAAATTGCTATTTTGCGGAGAGATTATTAGGGGGGGAGCAACATTTTGAGCCAAAATTGGGGACAGTTGAGAGGTTTGGATATTCCTAATTCTATAAAGCGATTTATTTGCACATACCTCTCAACCTTTTAATGCAGGAAATCTAGACAAGGCCAAATATATTGGGGGAACATACAAACAGTACTAAAAATTGACCTTGTATAAACTTAAGACAGTTGATAGAATATCAGGTCTTGCTTTAGCATGCATTTTTCTGAAGATTATGATGTCTGAAACTTAACGTCGGTCATTATTTAGTGACTTCATTCCTAAATGATTTGCCAGAAAAGTTTTATTTTGCATTTTACAGCACGAACACCAATAAATATCTGCTAAACAAAGCAATGCAGTCTCACAATGAAACTAGACTTAGCATTAAAACTTCTCTGCCCTTGAAACTCACATTCATTGAAACAGCATTGAAACCCACATTCAAAGAAAATACATTTTGCCAGTGGCAGATAAAGATTAACTTTGGGCTGTTTTCAAATCATAGGCCCCTTGCACATGAAGCATACATGTGCTCTTTGATACACCTTCCATCATAAAAGTCTACTCAAACTTCTACAGTCCACCAGGATCAGTAAATATGCACAATCTCTGAACTAGTAAAAGCCATCTACATAATTCCACATTAGAGAAATCTGTAACTAATGAAGAGGCTGCTGCTAGCAAACAACTTTATATTTCATGGTTTCATCTACAAATAATGTGCCTGTTGCCCTTGAGGAATAAATTGCCTATGTTGCATTAAAAACAATGATACGCTAGTAATATTGCAATAGGGAATGGATGGCAAACTGATAACAGGTTTATAGTTACTACTAGATATCTTCACCAAAATGGACTACAGTATCCACCCCCCTTTACAACACAGTACAGTATCAGCAATGCATCTACCTACTGTGGGAGAAGAACCCACAGCCTTCTGCATCAAAAGCAAGTACACTACCTGTTGTACTATTAATAGTACAAGCAGACTCAGCATAAGCAGCACTAAACTTAAGTTCCCCTACAGCTCTCAGCTCCTTGTAAAATGTCAACATTCAGCTGTATCTCGGAACTTTGCAGCACAAGAAATCTGGAAAAAGCCAACATTTATTGGGGGGGGGGGGACAAAAGCCCAAAAAACAGGGACACATTTTAAACATTGCTTGTATAATTTTGGAAAGTTGCTAGAATAAAATGCTGTGCTATCACCATGCATGTCTTGAACCCAGAACCATATGCACTATAGTCAGTGCAACATACCACTATGCTAAATCAGCAGTTTGAAAAGCAGGAGGACAAACTTAATGGCTATCATTTAGATAGCTCTCAACCTCTTAGCACAAAAAAAACTGGACAAACAAAGCCAATAATGAGGGAATACAAATTCAGTTCTCACTTCACACCTTAGCACAAAAAATCTGGACAAACAACAAAAACAATAATGGGAGAAATACAACTTCAGTTCTCACCATAGCTCACAACCATTAGAAAAGCAAATCTGAACAAAGTTCAGAAATGGTTGTGGTTAGGGAATTTAGGCTCTTCTTACCCTAAAGCAAAGGTACAGGGTTTGAGCCTGAACACCTCTAGCCAGCAGGTGTATTATGTGGTGGACATTCACACACACACACACACACACACACACACACATCTGTTCGTTCAAACCATTTGCGATTGTTACTACAATAATCACACACACACACAATAATCTGTTCGTTCAAACCATTTGTAATTGTTACTACAATAATCTGTTCATTCAAACTACATTGATTGCCTTCCAACTCAGTGATAATCCATTTGCGATTGTTTCCCGCTAGCCGGACACACACACAATTGCCTACAATAATCTGTTTGTTGCTTGCACACACTTACTTTAATCGTGGATTGATTGCCACACACCCCTCTTCCAACTACAATATCCATACAAGATTGCTTGCAGTGATAGTGATAATCCACACACTTACTTCAATTGTGGATTGATTGCCTTCCATTTGTGAACGCTCTTGCTTGCCTTCCAAACTACATTGATTGCCTTCCAACTCAATGATAATCCATTTGTGATTGTTTCCCACTCACAGCCAACCGGACATGATGTGAGCTCACTTCTGACTGGCTGGTATCCTCCTTAAAGGAGCCAACACCCTTTAAAAAGGAAGAAATATGTACGTACTTTTTTTTTTTTCAAAAAAGCTACCCCCCCTTCTAAAAAAGTTGTACTGAAATCAGTATAGTGCGTATGCCTCCCGACGTCCCTGATGTGGAGGGGGTCTTTCCTGCAGTTAGTTGGACTTGGAGTAACTCTAGGGAGTCGTGCTGTTTAAACAGTCTAGAGGTGTATATGTCTTCTGGCTGGGTACTCTCTAAGGCCTTGAACCATGTCTCTGTAACTGCACAAACATCATCATCTTCCAGGGTGAGAAATGCTTCAAGTGAGTGCCGTTTCTGATTCAGACTCCTAACATTAAGCAGCATAACCCTGAGTTTGTTTCTGCAGGACATTTTTATGTTGGGAATTTTGTTCTTATGACTGCCTAAAAATGGCACTATGGGAGAGGTAAGTACCTTTGCCAGCAACCTAAAGCCTAGAGGCAGCAGGAGAAGACCATCTCAGACTAAGCAGCATGTTTTTTTGACCATATCATCCCAGACTATCAGATACTGGATCCTCATGGACAGAAAGCAGAAGCTAAGCCAATTTTTGAAGTCAGTATTTTTTTGTTTGTATTGTGGCATCATCCTGGGGGAGGGAAGAATTCTGCTTAGGGCTAGGGACATACCTGCCTGGGACACATAATCTGAAAGCTCCATCATGTCTCTCTTCATATAGTCCAGTGAGGGGCATCTGAAGTCAGGCATTCCAACATGGACTATGACAGAGTCATAACAGTACTTGTTGTTGAGAGACTTCAGTGCATGCATGATTTGGTGGATCCTTGCACCAGACAGGCAGCTGAGCATGACCTTTTCCTTGTCCAGCCTAGTGAGGAGGACATCTATGTGTCTCACTATGGAGTCGCTTGTGCCCAAGACATTTGGTTTATATATGTTTTGCCTTAGGAGCTTATTGGGTAAGACACTGATGTGTGTGTCATTATGTGTAGTGGCTGCTGTTGGGAATGTATTGTGTAGAGGTCTGTGCTTAGGAGGTCTTTGCTCTTTTGGCATATTTCTGGTGAGTACCTCCATGTATGTGGGTTTATGCTTTGTGTGCTTGATATGTGTGGGAGGTGGAGTGTGGGTACTGGCAACCCTCTTGGTATTTGGATTGTTGTTTCTTGAGAGAGAGAGAGCATTGATTCCTGATTCATAGTATAGCTACATCTCTCACATATTGTATTTGCATGTTTCAGGAGTAGTAGGTTGCCTGTATGAATGAGGCAATTGCCACATTGTCTCAGGATGCCCATGTCAATCAGGCTGGCTGGAGAAATGGTGGGAAACTGACCTTCCATTATGCCAGGTGTATTCTGTAATAAGTGGTGGAAGGTGGACTAGATGGACTAGGCTCTGTTCTTGAAATAGTAAAATCAGGTAATCTACTTGAGGTTTAGGGGTAGAAACCTGTGCTGGCACCTCAAAAAGTGCAGCTGGGTTGCTCTGTGGGCAGCAGTGTGCAATTGCATTGTGCGCTGAGAAACAGGGAAGCTTAGGAGGGTTTCCTAGCAGTTATCTAGGGCAAATTTGATTTTTTAAGTGTTTGCATCTATACACAGCAGTGCTAACCACTGTTACGTGGTACATAGCTATGCACAAATGCTATTTTTAAATATCAGCTAAGTAAAACAGTTTTCAAACAATCCAACCAATAGGAAAGCCCAAGACTGAGCCTTGTTCCAACAATCCCCTACTCAGATGGGTCCTTGACTAAACTCTTCTGCCACGGGGTGCAGGAGGGCCCTCTTAATGTAAGATGGCTGGCTTTACTGCTCAGTAAATGCCAAACAGTCTAGCACCCAAAACTCTGTTGCCATACAGGGATAAAGCATTGATTGTGGCCCAGGCAATTTAACTAGCACCACGGGAGCTTGACAAACTGGCAGGGAGTACTGGTGTGCCCATCCTGGGTGAGAGGGTGTGAGCTGTGTAGGTCCCCTGAGCCTTGGTGAGACCAGGAAGATCACTGGAGTAAAATGAGTGATTGGAACAGGGAGGTAAGGTCACCCTAGGGTCTACAGCAAGCACATCCATGTCAGACACATCTTATGACTTGCCTTGCCCTAACTATGATAGCGATGTCAGCTCACAGGGGAAAGGGGTACAGGTTAATATAAAAAAACTAACACCAGCATATATAATGCTGCTGGCTACCAGCTTCATCTGCTATTTTCTGGGAAACTGGCAGCCTTAGCCAGAGAAGGTGCTAATACCATTGTTGACTGAATTTTTTCCATTCCCTTCCTCCCATCAGATGGTCAGGGAAAGGCAGAAGAGCCATGGGAAGGCAGCAGTGTGGCAACTGATGGCCAGGTGGGACGGGGACAAAAAAAAGTTTACTGTCATGATATTAAGAGCTCATAAGAGACTCAGACAACCTCAGCATCTAAAAATTAAGGATCAAAAAGAATGAAATATCCATATACTCAACTGAACTACAGTGGTATCTGGGGATTATATTAGATAAGTTACCCTAATGTAGAACAACAGGGTGACAACGTTCTAAAGCAGTAAATGGAACAAGAACAATGCAAACTTCCCAAAACACGAAGAATGAAGACAAAGAAGAATGCTGCCAAATAAATTTAAGTCCAGTTTTAATCACAATCCCATAATCCCCTTGAATTTATTTGGCTGCATTCTTCTTTGTCTTCATTCTTCGTGTTTTTGGAAAGTTCTAAAGCAACTAAACATAGCCTGCAGAATCTCCCACCTGTTTGCTACTGAAGCTTGAGAATCAGTGGCCAAAATGTCCTCATTCCACATTTTGAGTGTGGTCAACCACCAGTGTGTCTAAATTCTGAGTCAGATATTGTCCCCATTCAAACAGCTGGCAATAAAATACTCAGATTAATTCCTTTATCATATAAGAAGAACAATACTATTGTATCATACAGAAAAACCAAACCATTGCCTGTTGAGGCAAGAATACATTTTATTATTTAGTACTCTAGCATACAAGCTATTAAATGAAAGCAAATGCTTATCTTTAAAAGAACATGCTTCTAATGGGAGGTCCCATGTATTACCTAAGAAGTGACAGCACCCTACATCTACAAATACTCTCATATACTGTGGCAACATCAGAAAGATCCTTTCTACAAAACTAACATTGTAGCATAAAATATTCTACTAGATAAAATATAACAAGCTGGGAAACTAACTTGTTCAAAGGTCTTGAAAACTTACTTCACTAGCAAATACAAGTGCAATTGTTTTAGGGAACCAGGTTAGATCTACAGATGTGGTGCCTAAGCTGTCTAACTAAAAGCCACACTATATTCTGCAATATGCAGCAATAATGATACAGAGAGATAGATACCTATGCAACTAGCATTAATATTTAAATAAATAGTGCTAGTGTCTTTGTATATAATGTATTGATTTCTGCAAATATTCATGCAAGAACATAGCAATAGTAGTTCTTGAACTGCAAATGTTCATTATAAGAAAACCTGAAGGTAAATGCTGGTTTGAAAGCTAACTCGGAAGGTAATTTGATATGTAAATTCTTGGAAACATTGTTAATCTGTTTGGCCTGGGCTGTGGATGAAAACAGTATTTGGACCCATTCACTTACCGAGTTGATGTAGTTAAATTAATTAATTGATTAATTAGAAAAATATTTATATGTGCATGTGTAGGGGGTGCTCAAAGACCAGACATCCTTTGAGTAGAAATAATTGTTTATTCATACAGCTGTGACATCCCTGCTGTGGGCCAGTGATCAAGGAGACCAGTGAGGGGCATTCACTTGGAACAAAGATAGATACACCCAGCATTTCCAGATGCAGCTGTCTGCACAAAGCTCAATTTCCCATAAGACAACACAGTGAATGCACTCAGTCTTGGGACTGGGTTTCCCTCTCTCTATCTCTAGGACTCAAATAAGACTCTCTGTCGACACAGCTGTAGAGATGAGTCTTCAGCCAAGTGTTCCAAGCCCAGTCCTCCACCACCCTCTCTGTGAAACCAGTGCTCTTGGCTTTCACATACACACACACACACACACACACACACACACACACACACACACACACACACACACACACACACACTACTAGGAAGGGCTGGCACAGATTTACCAGCTATGACCCCTCTGCCCAGACTGTAAGGTAGATGCTGCCACCAGAACATTCCAAAGCCAACTACTCTAAGGATCTTACAAGGGTACCCAATTACACTGATTAAAATCAATACTAATACAAATGGTAGTGTTTAACCAATGCAGCAAGGCTTTCAGATATGGCCACATTGTCACCAAATAAATGTAAGTATTCTTGAAGGCTTAAATATTCTCCAAAAGACCAGCCACAATGAAAAGTCTAAATATATTTAATAATAAATAATAAAATAACATTAAAGCACGAAATATCTATTTACAATAAACACCAGGGTTTCATTCACAGGAAATATCAAAAATAACACAGATGGAAAGGTTCACACAGATACAGAAAAACAATACTTAACTAATTTTGCTATATTTTCCTGACTGATCTAAAGAATGCTGTTCCCTAGTTCATTTAATAGAGCAAGGCAAGATGATATGGGTGTGTGGTCCTTCTTTGTCTGTTTTCACAAACAGACTGCCCTGAGACTTTTGTCTCATGTAGGATTAAAACATCATTTCAGTGCTGGATTACAGAATGACATCATATACATCTGGTCATCTGACTCCAGTTCCCACACTACCCCCTTTACTAGAAACTAAACCAGAATCTAGCACATATGTGTCATTAATACTCACACACAGAGCTTTGCTAAGATGTGTTATAGCATCTGGAAGCTATAAGGCCATTTGAAAAACTTCCACCCTTCGAGGGTAACAATTAGTTCACCCCAAGTACAATACAGTATCATTCCAAGTCCTGGTTTTCACAGGCATTTTGTCTCTGGCTGCAATCAGAACTGTAAGATGCAGTCTTTATGGCCTAAACCAGGTAATTTAATTTCAGACTATTTTTTAAAGTTAGCTGGACTGAGATTAACCTGTTCACTTCCAGTATCTTCTGTTTTTTATATATATATATATATATATATATATATATATATATTGATTTCAACCGTTTCAATACAATCTGACATACAGATGTATTTCTTTTCTGTCCAACAGGATCCACTGTTGGTACATTTTTAACACAAGCAGCTTTACAAATACATATTCAACACAAGCACCTGTACAAATCAGTTTGATATACAAATTACATATAATTCTTTACAAAACTCCAGCTAGCTATGCTGGAATATGTTATATATGCAATGCCCTACTCTCTCTGGCATAGTTGGCCCTACCTCACATCATCACAATAGTAATTTACACTTTCCCTTTGTGCTTAGTTGCCTGACCTTAGACTCAGTATGTGCACATAAACATTGTGAGATTGCCAAAGTAATTGATAATACTATTCCTCAACAGTCTGTCTGTGTTTTCAAACAGCATCAATTCACCAAGTATTAACAAAATGAGAACAGATGAAGTATTATATAATTAATCAGAACTTTCTGGAGCTATAGCAATTATACCTTACAAGAACTGCTTCTTCTACAACACATAAAACATACATGGATCTACTATTTGCTTTTCTGGATTTAGACCAAGACAGCCTAAAATACACTTAATAAGCTTAATTTTATGTCCTCTCAAAAAACAATTGAAGGTACTTTCTATTATTCATCTTCCCTTGTAGCAGCAATGTAAACATTCTTAATATTGATTGAAAAGTGAAAAGGTTCAGAACTCAGAGTAACCTTTAAAGTGAATGTCATTTTTTTGTAATTAATAGTTAAAAGAAATGTCAGTGAGAACAGGATACATGAACTGCTGATGCTTTTGGTGTATCTGAATAGCTTGGTTTTGTACAGAAACAAATTCATACATAACTTAGAATAATATTTAATATGAACAGTCAGACTAATGTATAATGCTACTTAATGTAAATTTGATGATTTTTGTATAAATTTGTATTTTTGTAAATCGATATAAATTAGAAACCATAGAAAACAAACAAACATAAAGCCATTGTGTGAGACCACTGTTGTTTGATCACACAATTCTGGTACCTCGGCTACTCACCTTCTAAGAAGAAAGTGAGTAGCCGAGGTACCAGATTTGTGTGATCAAACAAAAGTGGTATCACAGCATGTCTTCAGTTTTATTTTTTCAATTTGTATTTTTCTCTCGACACTTCAAATCTCTTTTTCTATCCTTTAAGCATAGCTATGTTTTATTATGTTACCAACATTCTTCATTTTAATCTATGACTGGATGTTGTTTAATGTTCATCAGATTAAAATGTTATGCAACTAATAAAGATTTTTGCAAAAAATATAATTCGCTTCAGCTCTGTTTCAGATCTGTTTAATTTATAACACTTCTTTATACATTTTTAAGTCTGTATGAATGATGCAAAACCTGGTAACTGGTGTTAATGATATGCATCAGACTTTTTTATAAAACACCATTATTGGATCTATATACTAGAGTGGAACTAATAAATGACATTACCAGACCTAATAAAAATAACCCCCCAGGGTCCATCCTGGACTGGATCTTAGTCTCCCACCCTAATAAGATCTCTGACTCTGGTATACTACCACACACAATGAGTGACCATATCCCAGCCTTCATTCACCGAGCTGCCCAATATGCCCCTCACCAACACCAATATGCCCACACTCACAACTTCACAAACTTTAACCCTTCTATATTTTCCGAAACCCTTAAACTAACAAATTGGGATATCCTAAAAACACTTCCACTAGATGAAGCCATAGACATCTTCAGTACTACCTTCCTAGGAATCCTAAACACCCAAGCCCCACCTCGAACAAAACAAATAAAATACAACTCTGCTCCTTGGCTATCAAAGGACACTAAATCACTTATGCTACAAAGAGTCAAGACATGGAAACTCTCCAACAAAAATCAACACCAGCTACCCTCCTTCAATATAAGCAACTCTGCAATCTAACCAAAAAGCTTATCACAAATGATAAAAAAATCTTACTACACCAAACTACAGTCTACCCACTCCAAAAATCCCAAACAATTCTGGGACTCCATCAACTCTCTTTTGCACCCTGGTACTAAATCCAATCTCTGTCCCGACAACAATAAAACTGACACAGAAATAGCAACCCTTTTTAACTCCTTCTTTACCAACTCTACAGCTGAACTTACTAAGACCTTCCCCAACTGCACCTCCTCCCCTACCCCTAATTCCACTTCCCCCTCCTCTCCCCAATCCTGCACTCCTAATCCTCCTCCCACTTTTTATCTAAAACCTGTCTCAACCTACTGTATCAAAAAGTTTCTTTCTAAACTTAAGCCATGCTCCAATGCCCCCGACAATATTCCCTCACTCTTTTTCAAGCTCGCTGCAAATGGTATCGCCATCCCCATCAGCATTCTCATCAATAGATACATCCAGGAACTTTACATTCCCAAATTATGGTGAGCCACCTACATCTTGCCCCTTCATAAAGGAGGCAAAAATAATGGCATCTCTAACTTTCACCGAATAGCCATTCTTTCCCCAATTTCAAAAGTCCTTGAAAAATGTATCCACCTACAACTCATGCCCCACCTCCTCAATAACCAACTCCTCACCCCTACTCAACACGGCTTCCATCCTGGCCACAGTACTAAAACTGCTCTCCTCTCTTTCTTAGACATTGTTAACCATGCCCGTGACTCTGGAGAAATTGTCTCCACTGTTCTTCTCGACCTATCCAAGGCATTTGACACTGTATCGCATACAGACCTTCTTAATCACCTTTCTAACCTCAATCTCTCCCTAGATTCCCTTTCATAGTTCAGAAGTTATCTCTCTGACAGATCCCAAGCTGTGAAATGGCAAACTGGTACCTCAACCTTCCTACCTACCTCTACCGGAGTGCCCCAGCGTTCTATACTCGGACCAATGCTCTTTAATGTATTCATCAATGATTTTCACTCTGCAATTCCAAACACTCAAATAGTGCAATATGCAGATGACTCCACTTTAGTCTGCTCTGCCCTTAGCCTTCCCGAGCTCCAGACCAAAACCAAATTGGCCTTCACAACTACAGAGAACTGGATGCTTCAAAACCATCTCTCCCTTAATGCCAATAAATTCAGAATCATTCTTTTCTCCCCCACAAAAGCCCTCCCTCTTGACAAGCAATCTTTCAAGATCACCAGCCATACCCACTCCTCTATAGAAGTTGTTACTTTTGCCAAACATCTTGGGGTTACCATTGATGAACACCTGAAATTCAATACACATGTTCAACTAAATATTAAAAAAAAACATCAGAAGCTCAGTATGCTATATAAAAACGTTCACTTTCTCTCTACAGCTACAAGACAAACCCTCACCTCCACTTATTTACTACCATCTCTATTGTATGGTGCTCCACTTCTAACCAACCTCTCAGCTTCCATCTCCTCTAAACTAGAAATTTGCTACAACAAAATCGCCAAATTTGCTACTAAATCTACTCACCCACCATTGCACCTCTCTCTGCAGTCTTAAGTAGCTAGAACTTCCTAATCATCTTGACTACCTTCAGCTTACTACAGCCCACAAACTAATCTTTAAACCCACTGCATGCCCTGCTCTAACTAATATCTTGACTTTCTACACACCGCTCAGACCCCTAAGATCAGCCCATCAAAATCTACTTTCAGTACACAAACCTAAATGACCCCCTGGCCAGTTTTTCCTACCTTATTTGATAGCAAAAAAGTGGAACTTTCTCCCTCCCCTGCTAAGAATCACTACAAACTCTGAACACTTCAAATCCCTACTCCATTCCCACCATCCCAAAACTGGAAATGTAATTGTATTCTTCCTACCTAAATTCCATTAATGTCACCTAGACATGATCTCCTTCAAGCACCTCTACATCCTGCTGTTGCCCCAGCTCCCCACCCTCAGCTTCTATCATATACTGAATTTCTCCCCTGTATATGTTCTATGTAAATACTGTATATACATTCACATCCCTACTCTCTGTAAACGGCTCTACATGCAAATGGCTCTTTGACCTTGAACGTAAAATTAATCTTCCTCTAGTTCTTCTTTTCCTCTACCTGTCTTTTTTATTCTTTGCACCTCCTCATTCCACTACTTCTCATTTGATTATTATTTTATGTATTTCATATGTATGTATTTTTTTTTGCATTATTCTATGCAAATTTTACAAATGTATAGTTTTAATTGTTTAATTGTGCAATTGTTTTCAATATGGAGCTTTTCTCCCCGGGCCTCCACTGAAAATGGGCTCTTTGGGCCCAGTGGACCTCCCTGGTTATCAAACTGGAAATAAATAAATAAATATAACAGTGAACGCTTAAAATAGCAAATGCTGTATAATCAACCCTAAAATGTCAAAACGGCAAAATGCCGAACACATGGAACGGCGATTTTTAAATCACTGCTCCATAAAAAAAAAAACACAAAATGAATCGGGGGCTTTGCCCCCACATCCCACGATGTGGAGGGCTGTGCCTCCCACACACCCCCTACTTAAATATATCAACTCCAAGATCACACCATAGTGGAGGAAATGGCAAAGTCCTGTAAAAGGCCCAGTGATTTTTTTTTTTTTCTCTGGGAAAAAATCGTTGTTCCGTGCTTTCAGGATTTTGACATTTTGATTAAAAAGGGTCGATTAAACAGCGTTCGCTATTTTAAGCATTCACTAATTTAATAGGAACCCCCATTATTGAATTATCACTTGTGACACTGGCAAGCATACATTTATGTAAAAGCAATCAAACCATATTAACAAGTTCACATCTATGAAAATTATACATCACATATACTGTTTTATACTATATAATCAAAGCAACATTACATAAATTGTTCGATTCTTGCCTTCTTTTAAATCTCATTTCTCCTTCAAAGCATTTTTCTGCAAGTTTTGTTCCCACAAATTCAATTTTTCTATGTAATTTGCTCTTACCCTTTTCTAAAGATCCTACTTCCTGTTCTTTTACCTCTGTTACAATATTTGCTACTTCAAATACAGTTGGTTTAGCCTTTGATTTCAATTTTCTAGTAATTGCTTGACAATTTCAGATCCCATGTCCCAGCTCAAAAAATAATTTCTTTAGTTATACTCATTTGCTTGCCACTACTCCTGACAGAGTACTTTGTAGAGAATTTTCAAAATCTTGATACAACCAAAATGCTCAGGGAACAATCAACACAGTACTCTACCACACAAGCAAATCAATAATAAAATTATAAACAGACTTTATCAGAAGGATGAAGTTTACACTAAGATAAATCATTTACAGCCATTTCAAAATTCATTGGTGCATCATCCCTCCAATACACTATGCCTGCATTGTGGAGCTTACAATGGCTTTTTACTGAATACTATCTTGTTTTTCAGATCTTTGGTGCTGGTGTATTGGTTCCTTCACGACTTGGAATCCTCTTTCCTGAAGGGGCATATTGTGTCATATTTGCCCCACTTGAGTGTGGTGCTCAGCCTCCCAGGTGCTGCTGATAACTCAACAGGTTCATTTGGAAACATCATTCATTTGTTTCTTTGCCTCTGGAAACTACTGCCTTGGTGGCTTCAGAGGAGTTCTGATATGACCTGATTTAGGAGTTATGCTCAAGTATTACCTGTCTTCAATGAAAAATTTTCCAGACCAGATCCTTGCTCAACTTTAATAGTTTCTGCTTATGAATTGTATGTAATGATTTTGTTGTCTGAAGCTTGTATCTTTGTATTGTTTAGTTTTATGTTCTAGATTTTTTTTTGTATTTTTAATTGTTTTGTCATTTATTTTTGCTCCATTCAGGTATGTTAAAACACTTACAGTTGAAGATAAACTGAATGTTGTATTTTAAACTGGCAGTTTGCCTGACTAGTTTACTTAATAACATGGCTCATTCAATTGCCTTGCAAATAACACATAATACTACCTCAATGTGTCTGGATAAAATGCTCCCATCTTTTCCTAATAAGGACATCATCACCTTTTGAACTTCTTGTGTTTCTTTCTTTTTTTACCATTTTCCTTCACTCGTGTATAATGCTTTCCCTTTCCTCCTTCCAATCTGCTGATAATATAACTTAAAAAAAATCCTTTACTGGCCATTCACTGCATTACAATATACATTGCTTACATTATTTAGGAAGCCACTCATAAACTCAAATACATCAGAAAGTGTATCAAGTTATAATTAATATGCCTATATTCCATGCATCAAATAATCTAACTTGGGCCATATATATCCATCCTTGGCTGCGTTTATAACATCTGTAGCAATTACAGATCTAGTATCTCTGCTCTTATCTCCCTTTACACCCCCACTCAATCTCTAAGAAGCTCTGATCAACACCATCTAGAAATCTACAAATCTAAAAAATCAATTGGACAGTATCTTTTTAGCTCTTATATTGCCTTCCAATGGAACAAACTTCCATTACACCTGAGAGTTATCTCGAATGTTTACGAATTTAAGAAAGCACTTAAATTACACCTAAATAGTTCCTGCTCTTGTCTCTGTAATCATCCAACCTGAACCCCTCCCCTTAACTAGGTCTTCTTCTTCTTTCTGCTACACTCCAGTCAATTATCTGTTCCTTCTTCCATATCTGTTCCCCTATCATCCTTTCTTCAAGTATTATTCTTACTCTTACTTCTTTTTACATTGTAAAATTCTTCATCTTACCTTGTTTTTTTATTGTAAACTTTTGTCATGAGCTGTAACATTTTATCCTTACTGGTGCTATATTGTAACATTCTTGTAATTTTTTTTATGTATTTTTACTGTTACATCTTTTGCTTATGATTTAACTGGAGGTTTTCTCTCCGGACCTCAGCTGAAAAAGGGCTATGCATGGTTGGACCACTTTGGTAAACAAATGTCAAATAAAAATAATAAATAAATAAATTATGGGAAATACAAACACTTTATTTTTAGAGCAATATTATAAACATATGAATGTGAAATTAAAATATTACTCTTAAAGAAAGATAGTTATGGATGGTGTAACAGACTAGATGAACAGCTGTCTAAGTCATTACATTGTGCCTTGTAAGATATGTTTGTGATTTTAATAGTGTCTAAAGATAAACTAAATTTCTTTCTTATTTCAACTGACCACCAATGCAGTATCAGCATTTATTTATGAAGGTGTGATATCCTGGTGGGTTCTTAAACCAGTACCAGTGCCAGTACTGCACTCCTGTATCATTGGCAAGTGCTGATTACATCACCTAACAGCTTGTAGCTGAGGCAGTCACCCTCTTTGCCCTTCCCTAGTTACAACTCTGCCCAAGAACCCAATATTCAGCTCAATAATTACTTCTATTCTGAACTCACAACATTCTCGGTCATTGTTTTCCTACCAAAGGTTTGATTCCTATATGTGGCCTGTCCTACAATTCTGGCAAGTCATCTTCCTCCCCTCTACACCCTTCTTTTTCTCCACCTGTATCCTACCCACCACATCTCATTTCTGTCCTCTGACCCTCTAATTAACTTGTTCAATCACTCTGAATTTTTCTGTCCTTTCTCAACTGCCACCCCGGTGGCCTTCCCCTTTGTGACAATCTCACATTTCATACACTTCAACATTAACATCATCCCAGTCCTCCCTAGTTGACCTGTCTCCCTCTATATCCCCTCCCAGGACACTCAGTCACAAATTGGCCTTGTATCTTTTTCTGCAAATTTTCTCCCAAATTTAAAATTCCTCTTACTGCAGTACCATTATGTATGCAAATCAGCCACCTCTTCCTCTCCACATCTCTAACAGATATCCTTGTCAATAAATCCCTCTCTCTTTCATTTAAACCATTAGCACTTCAGCCTCTTCTATACCACCTGTCCATCAGTCTCTCCTGCATAACTATCCAGGTCTATTGCATGATGGAATAAAGCCCTGACTACAACACATCCAACCCGAGTTTGATTACTGACCTGGGAGCTGCAGATGCTGTCAGGAGAACAGAGAGGAATAATGAGGCAATGCCTGCTCATCTGCTTCTGGGTCAGAATTAGGGGTGTATACCCAGAGGTCCATTCTCCAGAGTAAATCCCTAGTAGAATTTAAGGATTGTTAGAGGTACCTTACCTTCAAAAAAGGCAGGGTGTGCTGAATGACTCTTGCACAAGTGGGATACATGACCATAAAACAAGCTCCAAGTTAATCCTAAGAAATCAGTAATTATGTTATTTTACAAATCCCAAAGACTAAAAGAAACAACCCAATTACTATTCAAGGATCCCCTACATAATTGCGTCACCTATACAGAACTACAAGGATACTTAGGAACCTAGGACTTCTCACTTAAGTCACACTGTCTTGTTAACAGACAAGGCTTTAAGAAAGACTTTATCCCAGCTTAGACTTTGTTGTATGTAATCTATCATACTTGTCTCCAGTTCTCTTTATGGGTCCAGTTAAAAATACATTGCTTCTCAAGTCAAGTAGGAATATAAGATCCTTAGTGTGCAATTTTTATCCAGCAGCAACTCCCACCATCTACCAAGCGCAGTTAACAAAAGTTGTCAGTTTGTCCTTTTGCTAGACTCCCATACCTATCCTTGTGAACTATTAAAAATGTTACATTGGCTTCCTGTAATTGGTAAAGCCATGCACCGTTTTAAATAGCCTGATACTTAACATTATCAAGCTACTGTGCTGCTCACCATTGCAGGCAAAGCTTTATACCAAATTTCCTACTTATTCTCTGAGAAGCAACAACATTGATGTCCTTTCAATGAATAGACACCTTTTGGGATTAATGATGGTGGAAAGAGAGCTTTCTCTAAAACTGGGCCAGTTACATTTGGATATCTATAGTAAACAAATATCAGAAGAGGCCAAAACTGGAACAATGGAGTACCTATTTCTAAAGAATTAATTCTAATGTTTTACAGATGATGGATAAGTGTTACTACATTATTTTCCTGGTTTTAAACCTCATCAGTTTGTAATTTTTACTATGTGCATTGTAACTTTTACTGTATAATTTATCATTTTACTGTGTTGAGGCCAATGCACTGCAAATTATTTGCTGCTAGGTATGTAGCCTTTTTTGTCATTTGCTCTGCATAAAACTCAATTTGGGGCTGATAACTGTCAAATCGACAGCCCACCTCTTCATTTAACAAATAGATAAGTAAATGAAATACATAAAAAAACACTCTTTCAAGAAAAATAATGCCTGAAACTTTCTTCCTCCTCACTGATCTCTTTCTGAGATGCCCCAGTCTGACTGGGTGTTGCAATCAACAATTACATTTTTGGCCTGATAGCGGCTATTCCTCCATTCTGTTGAACACTGTTTAGCTGATCAATATGCTTTCATTTAGTACAGATGGTTATACCAGCTATGCTAGAATCCATTATTTTCCCAAAATCACACAGTATTAACTATAAGGTCACCCTCAAAGAATAACCCTGCTCACATAAGATGCACTATCGTTGGATCTGTAACACCTTGGTACAGTTTAATTTAGTTTAATAACTCTCTGTTCACTTTGGTTGAATAATAGTTGCTTGGAAAAGTTGACTGCATAGTTTCCCTACTTCCTATGCTGTTCACTGTGGGCATCTAAGGCTAGGAGGTTGCCTGAAAGTCTCCATTTTTTTCTATAAATCTACTCAGCCTGCTCTTTATGTGCCCTTTCTTAGGCCATTTAGTCAGATGTTGGGTCTCCCAGTCTCTATTTTTAGAATATTCCATTCAGTCTTGCACCATTTTAATTTCTTCTCATGTACTAAAAAAGCCTCTATTTTTGACCCTGAATCCATGCTTTTTGCTTGTCTACAAAGCATTAACATTTGCACCAAAGCGGCACCTGTTTTCACTAAAGCCTGTGATCAGATCACCACTAACAGTACCTCTAACTTAGCACAAGATCAGTCTTTTCCTAGATCTTCTATCTAGTATTTTGTCCCCCCCCAAAAAAATCACTAAAACAATTGTTTTATTTTTTTCACTTATCTATCCACATGGATATTATTTAACACATTAATCTCATTCAGGTGATTTAAATATACTTTATCGGACCCTTCTGATACAGCTGCAAATTCATGGAACTTCAAGTATTTGTTCTGCATAGGCCTCACTGAGCCCAAAGTTCCTCTCATGCTTCTTGGTGTCTTCATCTCAGTAAATAATTATACCAACATCTGAACAAAGTTCCTTTGTGGTGTTGTTTGCTGCAATGTTATTAACAACACAACATACTAACTGAAATGTCACTTGTATGTGTTATCAACAACACAAAGCATTAACTGAAACGCCGCTTGTGTACTGAAGTTTCAGATATAAGCACTGATGGGAACATTTGTTATGGCTCCTGGAGTGGCCTCCCTGACTGACATTTTTCTTCAGTGAATAAATATTCCCTTTTAAATAGTCATCAATGCCACATTGTTTCTGAGTTTTTTTATTCATTTGTTTATCTAAAGGAATTAGTACCTGTGGGGATACTGAAACCAAATCTGAGTCATTCTATCTTGCTAAATGGTTCCCCAAATATTTAGAAATTACACTTGATATTAATTTCTTTACCTAAACATTATATATGATAAAGGATTCACACATTATGTTTTGTACTTTACATCTACTCATTCTCCCTTGTATGGTGTGATATATACAGTAGATATATACAGGTGTGTGTGTGTGTGTGTGTGTGTGTGTGTGTGTGTGTGTGTGTGTGTGTGTGTGTGTGTGTGTGTGCATGTGCGTGTGCGTGTATGCATGTGCGTGTGTGCGTGTGTGTAATGTTTGACTGAAAATGAGTAAAGCTATAAGACCATTTTTGCCCTTTATGTGCCAGTGGAAACTGAGTATCATTTATAAAACAACATTTTAAGGAAATTATCAAGGCCTATTTGGATACTTCAGTGATTTATGGGTATTACTAAAGTGGTGAGCTTCCATTTTGTATCCACTTCTGAACAGAATTTTTAACTTAAGGTGGAGTTATATTTAAGAGCTCTGTAAAAAGTAAATCAGATTTCAAGAGAATCATTTCTTATTAAGAAAGATCTCTTCCAAATTTGGAGGCAATTTAATCATACTCTTTAATGAAGTTAGATTTGGCTTATAGCTTGCACTTAGTCTGAAGAGAAGACTCTACAGTTAATAATCTTTGGTCAGTTTGATTCATTGTTCTTTTTTCCTCCTGAATCATCATCATCATCATCATCATCAATACCCTTTATCCTATATTCCGCAGGGGGATCAGGGTGCTGTGTCAGCTGTCACCATCTCTCTCAGTTCAGTGACACTCTCCTACTTTCTCTCTCATAATCTGTCCATCTCTTTGCTGGATGCACTCCTTTCCTCTTGCCTTCTTCCTGTCTCTCACAAGTCTTCTTCACCAAATTGTCTTTTGCTTTCCTGTGCATGTGCCTAAACCCAAGTAATATGTTCTCTTTGCTCTTCTTCACAACTGGAGGTACAGTACTTGGCTTCTACTCTGATATCACATTTCTTCTTCTTCATCTAAGGCACTTCTAGCATCTTCAGCTGCTCTATCTTCACTGACAGGTTTCTGTACCATACAGAAGTACTAACTTCACCATAAATTTCTACTTCTTTGCCATTCTTCTGTCACATACTACCCCTGACACTCAGTGCCAGTTAGCTGCAGCCACTTTGCTTCTAGTTTTGATCTCCTCATTCAGACTTCTTTTCTTCTCAACAACCACTCCCAGATACATGATACCTTTAACCTGTTCCACTGTTTCCAATCTACTACGATGACAACTGTCTTGTTTGTATACAGCTTAATCCCATGGGTCTTTAATTTTCCATTCCATTACCATATCATGTGCTGAAGTTCCTGTTCAGAGTCTTCTGTAATGCTGCCACATCATCTGCATACAGCAGCTTTGTTGATTTGTCCCCACTGACTTGTTTGCCAGTGTAGTCCATTAACAGTATGAGCACAGTGGGCTCAGAGCAGAGCCACTAATCCCCCTTTGAACCTGTCTGTGAGTCAAACACTGCTCATACATGTGTTATTGGGTCCTCGTACATAGTCTGTACTAACCCTAAAATGTTTCCTGGAGCTTGAACCATATGCTTTTCTCCAAATGTAGGAATGTCCAGTTAGACTCTTTCCTTATCTCCATCTTCTTCTGCCATGTTATCTCACAGCAAACAGATTGAATCTTTATGGTAATTTTCATTATTTGCCTAAGTGAAGGGATAAATGTGTTTGCTTTGTTGACTAACAAGCCTAATAAAAAATATAAAGTTTTTCAAGTGATACCAGAATTGGATAATAGGTACATTAATTTATAGCTAACTTTAATGAAACTCTTACATGGGTTGTAATTTATTTTTATGGTTCACTTATAATTGCTAAGATATATATTTGTAATGAGAATTAGAATGATTGCATAATTTAGCCAGCACTTTGAATTACACGTGTGTGTGTGTGTATATATATATATATGGATCTAGGACTCTCCATCGAACACGTTTCATCGAAATGTAAATGGATGAGCTCAAATTCGTGAAAGTGGATTTTATCGAAAATGCACTTTCGCCAGAAGGTTGGTAAGCAAACAGTTGTTTGCATGTAGGTTTAGTTGTACATGAACATGTGGTGTAGATTGTACAACTAAACAAACTGTTGCTTAGATCGCGGTACAGTGGGGATAAGCGATATTCCCTTTTCCCCACTGTAGTGCGATCTTGGAGTGAGAATATTAAAGTGAGGGGGTGTGGGGGGCACAGCCCCCCATATCATGGGGTGCAGGGGGATTTACCCCCCCCCCCCGCATAAATGTGAGTAGTCTTTCATTTTTTTTATATTTTCGGGGAGTTTTTTTTTTTTTTTTTTTTGTGAAGGTGCATTTTTGATAAATGCACTTTCGCGAAAGTGTGTTCGGTGGTTTACGTTTTGGTGAAATGTATATTCGAGGGATAGTTGTAGATCCAGATATATATATATATATATATATATATATATATATATATATATATATATATATATATATATATATATATATATATATCTATATCTATATATATATATATATATATATATATATATATATATATTTTTTTTTTAAATATATACATACACATACACACACACACACACACACACACACACACACACACACACACACACATTATACTCACCTGTAGTCATGGAATGAGCAGCAAGTACTCCTGTAGAAGTGAATGGATAAACACCATTTTGAAGGTGTTCATTTTTTTCTAATTAAATTAAACATTCAGAGAATCCCTCTGCCAGATTAATTTAGAGCCAATGCCATTTCTGGGGGAAAGCACATGGCTAATTACCATTTGCTTCTCCCCTGGACTGCAGCATTGGATGTGACTTCACCAACAAGATTGCTGTCCATGCTATGGCCACCAGCTTCATGATTTTCACATCTGGCACATGTCTGATCTATATCAAAGGTTCCTGAGAGGGAATTTCTAGCAGTGTCTTCTGGATGCCAACACACAGATTAAATGGAGAGATATTTACAGAGAGGTACCACACAATGAGTAGGGCATGCATAATATATTGTTTGCTGCGTGTTATAGGTGATGCTAGATATGCCCTAGAGCTTTGGTTAATGATCCCCATCCACAATCCCAAGACTATGCAGGAAATTGTCTTTAATGCAGCATGTGTTGAAACACAGAATATAACAGAGTGGGTGTTTACCCTACTCACAGGTAGTTCTGTTGCCTAGTTATGTCCGGAAGGGTGCTGTAATATGGTCTTGAAATCTACATTATTTATGTTGTGTATGCAGTGCTACACATTATGGCGTTTCACACAAAGTATAAGTTAACTTCTTGGCAGGACCTTCCACAACAGTTATTCTACCAGTGCTAGGGGACTGTAGAAATTCAAGTAAGGAAGACACAGCAGAATCAGTATCAGAGATGGGGCAGAGACAGCTGCAATACATTACAGCACTAGCAAAGAGGTGACATCTGGTCCACAACTATTGGCCATTATACAAACAACAAAGAATAAAATGATGCATGTATTATCACTTCCAGGCTATGTGAGGCAATGTGTAGACTAACCACACAGTAAATCAGGCATCACCATACCCACGTAGGTTAAGGGGTGGGTAAGGCACAGTCATCAGTTGCTCCGGTGGTTAAAGGGGGCACAGTAATAGGTGAGGGGAACACTATGAGATGAGTAGGGTCATGGAAAATAAAGACAGAGGCCATGTAACTTAGGAGTTTGTATGTACTGAAAGATCACATCCTCATGTGATGGGATCAAGCTGCCACAATGGTACATTTGACATTGTCCATTGTGTTTTATGCAGTCCATGGTAGAGAAGGAGTACCGCTATAGTACATGAGCATTCACCTTGACAGGGCATACCATATCCTGACCATAATGAGCACTGTTGCCCATTAAGTGGTTGTTGACCACAAGCAGGGATAGAAGGTTATGTGGCTACATGCAAAAGTAAATGGATAGAAAAACTGGAATGTACACATGCACTCTGATGAGGCATCCCAGAAGTTAAGCCAGAAGGAGAGCCAGCAGCAGTGACCTAGGCGCAATCCACAACCATGTAACCATAGATTCAACAGACGCAGCAGTAGCAGTAGAACCACAGCTGAGGCAGATGAAGCTGCAATACATTGCCATCTAATACTCTGACCTTTTCACAGGTATAGAAAGCATGGCCTCTGCAGGTAAATTAGACAGTGATCGAACTGTATCTCACAAGGCATTTATGGAAGCAACTTCTCCCAAAAGTGATTGTAGCAGCATTGTTTGCTTTCTGTCCCTTTTACTCCATGTCATTGTGCAGTTGTTGCACTCTGTCCAGGAATCCAGACAGCACACTCGCCATCTCTGCCATGGTGTGGCTAGCAGACAGTTGTGCCAGAATCACTGACCTGCACATCTGCTGGTATATACTAAGTGTCACAGCTATATCAGGGATGGTCCAAAAGTCATGACAGCACCTCTTCTCTGTATGATGGGTATGTCGTCCTGATAAGTACTGCACAGGTAAGATGCTGTGTGCACAGGGAAACAGATAGATGCTGTAAGGGACTGTCAAGCAGAAGCTGTTAGTGATGTTCTAGTGAGGCTGTGTGCTCAGCCTATATCTCTACAAGGGCTTCTGTTATGGTCGATGTTGGATGACCCCCCCCCCCCAATACTGTTGCAGACAGTGCCACTGTGTCGTTGTCTGGACAATTACTATCAGTTTCTCCTGCCAGCCTGGTTGACATGGGTATACTGAGACAGTGTAGCAACTGCCTCATGTTCACTGACAACCCTCTTGTCCTAGCACATAATTATTCTACTTGCGAGAAATGCATCTATATCAGTAAAATGGAGTCCATGCTCTCTCACGTCTCAGTCAGTACCCCTGACAAAGAAGAGATTGCCACCACAAACACTACACCACCCACATCACATAGTCAAGCACAGCACACACACCCACATATACAGAGGTCCTCAATAAAAACTTACCTAAACAGCAGAGACCTCCAAAACACACTCACAGGCATTCCACACACAACACCAAACACATCACAGACAGCAGACAACACACCAGTGTCTCACAAACACAGCCCATAAGACATAGAAATATACTCATACAGCCCATAAGGCACAGCATTAAAACAAACATACTAGTCACTGGTGACTCAGTTGTGAGACACAACAATGTCCTCCTCATCAGGCTTGACAAGAAGAAGATCACAGTCAATTGTCTGTCAGGTGCCAGAATCCACCACATCACGCATGCACTTAAGTCTCTCCACAACTGGTACAAGTATGACTCTGTCATTGTTCATGTTGGTGTGAATGACTTGAGACGTACATCCATGGACTATATGAAAGAGACATGATTAAGCTGTCAGAGTATGTGTCCCAGGCAGGTATGACCCTAGCCCTAAGCAGCATCCTACCTTCACCAAGAATGATATCACAATACTAACAAAAAATAATTGACTTCAACAATTGGCTTAATTTCTGGTGTTATTCCAAGGGGATCCAATATCTGTCTGCCTGGGATGACATGGCTGACAGGCCTCAATGCTTTGTCAGAGAAGGCCTCCACTTGTCACCACTGGGATTGAGGATTCTGGCCAAGACTCTTGCCTCCCCCATTGTGCCTTTTTTTGGGCAATATCCCACAGACATATCTTCCAACATAAAAGATCTGTCAAAAAGCAAATTGAAGGTCATGCTGCTTAACGCTAGGAGCCTTAACCTGAAAATGCACTCACTGGAGGCTCTCCTAGCACTGGAAGAAGCTGACATCTGTGCAGTCACAGAAACTTGATTCAAGGCTGCAAAGAGCACCCCTGCCTTACCATGCTATACCTCATTCCACACATTCTGACCCCAAAATGAGGTTGGGAAGACTAAGGGTGGTGGAGTTTCTATTTTCATTAAAGACAAGCACACCTCTAGACTGGTTTGCCAGCATGATGCACTAGAACTTCTCCAGGTGCAATTGACAATTGGCAAGACACCCATCCAAGTTATAGGCAGCTCTAGACCCCTCTCCATGACTCAGGACACCCACTCCTCCTACTGGGACTTACTTGAGTCCATCAAAGTACCCCCTAACACCCTGATCCTTGGTGACTTCAACTACCCCACCATATACTGAGTGAACTATTTCTGCTGTAATGCACTCACCCAACGATTCCTTGACTTCATCAGTTCTAACGCACTAGACCAGCTTGTCTCATCACCCACAAGGGAGATAGCATTCTAGACTTGGTTCTCACCAAAATGGGTGACCGCTGTACCACCCCCATATTATGTTTTTCCCTGGTGAGATCAGACCATTGGTTTGTCTCTTTCGAAGTGTCTATCCCGTCCAACCCCCCCCCAGCCATATAAGCCTTATGTCATAATAGTGTGCTGAACCTTTGGAACCCATGATAGCAGAATACACTTGTCTTCCCTCAGATAAACATGACTCCGCATCTATGACAGATATTCAAAGTATCAAAACTTTGAATGCCTGTTACAATGGTAAAAGAGTTTGAATCACAAAGACTCAAATACACATACAGTAAAATTGAATCATACAGATTTGAAAAAAAAGACATCAATTTTTCTGTATGGGAGTAAGCCTTCCTGAACCCCCTCACCCCCTGCTAATTATATATACCAATTCTGAGAGTGCACTACATTGGGGAAATTGTATATTCCCAATCCCCACAGAAGCAAAGTTAGAAAAGTTAATTTTGGAACATTGCAGTCAATCACTTGAGAGCATGAGTGGAACCCATGCTGCCACATTCCCCTTCACATCCATGGTCTTTCACATTCAAATACAGGTATAGCATGTCTGACGAACATACCTTACCACATGGGCTGTACATAGAAAGACAGCTATGTATGTCGGCCCTTGTCAGTCCTTCCCTTTACCTGTATTTGCATGTACCACATTGTACTATAGTAGATTTCACTAACATTACATGTCCCCAACTGACACATAGGTACTTGTTGCCAGGCCAGTTCCCACATCAAAGCTACCCATAACTATGAAGAGTTCCCTTTGGCCAGTGACATTAAAAACTCTTCAGCCTCAGTGAAGTGCTTCTGTGTGTGCAGTCCATCCAGTGTAGTGGACTTGTCTGTTACTATGCCCCATGCATTGCCTTTTGCACAGAGTAACATATTAGTAACCCTGTGTGGTAATAGGGCTGTAATATGGCTACCCACACCATTTATATTCTGCACTACTCCCTACCAAATATGATCCCAGTACTGCTTGTTTAAAACAACTTTGCCCAGGAAGTACATGCCATGTGCCAAATTTGCACCAGAATTATCATGTACATCCCTGCTAGATTTGGGAAGTTAGTATTATTAAGTGCTAATATACAGTGCCAAGTCTGTCAGTTTAAAGTTGTATATGGCCTGGCATCTTATGGTCCCTGACGTAATTTCCCTACTATTGCTCTGATTTTCCTATGTTTCTGTGTATGGACAGCCTGCAGTACTACTTAATTCTCCTAGGTAGTGAACTTTTACAGGGGATGTCCATGCCAGTACATGTACACCTGTAGGCAAAACATGTCACTTAGTGCGTATGTATGCATGTATGTATGTATGTATGTGTGCTATGGGATGAAACTTATAAAATGAAAAAAACAGGCAGGAAAAAGGTGGAAGCCAGTAACACTCAAAGCTTTCAAATATTTCACACACTTGTGGTTTTTGTGGTGTTTTAATTCATCATTTTGTGGTGTTTTCTACAATATTAGGAGATTAGTCCCTTTCTGGAGTTGGTTGCCATGTTGTGAGGTGGAATTTTGGTACTTTTATTTTATTTATTTATTTATTTTATTTTACATTTGTTGACCGGGCTAGTCCAGCTGGATATATGTCCATTTTCAGTAGAGGCCCAGAGAGAAAAGCTTCAGTAAACAGAGGTATACAATACAATATTAAGTGGAGAGGTAGTTAGTACAGGAAATAAACATTATAATCAGAGCAAAAGGAGTACAGTAAAATCAGAGCATTAACTAAAAGTAACGTAGAGAGATGTTCAGAATAACATTTTTTTTTTTTCAGTATGTAACAGATAAGCTATTTCTCAGAGGATCCTATAATAGGGCAATCATATCATAGGTATAAGGAGCATAAGCAGATAGAGAGGAGGACACAGAGTTAGTCAGGTTTATTGCAGGAGCAAAGCCAGTATTTATTTAAGTGAAGTTTCAGTTGTCTTTTAAAAAGTGGGAGAGAAGACAGTGCTAGGATATCAGAGGGAAGTTTGTTCCACTTCTTTCCAACAGAGTTGGAAAAGAGACAGTCGCCTGAAGAGTTATTGGGTTTGGTAATTTTTATAAGTAATTTATTGGAAGAACGTAGTTGTTTCAAATTATTATATGGTGAGATGAGGTTGGAGAGTATAGGTGTTTTAGTTGGATGATATAGGATCTTATGAGTTATTAAGAATTGTTGAAGTAGAAGTTGGTTAGGAAGTTCTAGCCAGCCTAGTTGTTTTAGGTTCAGGCAGTGGTGAGTTCTAAATGGGGAACCTGTAGCAAATCTAGCAATGTTGTGGTAGGATGTTGAGAGTTTCTTAAGGTTGTTTTTTGAAAGATTTGTGTATATGGGGCAAGCATATAGAAGAGAAGAGATAAGGTGAGATCTGGCTAGTGTGGTTCTTGTTTCAGGTGTAAGGAAGGGTTTGATTCTATAAAGGGATCCTATTTTTTTATTCACTAGTTTTATTGTCGTATTGATGTGAGAGTCAAAGCTAAGATTGTTGTCAAAAGTAATTCCTAGAAGTTTTGTAGTGGAATCTGGAGAAATAAGAGTATTATCATTGGAAGTAAGAGTGAAGTCTAGTGGGGTTGATTTACGGGAAGGTGAGAACAAGAGCAATTTGGTTTTCTTGGGGTTAAGGAGTAGGCAGCGGTCAGAGAACCATTGCTCGACAGTGGTAAAGGCTTGTTGTGTGAGTACTTGGAGTTCAGTTTGAGATTTAGCCGAGCAGATTATAGTAGAATCGTCTGCATATTGTATGCAGGTAGTATTTGGGATAGCTAATTGGAGGTCGTCAATAAAGATAGAAAATAGAAGGGGGCCTAGGATAGAACCTTGAGGTATACCTAAAGAGATAGGAAGGATATTAGATAATGAATTTTTCCAAAGAACTGCTTGTTGACGATTTTCAAGGTAAGATGTGAACCAGGTTAGGGAAAGATGATCAAGTGAGAGAGATTTAAGTATATGTAGCAGAAGTTTGTGGTTAACCATGTTGAAGGCTTTAGATAAGTCAATAAAGACTGAAGATGAAAGGTTATTGTTGTTGCGGTTATAGTTGATGGAGTTGGTAAAGGAGAGAAGTGCTGAGATAGTACTGTGGGAGGGTCTGAATCAGTGTTGGCAGTTAGCAAGTAGGTTGTTTTGCAGAAGGTGGTTAAGAAGTTGCTTATGGATACATTTTTCCATGATTTTAGCTATAGGAGATAGAAGTGCTATGGGGCAAAAGTTAGAATAGTCATTAGATTTACCCCCTTTGTGTAGTGGGATGATGTGAGATATTTTCCAAGTTGAGGGGAAAATTCCTTAATTTATGGATCTATTTATCAGAATGGAAATAGGATAGGCAATTGCTTTGGCTCCAATTTGCAGGAATTCTGCAGGAAGTTTATCTGCAGAGGGGGTGCTAGGTCTTAGTTTTTGGATCAGTGATAGGATAAAGGAGGTAGATACTGGTTGTAAGTGAAAGGAAGATGGATTTAAAGTAGGTAAGTGTAGCTTAGAGGTGTCAGGAGCTAGGTGGCTAGCAAGAGTTTGGATAGTATTAGTAAAAAATGTATTAAAGTCGTTGGCTATTTGTGTGTGATTCTCAGGGTTAGAGTCTTGAGGGTTAGGTGTGATAGACTGGCCTGGGGATAAAAGGTTTTTAATGCTGGCCCAGAAGTTTTTAGGTTCCTTTTTGTAGGTTTGTTGTGTTTGTAGGTAATATTTTTTTTTTGTCAGCAAGGATGGCTATTTTTGTTTTGTTTCTAAGCTCTCTGAAGTTTTGGCGGTCAGTTAAGTTTTTAGTGGTTCGCCATTTAGCCCAAGATTTGTTTCTGAGGATAATTATTTGTCTAGTATTGTTGGTCAGCCACGGTGCGGCTTTGGTTTTAATTCTGATAGTATGACTAGGGGCGTGGTGATCCAGGATGGCTAAGAATGTGGAATTAAAGTGTTCAACTGCTTCATTAAGTGGGAGATTTTTTAGTGGGGACCAATTGCATTGTGTTAAGTCAGTTAGAAAAAGGTCAGAGTTAAAATTCTTTTTTGAATGTAGTGTTCTAAAAGTGGTTGGTAAAGTTAGTTTAGTTTTATGTCTAATTACGTAAGTAGGTGAGTGATCACTTAGATCATCTGGTAGGGTACCTGTTTGGTAGGATTGTTCAGGGGTATTAGTGAGAATCCAGTCTAAGGTGGTCTCATTGTTGCTGGTTTTGCTAGTTCTAGTGGGACAATTAATGAGTTGTGTGAAGCCATGTATGTTTATATGGGTGGTAGGATTTGTGTTATTACAGGAGTACCAATCAATACTGAAATCACCTAAGACTATTGTTTCTTGAGGGAGATAGGTGGAGAGTGAACTAAGGATGCATTCGAGTGTGCTGATGTTGTTTCCAGGGGGAAGATAAACGCATATGATGTTTATGGCTTTACTGTTATTGACTTGAAGTTCGGAGCTAATTATTTCTGCATGATTATCTAGGCAGAGAGTTTGATTTATTTTATTTGTATTCTATGAGATGACCATACTTTTGGCCACGTTCTCCCCTATTATGCTCCTGTTCTGTCATTATCGATGCTTTTCACTGCATGCCCACATTCCATACTGTATGGATCTGTATGGATAGTCCCAGACTCCCACAGCAATATGTATACCTGTATATCAGCCATGAAAAGTGCTATGCATAGGCTTTCCCCCCAGTCACTTCAGACTAGACATTCCTCAGCATGTGGCCCTGGAATCCCAAACCTCATGTGTCACATCTTTCATAGTATTTGCATTCTGTTTGGTGGCCCCAAAAGACACAGAGTGACAGAGTAGTACCATGTCAGTGTCCTACGTTCCCACTGTACATCACAATGCCTTCCACTGTGTGACTGACATCTAACATTGGGTATAATATTCTTCCTGATGTTTTTTGCCAGGTGGTAATCCACCATAGACTCTGTAACACCTTCTTTAATTCATTCATTCCAATGTAGGTCAGGAGGTTTGCACTGTAACTTCCAATGGGTGCAGCCTAAGCCTTTTCACAGAATCAAATTATGTACTCACATGTCAAACAAATGTTCGTATTTCTGGAACCATAGGGGTTATGACTGCAAGGTCTTCAGCAAAAACTATTTTTATAATGGTAGTATTCTTTGGGTTCTAGGTCATAAACTGAATTTTATAAGTCACAGTAAACACAGTAACTATTACATTTGTAATATTTTGTAAACAACTTACAATGTCAGCAACCACTCAGCTGAGAGCTTCATATGAGGTTAAGGAGTTCTGTCTGTTACTTGGTTGTTGAGATATTTAGAAAAATATGAAAATTATATACACACACACACACACACACACACACACACACACACACACACACACACACACACACACACACACACACACACACACACAAACACACACACACACACACATTAATAACATAAAAACAATGGTTAATATCTATTTACCTGCCCTAGACAGAGATCAAGCATTGATGCAGTTGAGTTTGCCATTGTATAAGCTTTAAAATGAAATATTTTAAAACCTTGTACATAGCATGGTTTTTGAATTATTGTTGCAAATATGAACAAGAAATATTTGACACCTAGAGGCGTCAGTAAAAGTTAACTCCAGATACACCTAGAGGCATCACTCGGATGTAATGAGTTTGTAAAATACAAGTTTATGGAATCTGCATTGAAATTCCTCTACTTCATAATTATAGAGTACTGACAAAATTTGCACAAGATGGTGCTTGTGCTTTATGTCTCACGAAAAGGGACCTGTTATCATGGTAATTTGGCTAATAAGGCTAATTAAGGCCATTGGTTTTGAACAGCTACCATATAGCATTGCTCTGTGCAGACATGCTGACAGTGGCTCTGCCTGATACAATGACCATAGGGCATGTGACTAATATGTTGGTTAATATGGTATCAGTAAGCCCACAGCATGACAGCATTGTGATATGGTGATATTGCCATGCTATGGTGCAGCACTGTGGAGATAACAGTGCCTATTTGCAGCACTGCAATGTGTAATACATAATCTAAAACATGTTATGTGTGTTCAGGGCTACCATTTTGCTTCTCAATCTAGCCAAACTGAGTGGCCATGGTTACTTCAGGCAATGTGGAATACAGAACTCCAGTATGGTGTGTCAAGAAGAGCAACATTTTCTTGTTCTTCCTGCACAGAGTCTTCCAGGAGCACCTGCTAAGGCAGCATGATGAGGCAGTAAGGAAGACAGATGCCTGGTATGAGCTTTCCAAGATGGTGAATGATGCAACTGGCTCCACCTATTCTTATGAGTAGTGCAGGCATTGCTATAGTGACCTGAGGCAACATCAGGCTGATCTGCTTCAAGTGTAAGAAGCAAAGGTTAGAGAGAAACAGCTAAGGATGTATTGTTATCATTTTGTTTATTTCTTCAAGTACTAGTTTATTCTGCTATGTGATGTTTTACATGCCTACTTAGCAGTACATTTTGTTTTGCAGTGGCAGAGGTGCAGGAATTAAATATGGTTAGAGGTCTTAGGAGGGGGGAATCAACTCTCCTTGCAGCAGAATGCATGCACCACCTATGGCTGTCTACTGTACATTTGCCATTGAAATACTTCCATGAATGCATAATAATTTCCCCAATGGGTCATCCTTTTGTAGGTGCAGTTATAGTGGTGGAGGAGAAGGTTTGGCGATGCTTACCTTTGGTCTGCACTAGCCATAACATCTGGTACTGGCTCATCAATGGCCAGTTAGACTGCCGTTCAGCAGGGAGGCAATGGTTTCCTAACAGGATGTGATCTGGAGGGGGTCACTGGTACTCTTCATGGCATCATCTCATGGAGAGATGAAGGCTTCTGTTCTGAGAGTGGCCCAGAAGAGTGTGCTCCAGTCTACCATTGTCGGATATGGAGGCTGGTGGTGGCTGAGCTGTGGTAACTTTATGCCGTGCCTGATGACTAGGTAATATCTTCTGATATAGCTCATGGAGTCCCACAGCCAGCAAGCCCTGAATGTTGGGTCACCATTGCAACAACTCTTCCCTAATATTGATATGCAGGTGAGCGATACCTGGTTTTCTTAGCCTATGGACCAGTGTAGCAGTCAGCTGTGCCAGGATCCTGCCCTAGCCCCATCCAGGTGTTTTCCATCCTTTATGTGTCATTCTTAATTGCTTTTTCATTGTCCAACCCTCCCATTCAAAATTTGGAATGTTTGTGTCTATCCATTGTCTTCCTCACCTTTTGTGTGTTGACAACTCCTGTTTGCCCAACTTTGCGCTTTTCTGGCTGCTGTGTTGCCCTTTTTGTGAAAGATTAGTGTGGTATGCATCTTTGTTCACTACACTGCACACATGGGCATATGTTTGCACTACACTGCAGACATGGGCATATTTTCTCTCTGCCTTTCCTGCCTGACTTCATTGTAACAACTGTTATGTAGGTTACACACCCAGCAGTAACAGTCAGCTATGAAGCATCCTAGTTAGCACTACACTCATTCATTATGTTGCTTTTTGCTCTGTCTGCAAACACTATTCAAACCCTAACACACATCTGATTAGCTATACACCTCCAACAGCACTGTGTAGGCATGCAGCACTTTTATGAATTTCACCCTTAGTCTTTCTTTGCACTTAATGTCTGTTGCATTTGTGAATTTTTTCAGTTGAAATCAATTAATGAATAAGGAGAATTAGTGAGATATGTACCTTTTATCTAGAAGGCTTTCCTAGATGACAGGTAAGAAAACCATTCTGTTTCCAAATAACATGATCAAATGCTCAAGGATGATTCATAATCCCGCTAAGACTTTCCTTTGTTACACACTGCAGCTGACCTTGTCTTTATTCCTTCAGATGTTTTTGGCAGAAATGTTCTATACAAGCGTATTTTGAAAATAATCTCCATTGTGTGCCTTTTAACTGTATTATTTCAATGTATGCATACTCCCAAAATATATGTAATTTATATTTGCTAAATGTTCATGTTTTGTTGCAAATTCAGCTTGCATTTTTGTTCCGACTGTTTTTGTTTTACCGCAAAGTTAGCTTATTTGCTTTGTTATAATTACTTTTGTTGACTCTGTCTTCTTGGCCAAGTAGTGGCTGAAAAGGTTTACAGATAAATGATTTATCTATCTATAAGATATGCATGGTGAAGCATGGACAAATCTATTCCATCTTCCTTTCTATTAATCTCTATAGGTTGCACTAGTGCTAAAGGATGAGTCCAGCAACTGTGCTTTACCTTCAATAAAAGGGTCCAGAAAAGAATAAAAGTAAAACAGAGTGTGCAGCCTTTTTTTGAGGACAGCTTATATTTTTCCAGATATATACCATAACACTCAGGAATTCGGACTGCATGAATATTAGATTTCATGGAATTTGGTTTACTATGAAATGTCAAGTTCATTTAAGCCGACAAGCCAAAAAAAGATTAATTGAATGATGAATGCGTGAGATAAATGTTTTATATATATATATATATATATATATATATATATATATATATATATATATATATATATGGTATCTGTACAGATCCCCGACAGCACTTTCTGCCGAAGCAGAAATTACCAAACATACATAACAGAAAGTGCTGTTCACCGAAGAAGCACTTTCAGTTATGTATGCTGGTTGTGCCGGTCACACTATGGTGCAGTTAAGGGAAAATTCCCATTTCCCCACTGTAGTGCGACCTCGGAGTGAGAATATAAAAGTAGGGGGTGTGGGGGCACAGCCCCCCACATGGGGGTGCAGGGGGGCTTGCCCCCCTGCATAAAAGAAGATTTAGTGGGTTTTTTTTTTTTTTTTTGAACGGACTTTAATAAAAGCGCTTTTTCGGTGAAAGTGCTTTCGTTAAAGTGGTATTGTGGATTCGGACTATTGAACTTTTGTTCAATAGTCCTAGATCCATATATATATATATATATAGATATATACATATATATATATATATATATATATATATATATATATATATATATATATATTTATATATATATATATATATATATATATATATATATATATATATATATATATATATATATATATATATATATATATATATATACATACAGACCAAATTCATGCTTGCACAAACTCGGAGATGTGAGAAGTCTTCCCAAAATAAGTGAATAATGGCCAGTGCACACTTACAAATTGCACTGGCAATGATTTCCTATGGGAAACAGGATTCAGTGTAATGCCTTTCAACTTTTTTTTTTCTACATGCTACTGATGCTCAAGCAATTTCACCTTAAGCAACTGCATCAAAGCCATGAAATGTGGTATTATAGGCCAGAACTCACATTCTCCACAACCTGTATTCCTTATTTTATTTCCCACTTACCAAACTGGTAATATTCATTGTTCTGTACTTAACTGTGCATATATACAGATGCACTAAAATTACAAAAAAGTCATGTTTATTACCAGGGCATAAATTAATAATCTTTACTATAATTACCAGAATTTCATCTTCATGATTGTTTTAATTAGCATAAATTCATGTACCTTCCATTTCTCTATTCAAGTTAAACTTATGAAGTGACCATTGTGAAGTAGGCTGAAGGCGTTCTTAAATGAAAAAAACAAATGGGAAATGATATTCACATATTAGGAGGCTCATCAGTTTAACTTATTTCACTTCAGTGACTGGATCCCCATCAAAGATGGCTAGTGGAAGAGCTCTCATATTCAATCTCTTATGCGTGATACCTAAAAGGTTTGAGGTTGGGGCCCACATGGTCATGATCATAACCAGCTTGTCATTTGTTAGAAGTCAGAAGGTGGCAGTTAGGTGAGCACTATGAGTATGCGGCTAGTAACAAGTGAGGTATCAAAGAGCATGTGGCCTATTCAAGCCAGTTCATGTCAGATACCACAATGACGATGTAGAACAAGGCCTGCCTGGTTGTGGTTGCTGATGATACTAAGAGTGAATTCAAGGCAATCAACTGCAAACTGGAGGGAGGGAGAATATGTAACAATGGGGGCTTAATTACAAAATATATATCTTTTTGCATTTTGTTGAGAGGAATTGAGGGAAAATCCTATTGTTGTGAGAATTTCATGCAGAGTACAATAAAGAAAAAGAAAAAATGGATGCATTACTTTCTCTCCCTCTAAATCCACATACATTGCACAACTAGAACTAAATTTTGGGGTAAATTGTAAGAAGTGTGGGCTTCACATACTTCTTCAGGAGTATTTTATTTTGTCCTAAAAGCGATATCAGGAGAAGGAACTTGGGCAAGATATGAGTAAATGAATGAACAAAACAAGACAAGGTAAACAAAACAAGCCCTGTATAAGACATTATGATACAACAATGTATAGCATAATTAAAATAAGATTTTGTTGGAACATATCAGTCCATCAAAGTCACAAGTTCATCATATAACAACATCTATAAATATTGCAGTTTAGTTACAGAGGTTTGGCAATATGTTAAGGAAGAAAGGAAGGCATGGAGTATTTATAAAGACATGTTGAAGGAAACAAAACAGGTCATGGCAAGGATGTACCAAGTCTTCAAGAACAGCAAGTACCAGGCAATGGCAAAGATGAAGGATTTTGGTTATTGCAGGGTGGAGATTTCAAAACACCCTCAGGTCATACCTCTTACCTGTTCTGTTCAGAAAATGCCCAGATCTGTGCTTCATATTTTGTGTCCATTCATAATAACTTTTGTGGTTTTCTGGTAAATCACTGAAGATTGAAGTCACTAAATAATGAGTTACATCTGAGTTTCTGACTTCATATCCTTCAGAAAAATGCATCCTAAAATAAATCATGTTGTTCTACCAACTTTTTAAGTTTATAATAGGAATATTTTAAATCTGTCCCTATTTTTAGGTATTTGTCCACCTATTGTTTAGGCTTTGTCCAGATTTTTTTGCCCTAACAGGTTGAGAGATATGGCCTCAGGGAGCATTATTTCTGAGACAAAGACAAAGACAAAGGGCCAGATTCAGGAAGGCTTACACGGAGTTCAAGAGTAGTGTAAGCCTCCGTGTAAGCCTCCTGATTCAGCAACAGCCCAAATCTCCGTGTAAGAGACAGCTAACACGTCTCTTACACGGAGTGGGCGTGGAAATGCTCAATACCTCATTTGCAGCTCCAAGATATGCAAATGAGGTATGTGAGCGATCCACAAGCAAACCAGTCCGTGTAACGGACGTGTTGCAGAAATGTACTCAGCTGACAACTGAGTACATTTCTGCAATTAAAACGGAGCTATGTCAGCTCCAAATAAAGGGTGCATTTGTTATATTAAGCATGCCAATGGCCAAATATGTGGCCATTGGCATGAAATGTTGCAAAAAAAGTTATATAACTTTTTTTTTTTCACGGATTTATGTGTTTAACTGTAGCGAACACCAGCAAACTGGGTGCGCTACCTAAAACTGAAAACCGAAGCTTATAAGCCCACAATTGTGGGATTTATGTATTACATGAAAGTCAATGGAGGGACTTGCAGAGCAAAAACAATATGGCCTCCGTTTAGTGGTTGTCAAGGGGGGGAAGCTCCGTGTAAGATATGTAACTAAGCATTACTAGGCAATCCTATGTAAATGAGGCTTACAATACTGAATCACACTGCCACATAAGTAATGAGCACTTTCTGAGTCGTGTAAGAGTTAGAGAAGGGGAGGAACAGAGTAAGAGGTAGGTGACATCATGGGGAAGGATAGAAAGAAATGTACCAGATTGGAGGGCAATGTAAGGTAAGAGATGACAGACAGACATCAGGGAGGGAGGTGTGTCCCAACAGAACACTGGGAATGTCAAGAAATTGAGGGCATACGCTATCCCTACACTCTAAGTTTCTTGAAATACGTGCATGCTTGGCGTGTCTTGTAGCGTGTAAGGCAGGTTCAACATGTGGGAGCGTGTTGCAAACTGTTTACAACGGTTTGCGCTGGCGCACGTGTAAGGCGGTAAAAGCGCGTTTTAGCATGAATCAGCCTAGCTAACACCGTGTAAGGATGTGTCTTGGCGTGTAACACCGTGTAGGGATGTGTACAGCGTTTAAGTTACTGTGAGCGTGTTTAAGCCGGTGTGCACATTGCTCCCCTCAGGAAACAGAGAGGAAATAGGAAACAACCAAAATACAGGGAAACTGCCAGAAGATACTACTAAAGTTAATTGGTGGAAACAATTAGAAGCAGGCAATTACACAGGCAGACTAGAAGCCCAACCCAGCACTTAAAACACAACAAAGAGCAGTGCAGGCTGTTTCTCACAAGAGATACTGCCAGAAACTAAGCTATCAGAGTTGAAACCTGAAAAAAGCAGAACTCAGAGCAGAAATGCTAGGGGCTGCCATAGCTGTTATAATCAGACATAGGCGAATTGCCGAGGGTGGTGATAATGCAGATGCTGACAGACAACCCAGAGTGAGGAGAAGGAGAAGAGTATACAGGCCTAGGGTCACCTACCATGGGTTACATGAGCTGGAGATAGTAGAGCGCTATAGAGTGGACAGAGAGCTCCTGCAGCAGATTGTTGAGCTGTGCAGGCCACGCCTCACACACAGAACCAACAGAGGGGAACCCATCCCAGTGGAAACCAAGGTATGTGCTGGCCTAAGAATACTAGCAACAGGTACCTTTCAGAGACCAACTGGCGATATGATGGGGATATCACAGGCATCAGCCTCCAGGGTACTGCACCAGTTCCTGGATGCCATGTCACCACATGTCAGTGATCATATATATGTCCCTAGTGACCGTGAGGTTGTGGCCAGCAATATCCGTCTCTTCCAGCAAATAGCGGGATACCCTGAGGTGCTGGGTGCAATAGACTGCACGCACATACGCATCAAGGCACCAGCCGGTGAGCGGGGTAGAGTCTACATTAACCGCAAGGGATACCCCTCCATCAACTGCCAGGTCGTGTGTGATGCCCAGGGCATAATAATGAATGTGTGTGCTGGCTGCCCTGGTAGCTACCACGATTCCCACATCTGGCATCTGACGCAGCTGTACCAATCATTTGCCAATGGGGACTTCCCACACGGACACCTAGTGGGGGATGCTGGTTATGCACTTGAGCCGTGGCTGATGACACCCATCAGAAATGCACACACACCCGAACAGGAACGCCATAATGAGGCACACGCACAAACACGTAATATCATAGAGCATGTGTTTGGGCTGCTCAAGTCACGGTTCCGGTGTCTGGACACGTCTGGTGGAGCTTTGCAGTACACACCAACTACATGTACCCAAATGATCATGATATGTGCTATGCTACATAATATGATCCTGCGGAAACAGCTGCAGCAGGACCAGCACAGGGCTGGGCCAAACATCCCCCCACCATTGCCAAGGCCACCACAGGCAGGGGGTGACTTGGTGGAGGAACAACTGACCTTGTCCCAGTAGGCAGAAGGAGGCGTGCCCAGTATGCCCTGGCCTTGGCAAAGAGGCAACGCATAGCACATATGCTTGGTCAGTAGGAACACTGGGACTGATACCCACTCTGACTCACTCATACAGTAACAGGGATGCCTAACATGACACAACCTGCTTCCAAATGTACAGGGAGTGTAGTATGTGCATCCGACAGAGGCAGCCCTGCAGCACCACCCGAGGCATGAATGCCATGTGTTAAGTAATGTAATACCATGTATCATATGCACACCTGAGGACCATGACTAACATCCACCCTCACCAATCATAAACCACAAAAACACAAACCCACCTCATAGCTATCACAAGGGATAGGAACCTAGATGTAATGCTACCCAATGGCAAAGGTATAAACAGCAAGATGTGTGCAGTGTAAATGCACACAGTATAGGGAATGCACATATCAGTGCTGTAATAGAAAACAGGGTCAAAGCGCACATCAGCACCCTGACACTACCAGGGTCACACCTCATACAGTGATGTACATGTGCAAAACATGGAACAAGATACAAAATGAGGGTGACTACCAATAAATGGCATGGATAACCACACACCCTGTTGTTACCACAACAAGAAGCAACATGCATTAGCCATGGTCAAACACCAATGGCTAAAACTGACTACTACTATATAGCTTGCTGCAGACCACTGTCCTAATAGCAGCAACTGCCCCAGGCCTATGTTCACAGGTTCACAGGTACATACTAGGCTATCTGCCCTAGGGCATTTATAAGCCTAGACCAGAGTTCCGTGGAGTCTGCCGCACCTTCACTCTGACGGATAATTTGCCCATTATATTGCTGTGCCTCTGACAAGCAGTGATACTGAGGTTATCCCTGGGGCATACCTGCAATCTCCCATCCATTGATTAAGATCTCACTTGAACAAAGCCAGTGAGGTACTCAGCCTCACATGTACCAGGATGTTGTTCCACAGCATAGGGACTCTCTGGTTGAAGAATCTGTCCCTCCAGCACATCCTATTAATATCTGTGTTGAGGTTTAAATCTCCTGCCACTGTAGTTCTGATGGATGTAGAGGTCTTGAGGTGAAGCGTGTACATTAACTCAGGTTTGGACATGGCCTTGGATGTCAGGCACAGGTCACCTCTGAGCAGACGGTAAGTCACGGAATCAAGCTGGAATTCCTCCAGTCGGGCAGCATAAGAAATATGTTTGAGACCCTTTCTCCTCCTGTCGAGGAATTTGTGGGCCCATCCAATTGCCATAGGTGTCGGGTCATATACGTGCTGAATGGGGCATTGCACTCAATCAATGGTCCGATGAGTGAAGAGTACAGGGAACAATGACCTCCCTGGATCTAGATGTGAATCCCTGCATGATGAGGTGGGCAATGTAGAAGTTCTACCTAACTACCCTGGCAACGTGAGTGTCAAACAAAGGTTACTCTCAACCTGGGTGCCCAGGTCCCTGATAACCTCCTGTGTGCTTAGAGGATTGCCACCTACATGGGAACTAGTGGTAACCTTGTTCTTCCCAAAGGGTATGGCTATGCATTGTTTAGTGTGTAATGTAAGGCCATGGCTCTGGCACAAGTTATCCGTGACTATGACACCCTTCTGAAGGATGTCTGTGTCAGATGGGTGTCCAACTATGGTTCCCAGTCCACAGTCATCTTCAAACTTTGTCAGCCATAATCCTGCTGTGTTTGCTTGTACTTCTGAAAAGTAGATGCTGAGCAATAGTGGGCCCAGGACTGAGCCCTGTGGGACACCACTTGTGACAGTTGTGGAGTGTGACATGGCACCAGCAAGTCTGAACCTGTCTGTTCTGTCACGTAGCGGTTTGCAACCCATCCTGTGATGTATGGGTTCACATTTAAGCTGGTGATGTTTTCAATGATACCCAAGTGGGGTATTGTGTTGAAAGCCTTTGCCAGGTCAAGGTAGGCTGTGTGGAGTGCCTTGCCCTTGTCAATGGCCTTGGTGTCTGTTATGAAACAGTCAACCAAGTTTAAAAGGCATGATCTGCCCTCAACAAAGCCTAACTGGGTTGGATCTAATGTCTGCAAGTCCCCTATGTCCTCATCTATGACTTCCATTATGATCTTCTCCATAGCTTAGCAGACCCTGCTTGTCAAGCTGATGGGATGGTAGTTTCGTGGTCGGTGGAGGCACCCCCATGTGAAGTGGGTCCACCATTGACATATGCCACTCCTTGGGAACATATCCTGAGTTGAGGCTAAGATCATACAGCTGCCCTGACTGCGGGTTTAATTCTTGAGTGAGTTCATGGAGCACAAAACCAGGGACACCATCTGGTCCCATGGATGCTGCGTCCTTTCCCTTGGATAGAGCAGTTCCCACCTGAGCATTTGAGATGTTTGGGGGGCTACAATCCTCTTTCATACATATCTCTCCAGTTGTGGTGGAGGGTGGGTGGAGAAATCTGCACTGAACCTGTCAGCCAGCATGTTGGCAATGTCTGTAGGTTCAGTGATATTTACAGCATTCTGAGCCTATTCTGAGCATATCTGGGAGTTTCCTCCCAGGTGTGTAACGATCTATAAAAGGCCTCATTGTTGTCCCGTGAGCCCTTAGTGGGTTTACTCCCAATATTCGCCTTGGATGATTTCATGGGGAACTCAGTGTTTCACCTATATTGAGCAGGGGTGTCTACCCTTCCACGGATATCGCTCTATCTTGTAGTACCTCCTTCCTTGTGTTGTAGTGCTTGTTTATGGCTGAGGTCCACCACACTGGACGCTTGCCTCTGGTACAACGAGTCTGTGTTTTGTTTGGGATTGCCTCATCCATGCAGTCTTGAAGGTGCTGGTAGAAGGCAGTTGTAAGTGATACAGTGGCTTGGGTAATGGTGTCTGCTGGCTTGGGGCTTTGAAAGAGACCACAACAGTCATTAGAAGTGTGTAGTCGGCTTCTGAGAGGTTCTGCACTGTGGTCTTTTCTATCTGGGGTGGAGGTGGGATGTGGACTTCCACTGAGAGTAGGTCATGATCTGATCTCACCAATGATGGGTATACCTCTGGTGTTGAACATTGTGAGCCCATGTTTGTGATGATGAGATCTACTATGTTGTCTCCTCTTGTGGGCATGGTGACTAGTTCTTCCATGGCATGTGAGTGTATGAACTCTAGGAACCTGTGGGCTAGAGTGTTGTGGCTGTAGTACTGATCCCAGTCTATATTTGGATATTTGGGATCACCCAGTGTGATGGTGTTTGCAGGTACATGTATCCCCGCCACTGTTTTCATGAAAGCTCTGTGAGGTACCTGAGTTTCAGAGGATGGCCTGTAACATGCTACAAACTTCAGAGCAGTCTTGCCTATGGTTAATTGCACCGGATGGTGTACAATGCATCGTGTGTTGCCACCAACCATGAGGTGAGGGTGTCCCTGATGAATATTGCTATTGCCACCCCTCATAGTGGTAATATGTGTACTGCATAGATACGAAATATTGTGCCTCTGACTTAGTAGTGACACATTATGACCACCTTACATAATTGAATAATGTGACTATGCCTCTGTCCAGTCTGTGCCCCTGTCCACATGCAGCTGTCCAGATGTCTCATGAAGAGAGTCAGTGAGGTACTCTGTCTAACATGAACTGGGATACTCTGCTAGAGTGTGAGATGCCTCTGAGTTATGACTCTGTCCCTTCAGCATGTCCTATACATGTATGTGCTGAGGTTCAAATCTTTAGCTCCCATGTTTCTGGTGGATGTGGATGGTTGCCCAGGTCCCTGATAACCTCCTGTGTGCTTAGAGGATTGCCACCTACATGGGAACTAGTGGTAACCTTGTTCTTCCCAAAGGGTATGGCTATGCATTGTTTAGTGTGTAATGTAAGGCCATGGCTCTGGCACAAGTTATCCGTGACTATGACACCCTTCTGAAGGATGTCTGTGTCAGATGGGTGTCCAACTATGGTTCCCAGTCCACAGTCATCTTCAAACTTTGTCAGCCATAATCCTGCTGTGTTTGCTTGTACTTCTGAAAAGTAGATGCTGAGCAATAGTGGGCCCAGGACTGAGCCCTGTGGGACACCACTTGTGACAGTTGTGGAGTGTGACATGGCACCAGCAAGTCTGAACCTGTCTGTTCTGTCATTAGCGGTTTGCAACCCATCCTGTGATGTATGGGTTCACATTTAAGCTGGTGATGTTTTCAATGATACCCAAGTGGGGTATTGTGTTGAAAGCCTTTGCCAGGTCAAGGTAGGCTGTGTGGAGTGCCTTGCCCTTGTCAATGGCCTTGGTGTCTGTTATGAAACAGTCAACCAAGTTTAAAAGGCATGATCTGCCCTCAACAAAGCCTAACTGGGTTGGATCTAATGTCTGCAAGTCCCCTATGTCCTCATCTATGACTTCCATTATGATCTTCTCCATAGCTTAGCAGACCCTGCTTGTCAAGCTGATGGGATGGTAGTTTCCGTGGTCGGTGGAGGCACCCCATGTGAAGTGGGTCCACCATTGACATATGCCACTCCTTGGGAACATATCCTGAGTTGAGGCTAAGATCATACAGCTGCCCTGACTGCGGGTTTAATTCTTGAGTGAGTTCATGGAGCACAAAACCAGGGACACCATCTGGTCCCATGGATGCTGCGTCCTTTCCCTTGGATAGAGCAGTTCCCACCTGAGCATTTGAGATGTTTGGGGGGCTACAATCCTCTTTCATACATATCTCTCCAGTTGTGGTGGAGGGGTGGGTGGAGAAATCTGCACTGAACCTGTCAGCCAGCATGTTGGCAATGTCTGTAGGTTCAGTGATATTTACAGCATTCTGAGCCTATTCTGAGCATATCTGGGAGTTTCCTCCCAGGTGTGTAACGTATCTATAAAAGGCCTCATTGTTGTCCCGTGAGCCCTTAGTGGGTTTACTCCCAATATTCGCCTTGGATGATTTCATGGGGGAACTCAGTGTTTCACCTATATTGAGCAGGGGTGTCTACCCTTCCACGGATATCGCTCTATCTTGTAGTACCTCCTTCCTTGTGTTGTAGTGCTTGTTTATGGCTGAGGTCCACCACACTGGACGCTTGCCTCTGGTACAACGAGTCTGTGTTTTGTTTGGGATTGCCTCATCCATGCAGTCTTGAAGGTGCTGGTAGAAGGCAGTTGTAAGTGATACAGTGGCTTGGGTAATGGTGTCTGCTGGCTTGGGGGCTTTGAAAGAGACCACAACAGTCATTAGAAGTGTGTAGTCGGCTTCTGAGAGGTTCTGCACTGTGGTCTTTTCTATCTGGGGTGGAGGTGGGATGTGGACTTCCACTGAGAGTAGGTCATGATCTGATCTCACCAATGATGGGTATACCTCTGGTGTTGAACATTGTGAGCCCATGTTTGTGATGATGAGATCTACTATGTTGTCTCCTCTTGTGGGCATGGTGACTAGTTCTTCCATGGCATGTGAGTGTATGAACTCTAGGAACCTGTGGGCTAGAGTGTTGTGGCTGTAGTACTGATCCCAGTCTATATTTGGATATTTGGGATCACCCAGTGTGATGGTGTTTGCAGGTACATGTATCCCCGCCACTGTTTTCATGAAAGCTCTGTGAGGTACCTGAGTTTCAGAGGATGGCCTGTAACATGCTACAAACTTCAGAGCAGTCTTGCCTATGGTTAATTGCACGAGGATGGTGTACAATGCATCGTGTGTTGCCACCAACCATGAGGTGAGGGTGTCCCTGATGAATATTGCTATTGCCACCCCTCATAGTGGTAATATGTGTACTGCATAGATACGAAATATTGTGCCTCTGACTTAGTAGTGACACATTATGACCACCTTACATAATTGAATAATGTGACTATGCCTCTGTCCAGTCTGTGCCCCTGTCCACATGCAGCTGTCCAGATGTCTCATGAAGAGAGTCAGTGAGGTACTCTGTCTAACATGAACTGGGATACTCTGCTAGAGTGTGAGATGCCTCTGAGTTATGACTCTGTCCCTTCAGCATGTCCTATACATGTATGTGCTGAGGTTCAAATCTTTAGCTCCCATGTTTCTGGTGGATGTGGATTGCTTGCAGTGGAGCATGTCTACCAAATCCTGATCGGACATGGTCTTGTATGTCAGGCATAGGTCACCTGTAATGCATGTGGTATGACACTGAAAAAGCTTGTTTTTAGTTATTCTGGAAGTATATGACGTGTTGTAGATCCCTGATCATCATGGTAAGGTACTTGTGGGGTCTCTCCAGCTGCTGCAAGTGCTGGTTGAGGTACATACCAAATGGGGCGTTGTATTCAAGCATGGGCCTGATAAGGGAGAAGTATAGTGGTACAATGACCTCCTATGGTCTGGATGGAATACCCTCCATGATAAGGTGGCCAAGATAGAAAGTCTGTCAAACAACTTTGGCAACATGGGTGTCAAATGAGATGTCACTATCTACATGTGTCCCCAGCTGTCTGATTTGTTTCCTGTACTCATTGGGTTGCTGTCTATGTACAGATCTGTGGGTACTGTGTTCCTCCCAAAGGGGATGGCTACACATCAGTCGCAGTCAGTTTTAGGCCATGAGTCCAGCACCAGCTATCTGTCAGTGTGACGGCAGTCTGTAGGATGTGTGTGCTGGCTGATGTATTCACTATGGTGCCCAGGTTGCAGTCATCTGTAAACTTTGTCGGCCACAACCCTCCTATGTTTGCTTTCACATCTGAAAAGTAAATACCAAATAAGAGAGGTCCCAGGACACAACCTTGTGGGACACCACTTGTGACTGGCTTCGAACCTGACAAGGCACCTGCAATGTTGACATTATGGGTTCTGTTTCTGAGCCATTTTGCAACCTATGCTGTGACATATGTTGTTATATCTCAGCTGTTGAGCTTGTCTATGATGCCTGAGTGGGGTATTGTGTCAAAGGCCTTAGCCAAGCGCAGGTAGGTTGTGTGGACTGTGTAGCCCTCATCAACGGCTCTACTGACAGTTTCAAAGTAGTCAACTTGTTGCAAAACGCAGGATCTGCACTGTACAAAGCTGAATTGGGTGTGATCAAGGGTCTGTAGGACACCAATGTCTCTGTGTGGAAGCTCCATAATGACCCTTCACAAAGCTTTGCAGACAAGGCTGTTTAAGCTTGTGTGGTGGTAGCTGCCAGGGTCTGTGGAGGCATCTCCTTTGTGGAGTGGGACCACTGTTGCCGTGCGCCAGTGTTCAGGTACAGATCCTGTAGCAAGGCTAAGGTTAAATAGGATCTGCATATACAGGTTTATCTCCATCTGTAGTTCACATAGCATGCAACTGGGGATACCATCAGGTCCCATTGATGCTGTGTACTGCCTTTGCTGACTGCGGCTCTCACATGGACATCCAGGATGACAGTGAGGTTACATACAGCTGTGATAACTATCATGTCTTGGGGGTGAGGGAGGGGTACATTGCACTGAACTGGTCTGCCAGGGTGTCAGTAATATCTGTCAGGTCCCTGGGATATAAGTTGTTGTGTACCAAATCTGAGCATATATGAGGGTTCCCACCCAGGCGTCAGACATAACTGAAGAAAGCAGTGTGGTTACCTTCATCGTCTGTGGTGATTTATGTCCCCAAGTTGAACTTGGGTGTCTTTATGTGAGAATGTAGCTTTCTACTACTGCTGATCACAGCTGCCTTACATTCTGGAGATGTAGCTCTGTCTTGCATTAGTATCCTTCATCTGTTATACAGTTTGTTTATGGCTGGGGTCCACCAGACAGGCCACTTTCCTTGGTGGTGAAGGTGTCATTCTCATTTGTGATTGCATGGTCCATGCTTACTCGGAGATGTCCGTAGAAAGTGTCTGTGCAGGAGTCACCATTGTGTGTTGTGGTTTCCACTGGCCCAGTGGGCTTAATGGATACCATCTCAGTCCGAAGAAGTGTGAAGTCAGCTTCTGAGCTGTTTGTCACTATACCCCTGGTATCATACTAGCACTGACACAGGTGTAAACAATTCCCAGAATCCATCAAACAAAATGGACATGCAGGCTTACAGATGCCCTAGGGGTAGCCTAGTATGAACCCATTATGATACAGATTGTACAGGACACTACAGATAACCCCAAGGCTGTTGCAAATGATGGTAGTAAGCATGTTGTTGATTCCTGGATATGCTCCGGATCACACCGATATTACAAACAACATACCAGACACACACAGGTATGGCCAACATACATCCTGACATGTGCAGTGCAAACCCCCATAATGCCAAATACCTTCCCAGCAGACTGCCGCCTCCCTGACATTATGTCACCCTTACCACAGGGTGCACTCCAAAGAGCAGTGTACAACAACAGTGGGTGTTCTCAACAAAGGTGTCTCCTGAATGGATAGGAAAACAACCACCACAGAATCATGAGAGGTTTGGTCTGCACAGCTATGGAAAGGACCAGCATGTACCACAGACATAATGATATTGTGGATCTATTGACACCCGACCCTACCCAGTGTGGGTTTACAAAGTGCAGACCCCACCCCTAAACATGTGTGACTCAGTTGAAACAGTACTTGAAGTCAGTGATGAGGGCAATGTGGTCCACACAGTGTAGCCGGACCTTGCAAAGCCTTCTGTACAATACCCTATGTGTTCCGTATAGATTTGCTCACCAGCTGATATATACACCCCAATGTCATGGGAGGGTTGCAAACCAGACCAACGACAGAACTGACATGGTCAGACATGCAGCAGCCATGTCAGACTACAAACCACATATAACAGGCATCCCACAAAGCTTGGTCCTGGGACCTTCACCATCTGGTATATATGACCCATAGGTACAGGCCAACAAGTAAGGACTGTGCTGGAACATGTTTGTAGAGGACAACAAGCCGCCTGACATATCTGATACACCAGCTGACACAAGCATCCCATAAAAGGGCCACATAGAAACAGACAGCTGGTGCCATAGCCATGTCAGCATGTTAAATGGTGAAAACAGTATAGTCAGCCTCTGTGGATAATCCAGTAAGTGACCACCAATTCCCACATAGGTGTCGACCCATGACATTCCTAACATGTAATGCCAGAATGGGGGACACAAGGTGATAGATATCCTGCATTGGACAAAAATGTGGCTGTAGGGTTAACAGCAACAATCCATATACCAACCTAATCATGAGGGTTATGACATCTAGCTAAGGGGAGGTCATTGTGGTTTTGCAGTTATATTTCAGCAGCATTACAAATGACCAGAACAGCGCCTGTGTGGTGTACCTCAGCAGATAGATTCAGCAACTGTAAAGTCCACAACAGTACCTCACCAGGAGTATCAAAGAGCTGGAACACATGTAATGTGTCGCCTGATTAAACAGAATGCAGTTACACACACTGCCATGCTGGCCACCCAGACACAAGCTGTGCCTGATGTAGAAAGCCATGTCCAAGCTGTCAGAAATGCACATGCCGTACCTTGTACAATGTGAATGGCAGGGAGATATGCACATGAGGGACCTGAACCCCAGCACTGACATATATAGGACAGGCTGTACTGCATTATCCAAAACACAGAAGCCACCCCCACACATGAGTAAACTAACACTACAGGTTGTCCATAAAGACACTGGTTGAGTCCCCTCAACAGGAATCCTAATGAGTGGATGGGAGATGGGAGGTTTACCCTGGGTATCAATGTTATGTCACAGGTAGACAGAGGCACAGTATACTAAACAAGACATATGACATGTCAAACTACGCTTACAATGTGTTGATGGACAAACACATTCTCCGACTAGCATTAGGTCAAGATACCTCTTGAACACAGCCAGCAAGGTGCTCTGCCTCAAATGGACCAGGATTGTATTCCACAGCATAGGGAGTCTCCGGTGATAACTCCATCCCTACAACATGTCCAACATACATCCCTGCTAAGGTGTCAGTCACCTGCACTAGTGGTTCAGGTGGATCTTCTGAGTCTGAGGTGGAGCATGTCCATTAATCTCTGTTTGGACATGGCCTCGCATGTCAGGCACATGTCACCTCTAAGCAGACGGTATGTGAGTGAATAGAGTGTGAGTGTCTTCAATCTGGCAGCATATGACAGCTGTTGTGGTTCCTTGATCCTTTAGGTGGGGGACAGTCAGGGTGTCTCCAATTGCTGCAGATGTTGGGTGAGATACAGCCAGAATAGGGCATATGACGTGATCACCGGTCTGATAACTGAAGAGTACAGGGGAACAATGACCCACTAGATCTGGATGTGAATCCCATCCTTATCAGGTGGGCAATGTAGAAGGTCTTCCTAGCCACTTTAGCAATGTGAGTCTGAGAAGAATGGCGACTGTCAACCTGGGTCCCCAGGTCCGTGATAACCTCCTCTGTGCTTAGAGGATTGCCACCAATATGGTAGCTTGGGGTCACGTTGCTTTTCCTGAAGGGTATGTCTACACATGTTGTGCACTCTGACTTCAGGCCATGGCCCTGGCACCAGCTATCAGTTACTGTGAGTCCCTTCTGAAGGATATCTGTGTGTGATGCACTGTCCACTATGGTGCCCAGTGTGCACTCATCTGCTAACATTGTCATCCAAAGTCCTCCCATGTTGGCCTGTTCTCATGGGAAGTACATGACAAACAATGGTGGCCAAGGACTGAGCCCTGTGTGACACCACCTGTGACCAGCCTGGAGTCTAACATAGTGCCAGCAACTCTAACCCTGTGGGTCCCGTCCTTAAGACAGTTTGCAACCCATCTTGTGACATATGGGTTTACATTTCAGTTGTGAGGTCTTTCCACAATACCTGAGTGGGGTATTGTGTTGAAAGTGTTAGCAAGGCCAAGGTAGGTTGTATGGACTGCCTTTCCCCAACAATGGCCTAAGTGACCAATTTGAAGATGTCAACCCAGTACAAAAGGCATGATCTGCCCCTGACCAAGGCAAAATGGGATGGGTACAATGTCTGCATGTCCCCTATATCTTTGTTTATGAGCTCAATTATGATCCTCTCCATAGATTTGCAGACTACACTTGTTAAGCTTATGGGGCAGCAATTAACAGGGTCTGTAGAGGCACTGCCTTTGTGCAGATGTGCACAACTGGACCTTAACCAGCCTGTTGTGCACACTATGGAAATGTAAATCAGTGATAGGACTGAAGCCCAGGATACTGACCACCACAGTGAAAGTACTGAAACACTACACTAGACAGTGCTACAGTGTTAGGTCAGTATGAACGGATGTTGACAATTGTGTGCAAAGTATCCCATGCAAAACCTGCAGGCACAGTATACTCCCAGTTTTGTTCACACAAAAAGCATTTGGACAGTAACTACACAACATGGCACAGAACACACAACCATAAACTGGAGGTATTTGTTGAAGGTCACACTCATCCACAAATGTGATGGGCTGCAGAGTTCAACATATGTAAAGCCCACACTGGGCATGCTCACACACTTAGATAAATGAGACATCTTTCACACAACATGCCACAGGAAGGCTGAACTGGGCATGCTCACACACTTGGTCCAAATGTTACCCCTAGCAAATGTGAAAACACACCAGAGGATGGTCGTCCCCCTTTCTAGACACTGATCATGTAAGCACCCTATAAGTATATTGGAGAAAAGGATTCTCTCAGTAATCCGAATAGCACGCCGTGCTAAGGCGTCTGTCTCTAGTGTCATAACATAGTTAGGTAGGGGTCTGAATCCAGCAGGTGGCAAGTGTGTGTGAAGGGGGGTAAGTGTGTGTGTAAGTGTGTATGAAAGAAACATCCCTTTTGGCAACTGGGAAAACACACCACAGGATGATCATTCCACTTTCTAGACTCTGATGATGTCAGCACCCTATAAGTATATTGGAGCAAAGGATTCTCCCAGTAATCCGAATAGCGCGCCGTGCTAATGCGTCCATCTCTAGTGTCATAACATAGTTAGGTAGGGGTTTGAATCCAGCAGGTGGCAAGTGTGTGTGAAGGGGGGTAAGTGTGTGTGTAAGTGTGTATGAAAGAAACATCCCTTTTGGCAACTGGGAAAACACACCACAGGATGATCATTCCACTTTCTAAACTCTGATGATGTCAGCACCCTATAAGTATATCAGGGGAAAGGACTTTCCCCAGTAATGCGAATAGCGCGCTGTGCTAATGCGTCCGTCTCTAGTGTCTTAACATAGTTAGGTAGGGGTTTGAATCCGGCAGATGACAAGTGTGTGTGAAGGGGGTAAGTGTGTGGGTATGAAAGAAACATCCCTTTTGGCAACTGGGAAAACACACCACAGGATGATCAGTCCACTTTCTAGACTCTGATGATGTCAGCACCCTATAAGTATATTGGAGCAAAGGATTCTCCCAGTAATCCGAATAGCGCGCCGTGCTAATGCGTCCATCTTTAGTGTCATAACATAGTTAGGTAGGGGTTTGAATCCAGCAGGTGGCAAGTGTGTGTGAAGGGGGTAAGTGTGTATGAAAGAAACATCCCTTTTGGCAACTGGGAAAACACACCACAGGATGATCATTCCACTTTCTAGACTCTGATGATGTCAGCACCCTATAAGTATATTGGAGCAAAGGATTCTCCCAGTAATCCGAATAGCGCGCCGTGCTAATGCGTCCATCTCTAGTGTCATAACATAGTTAGGTAGGGGTTTGAATCCAGCAGGTGGCAAGTGTGTGTGAAGGGGGGTAAGTGTGTGTGTAAGTGTGTATGAAAGAAACATCCCTTTTGGCAACTGGGAAAACACACCACAGGATGATCATTCCACTTTCTAGACTCTGATGATGTCAGCACCCTATAAGTATATTGGAGCAAAGGATTCTCCCAGTAATCCGAATAGCGCGTGCTAATCGTCCATCTCTAGTGTCATAACATAGTTAGGTAGGGGTTTGAATCCAGCAGGTGGCAAGTGTGTGTGAAGGGGGTAAGTGTGTAAGTGTGTATGAAAGAAACATCCCTTTTGGCAACTGGGAAAACACACCACAGGATGATCATTCCACTTTCTAGACTCTGATGATGTCAGCACCCTATAAGTATATTGGAGCAAAGGATTCTCCCAGTAATCCGAATAGCGCGCCGTGCTAATGCGTCCATCTCTAGTGTCATAACATAGTTAGGTAGGGGTTTGAATCCAGCAGGTGGCAAGAGTGTGTGAAGGGGGGTAAGTGTGTGTGTAAGTGTGTATGAAAGAAACATCCTTTTGGCAACTGGGAAAACACACCACAGGATGATCATTCCACTTTCTAAACTCTGATGATGTCAGCACCCTATAAGTATATCAGGGGAAAGGACTTTCCCCAGTAATGCGAATAGCGCGCTGTGCTAATGCGTCCGTCTCTAGTGTCTTAACATAGTTAGGTAGGGGTTTGAATCCGGCAGATGACAAGTGTGTGTGAAGGGGTAAGTGTGTGGGTATGAAAGAGACATTCCCTTTGGCAACTGGGAAAACACACCACAGGATGATCATTCCACTTTCTAAACTCTGATGATGTCAGCACCCTATAAGTATATCAGGGGAAAGGACTTTCCCCAGTAATGCGAATAGCGCTGTGCTAATCGTCCGTCTCTAGTGTCTTAACATAGTTAGGTAGGGGTTTGAATCCGGCAGATGACAAGTGTGTGTGAAGGGGTAAGTGTGTGGGTATGAAAGAAACATCCCTTTTGGCAACTGGGAAAACACACCACAGGATGATCAGTCCACTTTCTAAACTCTGATGATGTCAGCACCCTATAAGTATATCAGGGGAAAGGACATTCCCCAGTAATGCGAATAGTGCGCTGCGCTAATGCGTCGGTCTCTAGTGTCTTAACATAGTTAGGTAGGGGTTTGAATCCGGCACATGACAAGTGTGTGTGTAGAGGGGTAAGTGTGTATGATTGATATATCCCTTTTGGCAACTGGGAAAACACACTACAGGATGCACATACCCATTTCTAAACGATATCACAATTATGTATGGCTTTTGATTACAGACATGCCATGTGTGTTGTGCACACACAGAATGCCCATGTATGTGGGTTGTCCCTCACAATAATGCATGACATTGATTACACCGGTTATGGCAATGAACACATGATGTATGTGTGTGCCAAATACACATATGTACCTGTGACTTTCAATAGTTACCATGTGTGATGCCTGCCACATGTGAATACATGGTATTTGCACAGGGTAACATTATGACCGTGGCCTTCTGTGCAGATGCTGCATGTGGGATGTGTATATACAGTGTGAGATGTAGATGCTATCAGCCTAGTAGTGAGGGATGCACACCTGGTCTGGGGCATAAGGTCTACATGTTGTTAATGTACAGGAGCTGCATGTTTTCACCTGTTGTGGGAGTGGTAAGACAGTATTCCATAGCAATGCAGTGACTGCATGCTAAGAACCATTCAGCTAGGGTGTTGTAGATACACTTATTCATTAGCATTCAGTAATTTGTCGGAATCCCTGGTGAGGGTCTGATGCCAACCAAGGTCAGGGGTCTACCAGCCTGTGTCACTTGCTCAGTGATCCCTTCCATGTTCCCTATCACGTATCCCAGTGAGCGACATCCCACATCAGCTGTGGTGGCATGGACAATGACTGAGTCATATGTGTCCATGCATCTGACTGACTTGTATGTTGTTGTTACAGTTTGGCCATGTGTTTCCATCTCATACATGTGATGTACATCAATGGGTAGGGATAGGGTTGACTGTGTACATGTGGCAGCTGTGACATTACTACATGACACACATATTCCACAACTGTACCATAGAGGTGACTGACAACTGACCTTTGCACATGCTACCAGAGTATTGAGATTACATTGGTGATTGACAGCACATAGGGCCAATGGTGAAAAAGAGACATAGGTCCATAGGTTCGTACAGGGATATCTGCCCAGGGCATGTATCCACCTAGCCAGAATGTGCGTGCCTTTCAACATGCATTGTGAATCTGTCTTGCTATGCCCTTTTCCAAGGTTAGTATACTGTGCCTCTTTCTCACAGTGACACATAAGTGATACCCAGGGTAACCCTACAATGTCACATCCAGTCATTAATATCGCTCTTGAGGATAGTCACTGAGTCAGTCCGCCTAACCTCTATTGGGATAATAATCAGGAATGAAGGGTGCCTCTGAGTTGTGAATGTGCCCCTCCACCATGTCCTATGTATATCACTCCTGAAGTTCATGTATTTCCAGCGTGTATCCTGGTGGGATCTGGATATTCTGAGATGCAGCATGGCCATTACGTGAGGGTATGACCTGGCCTTCTATGTAAGGCACAGATTGCCTATGAAGAGGCAGTATGTCACTGAGTAGAGCTGCTGCTACTTTAACCAGTCAGTATGTGGCATCTGTTTGAGCACTTTGATCACCTTGTCGAGGTACATATGTGGTAGCCCCAGTTGCTGCAGGTGTCTGGTAAGGTGCATGCCGACAGGTTCATCATAGTCAATTATGGGCATGATGAGGGATGAGTAAAGGGGCACAATGTCCTCCCTGGCCTACATGTGGATCCCATGATGATGTGGCCCATATCACATGCTTACCTACCCACTTTGTCCATGTTGTTGTCAAATGGTAGGATGCTATCAACCTCGCACCCCAAGGTCCATAATTCCTAGGTCTGCACTTACTGGATTAACACATATGTGGTACATTGTGGTCATTTACTGTTTCACAAAGGGATGACTATACTCTTTCTGTCATTCATGTTGAGGCCATGGCTGTGGCACAAGTCGTGTGTTTGCAAGAGTCCCTTTTGGAGGATGCGTGTGTTAGCTGTTGAGTTGATTATGGTGTTCGGTCTGCAGTCACCTGTGGCGTGCTGAGCCACAGTACTTCCATGTTGGCCTGTACCTATGACAAATATAAAATGAACATGACACGCCCTAGGGCTTTGCCTTGTGGGACACCACTTGTACCAGGTTGGAGGCTGACATGGCTCCAGCAATTCTACCATGTGTGTTCTGCCCTTGAGCCACTGTGCAATACCCATAGTGACATAGGGGTTAATATGTACACTGGTGAGCTTCCTAGAATGCACAAGTGGGGTATTGTATCCAAGGCTTATGCAAGGTCCAGGTAGGCTGTGTGGACCTCCTACCCCTTGACAGTGGCCTTGGTGACTGTTTCAAACAAAGCAAACAGGTTTGATAGGCAGGATTTGCCATTGACAAAGCCAAACTGTGTATGGTGACATGTCTGTAGGTCCACAATATCTAGATATGTGAGGTTCTTGATGATTCTTGCCATAGCTTTGCAGACAAAGCTAGTCAGACATATGGGGCAGTAGTGTCCAGGATCCGTGATGGCACCACCTGCATGTTGAGGGACCACTGTTGCTGTATGCCACTCTCTGGTCACATATCATGTATTAAGGCTGGGATTGAACAGTGGTGTTATGTCTGGGTGTAGCTCTTCTTGTGGTTCATGTAGGACACAGCCTGGGACACTGTCTGGTCCCATTGATGCAGTGTTTACTGCTTTGGGAAGGGCATCTCTTACCTGAGCATCTGTGATGTCAGGGGGGGAAGCACTGTGATGCGAGACATATGTTCCCTTTTGGTGTGGTGGGAGAGAAGGCAGCATTGAACCTGTCCACTAGGATGATGGCAATGTCTGTGTGTTTTATATTTTGTGTGACATATTGTATTACCTCTGAGCATATCTGGGTAGTACCACCCAGGTTACTAACATAACTACAGGCAGCCTTGTGATTATCCTCAGTGGCTTGTGGAATCCTCTCTCAAAGATGGCCTTAGACAATCATATGGGTGCCTGTAGTTGTCTTCCAATACTCATCAGTGGTGCCTTCACATTTTGGGAGGTTGTTGTATCATGTAGTGGCGCCATCCTTCTATTGTATAGTGTGTTTATGGCTGGTGTCCGTGCCCAGGACATCTGTCTTTGGAGAATTGGGTCATGCTTTCATATGTGGCTTCATGATCCATGCATTCCTGAATGTGTCCACAGAATGCCTCTATACAGGTATCTGCAGTCTGGTCCATATTTTCAACAGGCCTTGGGCCTTTGAAGGCTTCCACATCATTTATGAGGGGTGTGCACTTGCACTAGACGTAGTTGGGGACCTGGGGAAGAAACATGGTAGCAGTCTGTCATTTGTCTACCACATGGGCAACGTGGATTGACAGACATGTTATGTAGCCCAGCTAATCATGACTGATTCACATGTATGGCAGGGGAGGTCATTGTGCCTCTGTACTCATCCATCATCAGGCCTATAATTGCATACAATGCACCTTTTGGGATGTACCTAACCAGACACCTACAGCAACTGGTACAGGACAACAGTACATCATCAAGGGGATGCAATGGCTCACACAGATGTCATATGCTGCCCAGGTAAAGTGAATCCAGCTGGACTCAGTGGCATACTGCCTGTTCAGGGGCAATCTGTGCATGCCATATACAGCCATGTCCTACCTAGCAGTAATGGACGTGATGTACCTCAGGCAATCAGAGTCCCATACAGCCACATGCTCAGGAGAGCTGGACCTCAGCACTGACATACATGGACATGCTGGAGGGGCATATTCCTAACCGAGAGGCTCCCTTCACTCTGTAATGAGCTCACACTACTGGTTAGGCAGAGTCCCTCATTGACTCTCTTCCATAGGAATCTGGATGAGTGGATGGAGATCATAGTTGTACCCCAGGTATCACTTCTATGTCACTGTTAGACAGAGGCATAGTATACTAAAGTCGGACAAGGGCATAGCAGCATAACTTGTGATTGGGTGGCAAAAGACAAACACATTCTACTAGGCTTACCAATGCCCTAGGGCAAATAGCCTAGTATGAACCTATGAACTGTTCATTCTCAACTGTTCGAGCTCATTACAGAGTAAAGGGAGCCTCTCAGTTAGGAATTTGCCCTCCAGCATGTCCATGTATGTTGTAGTCAGTAAACACCGCTTGCTCAGAGGTGACCTTTGCCCAACATACAAGGCCATGTCAGACCCAGATTTGATGAATATGCTTCACCTAAAAATCTAGATCCATCAGAGCCACAAGGCCAGGAGACTTAAACCTCGACACGGCTATTAATAGGACATGCTGGAGGGATAGATTCATCAACCAAAGACTCCTATGCTGTGGAACAAAATCACGGTATATGTGAGGCAGAGCACCTCGATGGCCTTGTTCTAGGAAATCTTGACCAATGGATGGGAGATCGCAGATATACCCCAGGGATTACCTCAGTGTCACTGCTCGACAGAGGCACAGCAAAATAATGGGTATGGTTCCCCATACTAAAGGGGTGGCGTAAGCCACAGAACTATGGGCTAGTCTTGTAAATGCCCTCGGGCAGATAGCCTAGTATGAACCTATGAACATGTGTGTACTGCTATAGTACTTCTGCCATATGTTGCATGTGTGTGTGTTGTGGGGATGCACAGGTAATGGCCAGATCGTCTGCACAGGTGACACGTGTGACACATTCTGGGTGTTCATCCATACATACTGGATGTGTGCTGCCATCCAACCCTGTGATGTGGACACAAATTACTCAGCCTGGATATACATATCTGAACAACACCACAAGCACAATACACTACCTTGCTATGTATGCATGTAATTACACAGTTATTCAGTAGTTATGACAGTGATGCTATCCATGCAGCCCACTGGGCCAGTGGAAGCCACAACACACACCGCCAGCACATTTGCATATGCTTACCACAGACATCCCACATACTGCATGTACTGTGCACACAGTTATCTAACCCAGAACAACTGCACACCACTTATTAATCCTGTCCAGTGGACTACAGATACAGGCATATTGTATAACAATAGTAGGAGGCTACTGCAGCACAGGGCAGATTCACATGATGGGAAGGCATCTGTTGTCTGCAGTGTTAAGATGCTTCACATTCACCAAATGCACAGATATTGCCAACAATTTTGCAGACAGTTTAGGTGCAGGTACCCCATTGTCCTACACACGTGTTATTAGTTATCCCAGATGACTGTAACCTCCCTATCCTCTCACATGTCCAGGTGAGAGCCACCCTCATCATTGCAGAACACATATCATCACTGTTACGGAATGGTATCCCTGGATGTGTGCTACATTCACCCCTGGAGGACATAGCACCACATGACAGACTGATATTAATCCATGGCCATACTACAGGATATGTACCTGAACAGTGCCATACATACACAGTGGTCCCACACCAATGAGGAGGAACCTCTACTGACCCTGGGAAGTACTGCATCATATGCACAACTGGCCTTGTGTTCTAAGCTATGGAAGTGTTAGTTATGGCCCACATGTACAACAATTTTACATATGTTTATATTTCATGACTATCTACACACAACCTATCTCATGGACATACCTATTGATAGTGAACTATGATACATTTGGAGGTGTCACAGTATACACAGGATTAACCTGCTACTTTGCATTACCTGTGTTTGTGGCAGCTTTTGGTGAGTCAGTCGTGCTGCTTGTATTTTGCTGCTGTTGCTGCTGCTGCTGCTGCTGTTTTGCTGCTTGCTGTCAGTATATTTTTTTTTCTCTCTCTGTCTGTCTCTCTCTCTCTCTCTTTCTCATTCGGTTAGTGCAATGACTGTATTGCATGAGTGGAGTGTGGGTACTGAATACTTTTGTAGGTATCTGCATGGATCCATGTGATGGCCTCTGCACCAATTGTAAGGCAGCATTTGCTAATTGCAAGCAGCTGGGTGTGTACTAATTGCATGTCTCACTGTGATTTCAGGACACTGCTATAAAAGGGTATGTGAGATAGGCGTTGCCCTTTCAGATTGTAGGGCGTGGACCATGCTGGTATGCTGTTGACAGTGTTCTGTGAGTGTGAAGGTTAGTACATCTCCCATGCTTCATGCTGTGTTGTAGATTCAGGTTGCTGCATTTATCTTGCCTGTTCCCTGTAGTGAGTGTGTATGCATACTGACACCTACAACTATATGTCATATGTATTGCTATATGAATATATATATATATATATCTGTGTACATATACATACTTTCATATATGTACATTAGCTGACATTATTGGGTGCGAGCTAACAATTAGCAGGGCTGTTTCCATTAACACTACTCTAGTATGGGAATCCAGTAATTGGGACTATAAAAGTCTGCCTGACATGCTTTGGGTAGTAGACATACTATATTGCCTTTATCTTCATTCCTACTATTACATGTTCCACTTATTTAGCACTATATTCCTGTATGAGAGTCATGGCTTAGTGGTAGGTCATACAGACTAGTGTTACAATGGTCTTGTGGTAGGGCCTACTAGTATGCTCATATTCTGCTTTTGGGTTGAGTATAGGGCCTATCAATCACAGTGCTAGAGGCACCTTTAAGCAGTTAAAGGGCTTAGTAGGTCTCACAGGAGCCAGGCTGTGTTGCAGATTCTGGTTGCTGCATATATCTTCACTGTTTCCTGTAGTGAGTGTGTATGGCTACTGAGACCTACGATTATATTTCATATGTATTAATATATATTTATATATATGTATGTGTTGATATACATACCTTCACATATGTACATTACCTTACATTATTATGTACAAGCTAACAGGTAGCAGGGCTGTTTCTGCTCACACTGAACTAGTATGGGAATCCAGTAATTTGGCCATTAAAACTCTACCAAACATGCTTTGGATAGTACATCTCCTATATTGCCTTTATACTGATTCCTACTATTACATGTTATATTTATTTTAGCAGTGTGCTCTTCCACAGCAGGCATGGCTTAGTGGTAGGTCAAACAGACTAATGTTACCTAGGTCCTGGTTTCAAGACTGACAGTGGGAATTTTTTACTTTGCAAACTTTCAAACTGAGTACAGGACCTGTCAATCAAAGTGTTGAGGCCACCTGTAAGCAGTTAGAAGGGTAAGTAGGTCACACAGGGGTCAGGCTGTGTTGCAGATTCAGGTTGCAGCAATTATGTTAACTTTTTCCTGTAGTGAGTGTGTATGGCTACTGAGACCTACGATTATATTTCATATGTATTAATATATATTTATATATATGTATGTGTAGATATACACACCTTCACATATGTACATTACCTTACATTATTATGTACAAGCTAACAGGTAGCAGTGCTGTTTCTGCTCACACTGAACTAGTATGGGAATCCAGTAATTTGGCCATTAAAACTCTACCAAACATGCTTTGGATAGTACATCTCCTATATTACCTTTATACTGATTCCTACTATTACATGTTATATTTATTTTAGCAGTTTGTTCTTGTAAAGCAGGCATGGCTTAGTGGTAGGTCATGCGGACTAATGTTACCAAGGTCCTGGGTTCGAGACTGACAGTGGGAATTTATTTTTCTTAGCAAACTTTGGAACTGAGTACAGGACCTGTCAATCAAAGTGCCATAAAGGCACTTTTAAGCACTTTAAACCAGGTCTGCGCTGTTTGCGGAGCTCACGCATGCACTGGCGGTGAGCTCCGCTAACACAAGACACCAGCTATTTTCTTTGAAAGAAAAGAAAAAGGGGTGACAGGAAAGTGGTGAAAAGGGGTCACAAAGAGGGTAAGACAGTAGGGAAAGAAGCGTGGGATTTGCAGGAAGGGTGTAGGTAAGGCCCATAGATGCCCATGTCTTTTGCAGCAACAGCTGTATATTTCTATGTATTTTGGTGAGACATTTGAAACCTTCCACCTCTGAGAGAGGTGTCAGGACAACATTAATATTTGTTGTACAGCCAATTGTAATTAACAGTTTAGATGTCCAGCGGACATGTCTGCGACATGGACAGCTATGTATGGGGCGTAATTTTTTTGTGGGACAGAGTGCCCTTTTTTTTTTTTTTTTTACAGGTGAGAGTGGTATGACAGGTGAAGGAAGTCGGTAAAGCTGGGAGGTAGGTTGGGTAGGTTAACAGACAAGACAGACAAGACGCATACAGGGACGGTGTATGACACACGTGGGGGCTTACACAATTGACGGGGACGGAGGTTGGGATATCTGAGATGCACGAGCCCACAGATGGCAACAGTGGAACTGATATCCCCACCCATAGGCAGTTGCCACTGTTCCTTCACAGCCCAGGACGGGCTGTGCTGGGGGCTGTGTAGGCGGGGCAATGGCCGGGCCGTTAGCTGTGCCACACGAGCCTCGAGCTGGCGTAGGGGTCCAAGAACAGTGTCTTGGATCTCCCTCGCACCACAGACCGGACACCGGAGGGTGAGTGGACGAACCCCTCCGGCCACACTTGCAGAGGGGGGACGGGCCCCATCCCCTGCAGCGCTTCCACCCGAAGGTGGCACAGGGCCACCGGAGGGGGGTCCGGCCTGGGCACTAGTGCCAGGTGCAGTCACCAGCTGAGGTGGGAGAGGTGGGTCCGCTGGGACCTGCCTTCCCAAGCGTTCTAGGTTTGTGAGTAGTTATGTTAGTTTGGGTTAGTGGCATTTTATTCCATTCAGATTAGTTGTAACAGCATGCATTGGTATTCCCATCAAACAAACACCCAGATATGGACACCATTGAACAAGGGGCATATCAATATCACATGCATTATTTGAACAGCAACACACAGTCAAACGACATGCAGGGTTGATTAATGGCAACAGGCCATCGTATTTGCAGGTATGAACAGGGCACATGCACGAACAGACATGCATATATGTTTGGAACGGACAAATGTCCATGATTAATGAAATGTTCACATACCATTATTTAGTGGATGTTGTTATATGGAATTACAGGGTTGGGTGGGGATAGAAAGTGATGACACATTCATATGTTAAACATTAATTCACATTTATCATAGATACACAATTAAGTTGAGGCTGATGTTTCAAAATAATCTTTATTTGACTGTCATGCTACACCTGTTACGCATACATCACTATCCTACTTATTTTGAATTTGATCAGATACATCATCCTGCTACACTTTGATGACAGGACAGGGGACAACTATGGCTGTTTAGTCTGTCAGATAATCATTCATTCTATCTGCAAATTGTTTACTGTTATCACCATATACAGATTTTGAGCTAGACATTCAGATTCAGACACACTGAAATCAGTTTGGGATGTTAATTTGTACTTCCCACATGCATTTAGTTCTGTAAAACACACTGAGGCTTATATATTCATGGGTTATTACTACTTTATTTACTCATACATGAGCATTTCTGTCACTCTCATACATTCTGCAACTTCACAGTTCAGGTTGGTACTTCTAGGCTTTGTTCACATATTAGACCTGTGGTGATTCAAACACTTTCCAACAGCCTCACTTCTGTCATGATTCAGCATTTCAACAGGGGATATATCTGACATGTGACTACCTCAGATTCTGAAGCTGTACTCTTGAGACTATACTGCAGGTTACAGTATATTTAATTAATGATGGGACATCTGTATTACAGCACTGTTTAATCCTATCAATTATATTTCCAGTTACACTTGCATACTGATGAACTTGTTGCAGCCATACCTGCAGTCGTTCAATTCCTGCTTGCACATTATATTACTTTTAATCAATACACTGCACTGTTCTGATACATGGTACATAATAATATTTATTTACAAGTACTGGGTGGGGTTACTAACCTGCATGGTGGCGCAGCCGCACCAGCCTTCTGGCGTGCATCTCGACATTCGCAGAGCGGACACCTGCAGCTGTAATACAAAGGGAATAATATTGGACTACACATCTCCATGGTATCAGCTGGTTGAAATCCTTACATACATGGGTAAAATGTGACTTACTCAGTGGTGGGGCGTTGGGCATTTGCGGGCCTCCTGGATCCAACGGTTCAATTGGTCCTGCTTGCGTCTCTTCAGGTCCGCATGGTGGTGACGGACCTGCTCACCAGTGCGTGGAATGCCAGTAGCACTGGTCAGCTCACGAGCCAACTGGTCCCACGCCTCAGCCCTATATACTCCCCATGAGACCTGGCCCTGCATGAGTTGGGCCTCGTGATTATGGACAAGGAGCCAGACCATGTATCTGGACTCCTCAACGCTAACGCTGTGCTCGAAAGCAACGTCCCTCACCTACTCCACTCATGCTGACTGCAAGTCTGTTCTACAATCAGTTATGCTGTGTATTCCGCCTATGGGGCTTATATATGCCGCTTTTCCGCACATTTCTCTGATTGGCCGTTTTGGAATTGTATCTACTTCACTGAAAATGCTTTCTCATGCTCCATTCTGGGTTTTATCCCATATATATGCTATTTCTGCTTTTCTAGGTATTGCTGTCATGGCTTGGTGGTTTAGTTCCTTGACTCTAGTGCATGGTATCCTGTGTTCGAATCTAGCAATTGCTTTTGCTTTTCCTGACAGAAATGAGTTGAAGACCTGTCAATCAAACATGCCAAAAGCACTTTTAAGCACTTTAAACCTGTTCTGCGTTCGTTTGCGCGGAGGTTACGCATGCGCACTGGCAGTTAGCTTGTGGGAGCGGCGCGCAAACGGTGTGCGCTGGGATAAATCTGAATTGGCTAGTGACACACATGTTCAGCTAATTGCACACAGTTTCAGCCTGTTTATCCGCTGCTTGGCAACGGGCACGCAGTTTGCAGCTTTTTAAACACTACTCGCCTACGGGCACTCTGTCTCACGGCAGCTTAGCTATCAGTACATTTCTGACTTTTTATTCTTATGTTACTTCAAAATATATGCTCTGTTTCATTCCATTTTACAAAAGGGAATACATTTACATTTGTACAATACTGTCTGGGGGCTTTTTAGTGCTTATTTACAAAAATAAAAAAAAGGTTGTTGTAGGGGCTCGAACCCTGCCTGCCTACTCATAGGGCGGGTACTCTACCACTAAGCTATTATTTCTTGGCTTACTTTGCATATTTAGTTCTTATATCCTTTTCCCCTGACTGCTAACTGTGATTGCGCTAGTAGCACACCCGCGCACACAGTAGCAAACATTTACGGGGTTTAACAAAAAAAAAAAAAGGTTTTCATTTACTTTTATGACATCTCTTCACTTTATACACTGATGGCCAGTCGGGGCATGTGTTGTATAGTGTGTTTATGCACATTTTCATGGCCTTTCTCGTGGCTGTTTACTTTCAGCCATTCTAGTTTTCCGGGGGCGTGTCCACTTGCAGAGCTTAGCCTACAGACACGCCCCCTACTCTCTTACACGGACCGTGTAAGAGTTACTGGTGTGATTCAGCATGCCTCATGCACCTCATGCATATGCATGACATGCTGACATCACACAGTTTAACTGCAGCCTCCGTGTAAGAGTTATAACTCTTACACGGAGGCTTCCTGAATCTGGCCCAAAGAGATAGACAGAGATAGAGAGCAGTTCCCTGGAGTTACTTGTTCTTTGTACTGTAAAAGTTTAAATTCCATCTTTTTCCCATCTTGTTTTCTAGAATATTTTAAAAATAATGATGATGGTTGTTTACTTTTATTAATGTATTCACACAGATATGATTATATGGCTTCTCATATTTTTAACATATTTACTATATTTAAGACCTCTTTAATATATATTTTACATATTTAAGACCTCTTATATTTTATCTCTTATGCATGATAACTAAAAGGTTTCAGGTTGAGACCCACATGGTCATGTTCATAGCCAACTTGTTATTTGATAGAAGTCAGACACAGGCAGTTAGCAGAGTCATTTGAAAACAGAATCATAGTCACATTGCACAAAATGTTACATTTCTTTCAGGTATGATTAAATTAATCACACAGATAAGCATAATGAACAAGAATCATATAAATTATTCACTTACAAATAAAAATGCCATTTAATCTGTTCTTTAGTCCAACTAAGCACATGATGTATGGAGACACACATAACTGTTATGACTTGTCCTCCATCATGAGCTCTAACTACTGAAATAATATTCATGAAGGACATCTCATATTTGTAGATTCCCTTCCCCCGCATCATCATTAGATACTCACAAATTATGCTGATATTAAGATATAATCCCTTGCCTTCAAAACATAGATTTGCTTATTTGATTATCAAATGGGCACTGCAATAAGCAGTGGTTCACATAATAAATTACTCGTGATAAAGGAAGTCATTCTTTTGTGTGATACACAAATACGTGACTCAGACAGCATACTATTTTGTAAAGTATTGTTTGCTTCCCCAAATTTAGCAAAGAAGGAGAAAGGCAGCTATTTAATTTTTGTGTGAAAAAACAAGAATTTATTTTTTCTCTGTGTAATGTAAGCATTGAAGCAAGTATAATAAAAAGCAGGAATTGTGGAGTGCTCCTCACATCAGGGTTGTAGGGTGTGCCCCTTACTTTATGTATTAATCTCAGACAAGTGTCCATTTATAATCTTCTAATCAGAAATCTGCATTTTTGCAGAGTGTTTGTTATTTTCTGCAGACTCTGTTTAATATTATAGATAACCCAAATCACAGAATTACTGTTGAGCACTGATTACAAATCTGATTAAAGTGGAAACTCACCAAGTACTGCAGAAATTATTCAATTCTGATTTACCAATATACAGCCAGCTCTATACTAGTGGCAATTATTTAATAACACTGCATTTCAGTTTCCCTGTAGCTTTTCCTCCAGGCATTGGTCACATATTACTATTTAGAAGGCAGCATACATTATATTCACAGATGAATTTTACATGAAATTCCTGATCTGACTAATACAGCTAGATGAGTACTAAAATTGCCTCTAGTAATACATATTTAAGTCTTCACAAGACTAATACAAACTTTTGATGGCATTTAAAGCAGTTTACTTACTGTCTGACACCACACCCCTGGATGGATAGACAGAAGGAAGATGTTAAGTGTGAACCTAGAAACCGTCCTGACATCAGGTCTGTGTCAACTGTAGATGAAAAGAACACTAGGATAATACAATAATAGAAAATATATGATAACATGAATAAAATTAAGTGCAAGAAAAATGTAGCTAAAAATGGGGAAAGCAAACACTTGTCAAAAACATCTTATATATTGCAATACGTAGAAATCCTAATTGAAATAGCAACGCAGAAGGCAGAAAGTACCATATTGTACATTCCAAACTTTAAAATAATAACTCAGAACATGACAGTTTAAAGAACGACCACCAAAGAACTTCTTGTTTATTATGTTTTGCTATTTATTATGTAGTGGGTCACTTTTATTTTTGAACAACTAGAATGCTCATAGGGTCCCTTATGAATACCCCTAAAGGCTTTACACCCCCAGACATGCCACATAATGAACTTATGCATACACACATGCGCTCGCCCTCACGTGCACATACACACACACACACACACACACACACACACACACACACACACACACACACACACACACATATACACACACACACACACACGCACACACACATTTACACTCTCTTTCTCTTTCTCTCTCTTAGTGAGTTTTTAGTATTGCAAATATATTTTAATGAGCTTTCTCCTTTTCTTTTTTTGTTTATCTTTGCATGTGGACCACCAGGCTGTTTTGCATTTACCCTTCCCATTTTGTTTAGTTTTAGTAGGGACTGACAGATTTATACAGTTTTCTAAGTGAGAGTAGCATTTATTTGCAAAACTACTAGCCATGTCAACATTTTGGGGGTTGCAGTCATATTTAAACTTTTGAGACTTCATCACAGAATTGTTGAAAGTTTGTACGTTTGAAGTATTTTAATACTGTGATATTTGCATCTGCTGGTTTATGGAGTTTGAAAGATACCAATTTCTTATTGGATTTGACTGGAGAATGGTAGACCAGTGGGGTAGTGAATATAGAGACTATTTTTGTAAGGACCAGGTCAAAAACATTTTGCCCTATGTTGGTCTGTTTGGCTATTTGATCCATAGAATTCATGTTTATAAAATTAATGGATTTTTAGGCATAGTCTAAATTTGAGGTTTAGGTTACCCAGTTTTTTGACTGGTAGTTAAAGCACCCATAATGATGAAGTTATTGTGTATTTGAAGTTCATCAAGTGTATCTAAGAAAGAAAGCAATGAATGCCTGTTAAAAGATTTAATTCATTTTGAACTTTTATTCAGAACTTTACCATATAACGTAGGAAAACCTTTTTCCTCATCTCAATATGTTTTTTTTTTTTTTATTAGGAAAAGTTACGTTTCATATGGGGATTTAAAATGGTCATTATGTTTGATTGTAATGTATCCTGTTAAAAGACTAAAACACATTATGTGTTTGTGTAAAGCTAAAAATAGAAGGAAATTTTAAAACCTGCTGCATTTACTAAAGGCTTTATTGCTTTTTTGGATTACCTTCATAGACTTTCATGTAGTATCTCATTCTCAACCACACAAATGAAATTAAATATTGTCTAAAATGTATGCAGAATTGCTTTATGAAATCCAGTTAATATGATTACATTTATGTCAGTTTATCTTGGTTATATGGTACACACAGACTGACCAAATAGAAATTAAGCCCACATTTTTTATTAACAAGGTAATGAAACAATGTTAAAAAAAATCCCACATCCTGTCTTAATGTTATTATCCTATATTTGTTCCATGTTTTGACATTTTTGTATCTGCTTCATGTAAAACCTGGTATTCTAAACAGGCTTTTTAAATTGTGGCATGCTGTCATTCGGGGGGGGGGGGGTATCTTTATCTGTAACATTATATAGTAATATTGGATGTTCCGATATTCACATCTGGATTTCAAATAATGCTGCTATAGGCTGTGACCCTACATTTTCAGCACAACAACTTTTACCTTAACATATGTATGTTTATGATGTTATGTATGTTGCTTAAATTCTCTTTTAGATAAGATTTTGTTAATGAACTGGTTATATGCTTTAGGAAAATAACTCTGTAGATCATGTAAGGTCTAACTAAAAGCAAAATATGAACATGTTTTGCATAGTAATAGTGTTGCTTTATATCTGCTTTCTTTACCCTTGGTTTTCTTTGTGGTTTAGTTTTACTGACATGATTATGTTTTCATCCTCTTTGGTGTTCTTTGTTTTTCCCACTTTTGGGAATGGTAAGTGTCTTAATTAAATTCTCCAATAAATCTAGTTATTATTTATTTTCTGCAGTCATGCCATAATGCTTTTTTTAAACTGTATTCATGAACAGCACCTGCTATGTTCATATGCTATAGCAGATGTTTGCATCTCAGGAGGCATTTCCATGTAAACCTTTTAAGTACATAACTGCGGAAGATAAAAGGAAAACATATTTACAAAGGTGCACTGTTCTCAAATAATCAGCTGTTATCTCAACACCATCTTGTAACAAAATATTAATTTTAAGAAGCATATTATTCACATTTTTAATGAAAAAAACATGCTTTCACAGAAATTTAAACTCATTTTTCCAGGAGACTTATGATGTTTTTAAATTACTTAATTATTGCTTGCATCTATTTTCATCACAGAAGGTTGACGGCAGAGCTGTGCACATTTGTTGTGGATCTAAAGACAACCAAAGGTTTTTTGTCTAGAAACAATGGCATTTTATGCACAAAGAGAAACAAAGCATAGCAGCTCCTTTTCTTTGTTTACACCTATCTTGTTAATGTTTCAGTAAGGATTAATTTGTTGGTGTAAGCATACAGGCCCATTAACAGCTAAAGTCATGGAGTCCACAACTCAGGCTGCTGACTGTCAACAAATAAATTGGAGGAGGTGCCAAAACAATGGGCAAGCTAGAGAAAACAGTTTGTCATCAGATGCTGCTGGGTTTGCTTACTGAAGATTTCCCACCCACTATTACTTTTGCTTTGTGCATGTACTCCCCCTACTCACTGTAGGTGTGATATTTGTCTTTCCACCCATAAGCCATTCTAACAGTTGAGTCTGATTCCATTTTAAGTAAGCTGTGACAACTGAAGTTATCTGATCAGATTTACTAGTTTTCTTGTTTTCGTTTTCATTCATAGGGAGTAGAAACAAGAAATGTTTATCTTTTTAGAATCAGTGTAGAAATCCCAAATATAGGCTCCCGTGTGGTGTTTGAAATTATATCTAAAGAAAGATAGCAACTGCAGTTTCCTCTGAGCATGTGTCACTAATGTGGTGAAAAACACATACACGTTTGAACTATCGCTGAACAAGAAGTTGACTTATATACATATGTAAACATCATATTATGTGCATTACAGAACAGTCATGATGTATGAATGCTCTCACATCTGTTAATCAAATGCAAGGCTAACAAAAATAGCCAAAGGCATGAAGATACTGTGTCCATCTGCTCCACTGACAACCTGGATTCAGGAAGTAGCCCTGATGCTGGAAGATCTGCCAGGTGGGGCAGGAATGCTGAGTCAATGGATATATTTCTTCTCAGAAGTGGTGGTCGGGATGATGATTTGTGAGGTAAGGCACTTTAACAGTTCCCCCTGGGTACCGCAAAGCAGTAACATGCAGCAAGAGAAGTTCTGCAGCAGTAAAAGATGCACATAATGATTTGTGTACTCTTTTGCCAAATGGACACTGGGCAACATACTGAATATATCAGTTTCTCAGCTAGTTTTCCTTCCCCCAACACATACATATGTCATTTACCCCTATTTCCATGACTATGATGACAGTAAATGAGGAAATGTCAAGGTAATTTCTCCCATGAGAGGTGAATCTGAAACTGCAGCAGATAAGCCACTTGAGATAAACTGCCAGATAAACAAAAGGAAAGGGTGATTAATTTCCCCAAAACTGTAAGGTAAGCAGACAACATATGTCCCACATTCATTAAACCATACATGCACAAATGCATCCATGCATCCTTCTAACCATACATTTTGCTACAGAGTTGTCCTGCTGATGGTCACCATGGCAGCAAGTGGTGCAGAGCAGACCAGGGTTCAGTTATTCATATCTACAATCCTTAAATCATCCTACAGAAAGATTCTCAGGTAAGCAGATATATGTAATCTCTCCTTAGCATGTCGTATTACATGCTCCTATTTTTGCTAAGCCTGGTAAATCTTATAGGAGGCAGCTGGGGCCATCTTCACACATTAACAAAGCCAGAGTCCATTTAGCCTAAATGAGTATTGGCTGTACTCTGACATCTTCATGTATTGTTGAACTCCTCACTCTAACACAGAGAATGAGTCCAGCAACCTTTTGAACAAACCTTATTTCCAGCACTTCTTTTTATGACTATGGACTGTGATTTACTGTTCTCAAAAATGAAATTCCATTTTTATGAAATTAAATCCCAGACTTTTACCCATCATTTTAACTGTAATTTCTGATTGCTGTTGTGATTTCATTATAATATTCTTGTACATCTATGTATATGTAGAATTAAAATAGATTCTAGGTACAGAACACTGTAACCTGTGTTCTAAGAGACTGTTTTCCAATCTATCTGCAAATATACAGAGCGGAGTATATTTTTTTGGTTTTAGAGTTTGTAGTTAGTTGTTGCTTAGATCTCTGTTTTGTCTCACCCACCCTCCCTATATTTGGTTTGTAGTTTAGATTTGGTGGCTTTTGCAGTTGCCCACCCCACTGTACATTTGATCTGGGACACTCTCCCAGTCCCATCTCTTTACCACATTCTACCTAATAAACTCTTTCCGCACTTGCTTTTAGACCTTTTTAATTTAATTGCATTTTTTTAAACTGTGTTTGGTCTAATATTTATACATACTCAAGTGTGCTAGCTTGCACTGCATGTGAATTGTTTTTACTAATGTTTTTGCTACTTTTCTGTAAAAAAAAAAAAAAAAACTGTAAGCCTGTTTCCTATCTTTCCTGTAACTAGTGTTCCAGATGCAGATTTGCTGTATCCAGGACTGTATGTAAGCTTCTGAGCCCCCCAAGCCTTTCTGTGTTGGAGGGAAGCCTTCTAGCTTATCAGTGGGAGTGGTAAGCACTAGGTAACCTGTCTACCACATAAGGAGTGGTTCTGGCCCAGAAATTGTAGTTATTGGCCGTTTGGGCAATCTCTTCCACCTCTCTCAACTTTCTGATTTGAAAGCCTGCATTTGCACTTGTTTCTGTCCTGTAACTCGTCTAGTGCAGATATAGATTCTTAGTTTTAGCACTTAAAATTGCTTACTCATGCTCAGCACTTGTTCAGAACTTGTAAGCACTAAATAAGCTACTAATTACTATAGCACTCAACCTTCTTCATTTCCTAGAGGAAAACAGTTTTTGTACTTACTTTCCTCACTTGCTTAGAGAAAAACAGCTCTTGTACTCACTTTTCTCACTTATCTAGAGGAAAATAGTTTTTATTCAGGCATGTCCAAGGGTCAGATCCCAGTGTTCTCTCCTGTCTGTCTTATGAATCTGGGCATCTTGAGGCAATGTAGAAATTGCCTTGTGTACACAGACAACCCTCTGCTCCTACCACCCAACACTACAACCTGTGAGAGATGCACTTATCTAGCCAAACTGGAGGTAAAGCTCTCTCCAACCAAGACTGAACTTGACAGTCATGAGGAGAAGGTAAACATTTGCACCACACCACACTCATCACATAGTCTCACTAAATCTACACCACCAAAATCCACACATAGTAACACAAAAACATTTGCGGAGGCTCTCAATAATAATCTGTCTAAGCAACAGAGACCTCCAAAGCAGAAACGCAAGCAACCTCCATCCCCCAACACAACCCAAATGACACATAGCCCACAGACTCAGTGTGCCACTCAACCACAGCCAATAAGGCAAAACAACATACCCAATACACTATTCATAGGTGACTCTATAGTCAGGCACACTGATGTCTCACTCACCAGGCTAAACAAGGAGAAGGTTACTGTCAGCTGCCTGTTGGGTGCCAGGATCCACCAAATAACCAGCGCACTCTGGTCACTCTACAACAAGTACAAATATGACTCTGTCATTGTCCATGTTGGTGTGAATGTCCTGAGACGTACCTCCCTGGACTACATGAAAAGAGACATGGAAGAGCTCTCTGATCTTGCAGCCCAGGCAGGTATGACCCTAGCCCTGAGTAGCATTCTGCCATCACCCAGAATGATACCGCAGTACAAGGACAAAATGATTGACTTCAACAATTGGCTAAGCTTCTGGTGTCATTCTAAGGGGATCCAGTATCTGTCTGCTTGGGATGACATGGTCGACAGACCACGATGCTTTGCCACAGATGGCCTGCACCTGTCTCCCCTGGGATTCCGGATACTGGCTAAGGCTCTAGCTGCCCCTATAGTGCCTTTTTTTAGGCAAGGTTCAAATAACAAATTCACCACCGTAACAGGAACAGGCAAGTAAAAACTGAGGGTAATGCTACTCAATGCTAAAAGTCTAAATCTCAAAATGCACTCACTCGAGGCACTCCTTAAAATGGAGAACATTGATATCTGTGCAGTGATGGAGACCTGGTTCAAGGCTCCAGAGAGCACCCCTGCACTACCAGGCTATAACTCATACCACACTTTTTGGCCATGTAACCTGGACCGAAACACCAAAGGCAGAGGTGTGTCTATATTCATTAAGGATATCCACACCTCCAGGCTAGTTGCTTAGCATAATGCATCCAAGTTTATCCAAGTGCAACTAACTCTGGGCAAAACTGCAATACAAATTGTAGCTTGCTACAGATCCCCCATCATGCCCCAGGATTCCCACTCCTCTTTTCTTGATGTACTGGAAAATATTAGGGTTCAACCAAATACCCTAATAACGGGCAACTTTATCTACCCCACCAGTAACTGGGAGAACTACTCGTGTACCAACTCTTTAGCTCAACACTTTCTGGAATTCATAAACTCCAATGCCCTGGATCAACTTATCCACACCCCCACCAGCGGCAACAATATCCTAGACCTAGTCATTGCCAACATGAGTGACTGGTGTTCCACACCTGAAGTCAACTCCTTGTTGGTCCAATCCAACCATAAGCTAATCACCCTTGATATCCACATCCCACCCCCACCCCCCATTAAGGAAACCACGGTAAAAAATTTCTCCAAAGCCAACTTCATGCTTCTTAAGACAGAAGTGGTGAACTTCATGACATCCATGCAGATGGACAATACAGTTACAACTGCTGAATCCTACACAAATGCACTCTATAAGCACTTACACGAGTGCATGGATCGTGCTATCCCAAACAGAACCAAGATGCTATCCTCCAAATAAAGGAAGCCAATCTGGTGGTCCCTTGCCATAAACAAACTGTATGACAGAAGGAAGAAACTGTTGCAAAAGAGAGGAAAACCCCATGAGTGGAGGAGCTCCCTGGTCAGCCTCAGTAAGAAGCTGAGATCCTTTATAAGATCCTCCAAAGCTAGCTACGAAAACAAAATCACCACTAATTCTAAGGACAACCACAAAGCATTATATAGCTATGTCAAGAATCTTGATGGCAACACCCAGATCTGCTCTGAGTTACAGCACAACGGCACAAAAATTACAGAACCAACTGAAATTGCCAACATCCTGGCAGATAGGTTCAGTGCTAACTTTACCCCCCCACCCCCTAAAGGGCCCATATCTATACAGGAAGAATGCAAAGTCCCTGTAATCACAACTATGCAGGTAAAAGCTGCACTCTCTAAAGCCAAAAACACAGCATCCATGGGACTGGACAACATCCCAGGCTGCGTTTTACATGAACTTCAGAATGAACTGGCTCCCCACTTAAGCACCATGTTCAATAATAGCCTCACATCAGGCTTTGTGCCCACTGAATGGTGCACAGCAACAGTTATCTCACTCCAAAAAGGGGGAGCCACCACTGATCCCGGGAACTATCGACCTATTAGCCTAACGAGCCTGGTCTGCAAGGCCATGGAACGTATCATCATGGAAGTCATAAACAAAGACATTGGTAACCTCCAAACTCTGGATCCCACCCAGTTCGGGTTTGTGAAAGGCAGATCATGCCTCCTGAACCTGATCGACTTCTTTAAGGCAGTCACCAAAGCCGTTGATGAGCCTATCTTGACCTCACCAAGGCTTTCAACACCATCCCCCATTCTGGAATTATAGCTAAACTCACTAAACTAGGAATAAATCCCTACATCACAAGATGGGTTGCCATCTGGCTCACTGACAGAACCCACACTGTAAAATTTGCAGACTCCAAATCTGACCTCAAAGCAGTGTCAAGTGGAGTACCACAGGGTTCCATCCTGGGACCTCTCCTGTTTGGTATCTACTTCTCTGAAGTACAGGCTAACACAGAAGGCCTTTGGCTAACAAAGTTCACAGATGACTGCAAACTAGGAGCCATAGTCAAGTCCCCAAATGATGTGGACATCCTACAGAAGGGCCTCGCTGAGACAGATGCCTGGTGTCAGAGCCATGGCCTCAAGCTCAATGCCAAAAAGTGCAGTGTCATCCTCTTTGGTAAAAACTCTGTACCCATGAACTACCACATAGGCAGCAATCTACTTAACACTGATGTGATAAGAGACCTTGGGACCCGGTGGACAGTAGTCTCTCCTTTGATAGTCACATCACCACAGTAGTCAGGAAGTCCTTCTACATGGCACACCTCATCATAAAAGGGTTCTTATCAAGGAAAAAAGAGGTCATTGTTCCCCACTACTCGAGACTCATTAAACCCATTATAGAGTACAACGCCCCTTTTGGAATGTACCTCACAAGACATCTGCAGCAGCTGGAAAGGCCACAGAAGTACCTCACAAAGAGGATTACTGGTCTCAAACAAATGCCCTACACTGACCGCCTCAAAAAACTCCAACTTTACTCCATAGCATATCGCCTACTCCGAGGTGATCTCTGCCTAACATATAAAGCTATGTCAAACCCAGAGCTGTTGGACATGCTGCACCTAAAGAAATCCCAATCCCTCTGAGCTACATGCTCTAGGGACCTAAACCTTGTCACCACAATAAACAGGACATGCTGGAGGGATAGATTCCTGTCCCAAAGACTTCCCATACTCTGCAACAGGCTACCCATCTATGTCAAGCAAAGTTCTTCATTAGCACTCTTCAAGAAAAATCTTAATGAGTGGATGGGAAATAGGAAATACACCCCGGGGATCACTTCTGTGTCTCTGCTCAACAGTGGCACAAGAAAATAACTTTATTGGGTGGCATAAGCCAGGGAACCTTGTTGGCTAGGCTTACATAGACCCTTGGACCGATAGCCTAGTACCTACCTATGAACCTAAGATGACAGTACGGTAGTTAATAAACATGAGAACAAATACAGGCTGTGTAAAATGCCAAATTTCATGAAAAGTCCTTGTTTTTTTTAATACTCAGATAGTCCACATTTTGGATCTTATGGTATTTCCCAGACAAATGGAAAAATCAGGAGTCCCTTATCATAATTGTACCCTGTCTGTAACTATTCAAAGTTTGTGACCATAGAGAAGCTTGGGGGGATAGACTCTCTAGGAAACTGAGAGATTCATCTGCTAACTCAGCTCTTGTTTCACCACTATAACCTGGTACAACATCTGCAGTACAATTATTACTCTCTATGCACTGTTCAGTTTCTCAGTTCCCTCTATCTTCTTTATGAACAAGATTTCAAGATACATAAACTGTTGCACTTGGCACAACTGATTTCTCTCCTCCTTGCTGAAAATAATCTGCATTTTTTTAGGAGAGAACAATAACCTCAGATTTGGAGGTGGTAATTTTTAACCCAACCATATCATACTCTTTAGTGTACTGCTCCAGGTGCATGGTGATGATTACATACACCTGTGGAAAAGAGGTGAACATCACTTGAAAACAACAAAGATCTGACAGACACATCACCAAACTTGATTCTGTCCAAATCTTCAATAAGTGTTGAAATCCTAACTATGAAAATAACAACATAATGTTACAGAAAACACAGTTTCAGCAGAATCCTACATTCACCTTAAATATGACTGACTTAATGCAGGTAACATGGACATGACTCTCTCTCAACAAATACAAGGACTTAATGGGACTCCATACTGTTGTAAAACTTTCACAAGACCTTACAAGCTCTTATGTTATGTTCTTTCTCCAGATCCACAAAGCATATGTAGACCATACTAGTGAGATCCCAGGACCCCTCTAATATCTGTGTAAGAACAAAGAATCGATTGATTATTTCCCACCCAGAATAGAATCTGCACCTCTCCTTCTAAATCAGAGGCATATCTGTCAGATGTGCACTTCTGCTGATCACCCAAATATATGCCTTCTCAAGGAGTCTAAAGAATGCACTCCAACTGGAGCAAACTTTACTTCCATTTTTTTTTTAAATGGGAACCATAATCCTATTTGCCAATGTCTGTCAGTTGAAAGGTACCTCCACCCCTTCTGGACAACATGAAAAAGGTACACCTGACATGGTACCCTAATAGTATGTAATGCTTTCAATATTTCTGACCAGATCTCTGCCACTGTCACTGTCTTGCTTCCATGCAACTGCTTAATTGTTACAATGAGCTCATCTACAGAAAAGGGCCCAGTTCCACAAGTTGCTTCTGGAGCTGATTTTCCAGAAGAGGACATATCACATTATTCAGCAGATTCTCAAAGCATCCACCCCTTGACCATGTCTCCAGTAAAGATTATATTTTATTGACCTTTGTAATAGCAGCTGGACAGTGTCCTACTGTAGAATTTGACAGCACTTCAGGCCATTTGAGGGCTGTTCTCTGGATCTTTATTTTGACAACTGCAAAAAATTCTGTCTTCCTCACAATTGGTATATATCAATTAAATCTAGTAATGGCCTGCTACTACTAGTGCACAGAAGATCTCTTTGTTTAATTTAGTGGCTTCTCTCACCACGGGGTCCACCAGTTGGTTTCATCCATGACTAGTACCATCATCTTTAAGACTCAAGTTCTGACAGAAACCTTAGCTACTTCTTCAAATGCATCCACAAAAGTCTACATTATAACTTCAAAATGATACAAGTGCCATGGATAGGAGTTTTTATTATTTATAAACATGATGCTTTAAATACTTCTTCCAAAATAAAAATAAAGTACCCATTTTGTATGACTTTGTACTGAGTATGGTACATAGTGTTTGGCTTTGTAGCTTTTCTAACACTATTTCTGACTGTTTCAGATTTATATTTTAAAAATGTATGTGATAACAACACTTCTATACATACATACATGGTGTATTGATATGGCTTATTCCTTATCACTGCAGCTGATATATTGCATATATTGCATAGAAAATAGTTCTATGCACATCCTACTACAATAGGCTTTATTTTCTTTTGGGGGGGGTTAAAAAACAATGGCATAAATTGTCATACATAAAGCCATTTACACATAGCACAGTGTGACTTGGTGGTGAGATATTGCCTATAGGATCTACTGACAAGCAAGTGGCTATTCAGGGATCAAATCACCTTCATCTAGGATGAAGAGGCTTTGTTGAGCACTGCCTTCACGCACCATATCTGCTCCAGTCTAAGCTGGCTCAATGTATATCAACAGGTGAATATACATGCACCTGCGAATGTATGTATTGCCCATGGTAGTATCTCAAATAGAAGATGCAGTGGTTGGAGAGCTACACATAATACAGCTGGAAGTTTACTGGTGGGGGTTAAGGCTTTCACCTGTCACTGAGATGTATCTGAAAGCACTTCATTTTATTACCTTATGCACCACATATAAACTGTTTTATTCTGTATCCGTATTTCATCCTTCCTTATCTCATCTTGTCATTCCCTTACTTACTATCGCTCACACATCTTACTTCCTTCTTCTCTTTGCATCTCTCTCACATTTCTTCTTTCAACTCCACTCCCCTCTGCATGCAACCAGTCTCACTTGCCTCTTTTAACGTCTACATACCTCTATATAATGATATGCTGCTATCCCTGTAGTATAAGCCATTTCGATCATTATGGCCACATCTTATCCATAAAGCTCTACTAAGCATAATTCCTTTTTTTCCATCTATGTTTTGACATTGTAAACTGCTTCTTCAACTAAATGTTATAGCACATTCCTGCATCTGTAAGAATGTATACAAAATTGTTTTTTAGCATATACTTGTATCCGCAAATATGTTTTGTTCATTTCTTACGTGATTCTATTCACCTGAGTTGTGCCTGCAAACAGCCAGTTGAGATCAGTGCACTACTCCAGTAAACAAATATAAACAATAAATAAATAAAATCATTCTTGAAAAGTGACCTAAACAGACAATAGCCTTTGGTCATACCCTGAAGAAGGTACTTGTATCTTACTAAGTTATTAAATGAATAAAATTAAATTAAAATCCCATAGTACAATGAATAAATACTGTTGTGCTGACCTGCATGTGCTATGATATTTTATTAAAAACAAAATCTGTTCTGAACTAGTGATAATACATGTCTTGCTTCTTATGAAGAATAAAGAAAAGTAAGTTCTTTCAACATTCCATAAATATGATCAGTAATATTTATACTTGGCTTGACAGTATAGTACAGAGGTTAAGACAGCTATCAGTAATCAAGCTATATCATATGTTTTTATCTTGCTGCCATGGTATGATTACAGTATAAATCTGAGCAACTCATTTAGCCAAACCAAAGATCACAGTTTAGCCCCTGAAACATATATTTATGCATTTCAGATATTTAATATTTGCTGGTCAATAAACTAAATAAACAAGCAAACTGCACTTTTTTGCAGTAGGTTTTTATAAAGGAAAGACAATAATTTAAGCATATGCAGAACAATTTTAATTTCTTACAGCTAGTATGATTTTAAAAACTTCTACAAAAATCATAAAGGTGAAATAATTGTTAGTTCAATCAATTAATGTGCAACATATTTTTCAAATGATACCACTAGATGGGTCTTGTATGGTTACCTTTTGAAAAATGACAAGGTATACAATTCAATAGTTTTATAATCTTTGTTTATTGGGTATTGAGAGTTTAGCTTCAAGAACCTGATGGTATGTACAACAAACACATTTTCCAAAGGGTTCTGGGTTTGGATCTCACCATTCTTCGTTGCCTACTCTAAAACTCTGAGCAAAATACCCATGCAGGCTAAGTAAACAGCAAAATGGACACTTGTGCCTAATGGGTATACCTGTTTAAAATGTAAGTTGAACAGACAGCGTTTATCTTCTTATTACAGTCTTTCTGCTATCTCCACAACTAATGACTTTTTGCTTTTACCTTTCTTTCCATTACACAAAAAGAGGAGGGCAAAAGTGTAGATGAATAAGATGGGACAAGGGAACAGAGATTGAAAGGATAACTGGTGTAAGAACTGGAAGAATAGAAAGGAGGCAGATCAAAACAGGGTGTAGAGGAAGTTAACAACAGGTAAAAGAAATGACAATGACCATAAAATGACAGACTAAATAAGGGATAAGTTGTAGACAAGGGAAACAAAGGAATATATATAATAAATTGAATATCAGTAGCTGGAAAGAAGAGTTTGAAAAGTAATAGAGCATGCTCTAACAAGGAGAAGGGGAACTTGGAAAAGGTTTACAGGAAGTTACAAGCATGGGTAATGAGGAAGATTATATTATTCAATTATCCAATAGGAGTTTTGCTCTGAATGTCAGTTAAGCCGTGTGTCCTGATCCAAATGTATCACAGGAAAATGTTTCACCAGCTAGGAGCCTGAACTCAGTCATGAACAATGTCTGCTCTTAGAATCTCTGATCACTACAGCTGCTGCTGCTGGCTTATCTCATTTCTAGATCTCTTACAGTGCAGCAGCCCTTGCTACACCAATCGTTCTGTCACATATTTTACATATCATGGCTATTCACAACATACAGTATTTTTTGTACTATAATAAACTTTCAAGTGGTGAAAATCTATACTGGGTCATGTTTCTAGTCAGCTTTAACTAATGACTATTATGTAACTAACAAAAACAGGGATATGAGTATACAATGTACTTATGTTCCACTTTATCCTGTTCTTAGGTTTAACAATGACATGATATATTTAAATGGAATAGAGTACGGTTCCACATGAAACATTTTCAGACTCAGCCCAGGAACATTGTCTAATTAAGCTACTTGCTCAGAGTTTAACAGTAGATAAATGGAAGATGAGAGAATCAAACCCAGAATACTTGGAACAGCTTATTAACAGCTCATAACCTTAATCCTCTGTGCTGATCAATAGAATTGACGATTTTGGCAAGTAGTCAACGACTAAAGATTAATCAGTTGAATATGGAGTTTGAAGTTTCATCTTATCAGCTCAAATGTGTTTCAAAAAGTTAGCTTTTAAATGCAGTTTCTTAATAGTGGACAAAATATGCAAAACATAATTGCATACTACAGAGAGGTCCAGTTTCATCTAGTCTAGTTGCAACTCTGCAGAAGCACCACTCATAAAATGAATCAATGTGTTTTATCTGCAATTTAGTCAAACACTAAATGTCACAGAAACTGAAATGGATTTAAGAAAGTAAAAGAATGCTCTATGTTGTCTATAGGTTAAATATATAAACTAAGGAATAATGCCACAACTTTCATAGCTTTTAGCATAAGGTGATTTTAATGAATATACATCAGGGAATAGTAGGTTATCAGAAAGAGTAAAGGATACTTTCATTTCTTTTGTATTTTTTTTTGTTAGTTTATTTTTATTATAATATACAAATAAGTGAAAATTTAAGGAGAAATTAAGCATTAAAGTTCAAACTGTAATAACTGTTAACTTATTAATGATAGAAAATAATTAATTATAATGAAATATATTCTAATATGGTCTAAAAATGTATGCACCAGCACCACATACATCATGTGCTCTACAGTTCTTTACATCATTAATGTTAATAATCAATTAAATTTGTTTCTCTTAAATATTATGAAAAATTGTGAGTAAAACTGATTCGGTCTTTAGAATTCTGAATCAAATCTAAAATAAAAGGCCAGTACCTAAAATTAAGAGTTTTTGAATTGAAATTTAATTTAATCAAACCTATTTCTTTCTCAGAGATTACTTTCAACTCTATAATAAATTCAGAAGAGGTAGGTAAGGCCAATTTTACCCACTGCCTGGTAATAATTTTCCCAGCAATAGGCAAGTAAAACCATAGAAGAGGGTAATGAACTTTATAAATACATGAGGGAATAAGAATATTATATAAAGTTGAATCTTTGGAAATGCAAAAGTTTTCAGACACTAAAGCATGTCCAAACATTTGTATTTATTTATTTAACATTTGCTTACTGGGAAAGTCCAACTTGGAACAAAGCCAATTTTTAGCAGAGGCCAGTGGAGAAACACTCCAGACATATGTCTTTATAATGTGGGAGGAAACCAGAGCAGGTAGAGGAAACCCACACAAATGCAGGGAGGACATGCATACTCTGCACAGAAGGCACCCCAGCCAAGAATCAAACCAGAGAACCTCTTGTTGTGAGGTGACAACACTACTGCTGCACCACTGTGCCATCTTTTGAGTCTAATAATCATGTAGGGAAGAACACTTATATAAAATATGAGACCTTAGAATTCAGATTATAGCTCCAACAAGTTTTACTGTTAGACTTCTTTGTCTATCTTGGTTAGTATATGTGGTGGGATGATTGCTCTACATAATGTTCTCGAAGAACAAATTTTCCAGAAAAAAGTAGAATTTATCATATTAGAGATTGATAGCGATATCAGTTTCCTATCCGAATCTGAAAAATTATTCTCATTTCTTTAAAAGACAAAATTCCAGTACTTTATATTCAATTCTGAATTATAATTCAATAAAATAACATATAATTCTGATAAAATTGATAACATCTTAAACTGCTTTACAAATACAATCAGGAGATGAATGGCAAAATCAATTGTTCATAATCATTAATGAATTAAACTTCCCAAAAAACAGTTAATCTTTTGTAAATACAGTTAATCATCATAATCTCTGAGCTGAAAATCATTAATTAATAAGTCAACTGATTTTAATTTCAAATTTGAGAAGCAATTTCACCATCCGAAAAATGAATTATGTTTCCCCACAGCTAAAATTTGCTTTTATCAAAATAAATCCTTGGATGTACAAAATGGATAAATTCAGAAATGACTAAGTCATAGAATTTAAGAAATATATCTCTAAATTTTTAATAACATTAGTTATATATTTTGACTTAGAGGGATTAAATATCCTAAACTGAATATAATTACTAATTAATATCCAAATCTTATTACTTCTAATCTCAAATGCATAAGGTTCTAACTTAAATTCCTTTAAATTCAGTAAACATACTTGCAACCTCTTCCAATTTGCTTTATAATTTTATCTAACCATTGAATAATAGCTTTGTACATTACAGCTTGCAAATATGTTTCAGTATCAGGAATCTTAATTAAAGGCTGCCGTGGTGCAACGGTTATCATTGTCGCCTCACAGCAAGAGACTCTCTGGTTTGATTCTCAGCTGGAGTGCCTTCTGTGTGGAGTCTGCATGTCCTCCCCACGGCTGAGTGACATTTAAAGACATGCAGGTAGGTGTGTGAATGGGTGTGCCTTCTTTGAAGGTTGGGTGTTGGGCTGGCACCTTGGCACCATACAAAAAAATCCACTGCCAATAATTAGCAGACCAGAGTTCCACTGTGGCAACCCCTCACTGGGAAAAGCCAAAAGACATTCGTTTATCAGGAATCTTAATATCCTCTTCTTCCCATATTCTTATATAATGCATATAAACTAACTTTTTTGAAAACCATAAGAAATTCAGTAACATTTTTTTAGTTCTTTAATATTGATTGTTATTTAGTGGAAAATATGTACATTGTATAATATATTAAAGTTTTAGTAAAAACACAGTTCCCAGGATTTAATAAACTCTGTGTAGGCACCATATATAACCTTCACAGAATGTATTCATGTACATGGCTGCAGTTCCCCCTCGGCAGCATACCATGCATATTAAGGATGGTGCGCTGCCAAGGGACAGCATTGGAACAGGTTTATTGAATCTGTGCAGGGAGAAGTGTAGAGGCTATGCATGGTTGTGCATGGCCTGTACTGCTCCCTGCTACTGTTGAAATACTGCCAGTTGGGTTAAATGTGTAATATTTTATTTTAATCTTTTTTTTTCCATTTTTTGTATGTTCGTGCGGCCCTGCACGGAGCACAGCAATACCAGGCTGAGCTCACATATGGACAGCTGATACCTGCCAGACATCTAAAAACAGAAACTGTATGTCATTAATAATCATAATGACATATTTTTATTTTAAATATTTTTGTATTTTTTTTTTTAATTGCTGTTTGCACGGCACTGCGCGGAATGCCGCAGAGTTGAGCAGTGCTCATACATGCATACATAGCTGACAGTTGCTAGATATCTAAAAATAGAAACCAGATATAATTAATTATTTATGTCTGGGTCTATTTAAGCATTTTTGTGCAGTGACAGTGGTGCTTAGTAATGCTAACAGGTATCCCAGTAGTATATGTGAAGGTATACTAGTTTTCATGACAGCTAAATGGGTAGAGATACAGCCTAATGTCTAGTAGGTCCTGGGTTCAAGCCTGTAGCAGTCATAAGCTGTCTATAATTTAATTTGTTATATATGTTTAATTTTAAAGACAAATTTTGAAATATAAGCTCAGCTAAATAGAGCTATATTCACTATATGTTGTTGTTGTGTCTTTCGGCTTTTCCCGGTTAGGGGTCGCCACAGCGGAACTCCGGTCCGCTAATGATTGGCAGTAGATTTTTACATGCCAAGTTGCCAGCCCTGATGCACAACCTTCAACAAAGGTACGCCCATTCATGCATGTCTCCACACAGAAGACGCTCTAGCTGAGAATCGAACAGGACAACGTCTTACTGTGAGACGACAACGCTACATTCACTATATGTGTTTTAAAAATTGTAATACACAGTTATAAAATAAACACCTGTCCCATATTTTGAACCCAATGCCATCACACCTGCAGATTACTGCATTAACCTGCACACAACTCTTACTTAAAACAGATTGTTTGAAGAAAATATAGTAATTGCCAATTGCAGTCATTAAGCATGTTTCAGCGGAGCTACATGCCACAATGCAGCACTAAAACTTGATTAAAAAGTAATTAAATTAAAAAGATTAAACATGGGAGTGTAACTTGGACTCTAGTGCAATAGTACACCACTAGAAAGCCAAAGACATAATAATGGATGTAAGTGAAGCCTTTGATAGCAGGTAAATGTGCCCTTCAGCATCAACATGTAGAAAGACACCTGCTAAGGCATTAATGGCAAAATACATGTTCAGCTGGGACCCTGGTGCACACATATATCCATATACAGTCATGTACATACTGATGGATATAGAAAATGTATGTCACTGCCTGTATGTGTGCACATATATCTTGACAATCCTGCAGCAGTGACTCAGTAGCTCAGGCTGTTAGTCACCTTACAAACAATACATTTTGCCACACAGTCCTGGGTTCACATCCAGAGGTGTGTAGAAGTGAATTTACAGTACTGTGACGGCAGCAAGTAATGACTGAGTCATGCACCTTTATCCACACAATTCATTTCAAATGACATGTCTGCTTTTCACTGATGGAGGTCAGAGGCCTGCAGGTAGGAACACACTTCACATATCCCTATAGCAAAACTGGATGGGAGATAGGAAATTTACCCCAGGGATCACATCAGTCGCCCTGCTAGATGGGGGTCCAGGGAAGTAAATATTGTGGGAAGAATAGCCAGGGAATTATTATGGCTAGGTTTGCATAGGCCCTAGGGTCGATAGCCTAGTACCAGCCTATGAACCTATAAAGTGTCACATCATGCATTAATATGAATTCACACAGAATGTCAATGTGGGTACTGCAAATGAGGGCCACTAATATCAGAGTACAACATAAATCCTTCCAAAGTCACTGTGCAGATTCTCACAGCTGCACAGCTAACATACACCTTGGAAGTCCCTACTTGTAACAAGGCCTGTCCTTGTACATACTGCAAATCACTACCAGCCTGTAACACATGGCCTGACAGTTGCCCAAATGGTGGACATATTCTTATATTTATACCCATCTTACCCAAGAAAACACCAAACATGTTGCCTAGTGCTCTGTTAGTGATACCGTTGCCTAACATACTTACCTTAAACACATGCCATATTTGGAGTGGAAAGGGTAGCCTCACTCTGATTCTGCCTCTACAACAAGGATGACACATCTCCCACAGTTAATCTATTGGTTGTTGCCCTCCAAAGTGTTCACACTCTCTGCTTATGTCTATTACCTGCAGTAGCAGCTGCAGTCTATAGCACACACATCTCTATGGTAAGGTTTCTGCTACAGACCTACCCTCTGCATCGACGAAGTCTCCTCACCCCAGTAATGTCCAGCACAGCATATCAGAAAGGGGCCCTAATCTACATGAAGGCCTTATATATTGTACAGTGGTTGCATGTCATTGGCTTATAATAGTGCAAATTAGCTGTGGTAGCTGAAATTAGCATTTCAGGCCCACAGATTGTTTTAGAGGCAATCACCTGCTGATGAGAAGCATGTTTAAAAGGTAAGTGGCTGTCTATGGAGAACCAGTCTGTATGAGACTTTCCTCACACAGAGCATCCCTTTGTGCAAACTTTACTATCACCAGATATCAACAGAGGAGTATTGCTCTCCATCAGGTATGTAACTGATTTTGTGTACAACAGGATGCAGATAGGTGAATAGACGTACAGGGAATAGGGATTACAGCATCAAGCTTGTCATAGACCTGTGATAATGCATGTCATTGATCTCCTACTGTCTTACACCTACACAGGATGTAGAATACATCAAAGGTGCACTGTCTGTTGTCATTGTGGCACACTGGTCTTGTTGGACTGTCCCTTTATAGTGTTTGTAATAGCACACTGCTAATTGTGTGGCACTGTTCCTTTGATGTATTATCAGGAGGTTGGCCATAGGTGACACACCACAATAGACCTGAGTGTTGGGTGCATGATCATACAGCAGTATCTGTCATGGCACGCATGGGAATACTTGAGTATTGCTACTGTCTCAGTTGTATCCACACACTTAGTACATTTCAACACTGTGAAGTAGGGCATGTATGAGCAAGAAGTGGATAGAGCCAACCATTTTGTCCTTGCTGTATCTCTACATAGTGTACTTCCATGTATGTGATCCTGTAATGTGTTCCCCTTTTGTTGTCTTTCAGGAATCATGTATCCTAGATTCCATGCACCCTTCTCTGATGCAGAAAATGAAATTATACTGGAAGGACTAAGGCAACATCATCACATCCTACTGTCCAGGGGGTGGCTAAACAGGGAACAGTGGGCTCAACTGTGGGCAGACCTTGTCCATGATGTGAATGGCATGGGCCATCAGGGCATGACATATGAGCAGGTTCGCTACCACGCAATGGACATGATCATTGCTGCATGATGAAGTACTTATCGCATGTGCCACAGGTTATGTTTGTTGTATATGTGATTGCAGGCACAGTACTTATGGATTACAAACACTAGGCTTGTGTTGCACAGCATGTGTGGTCAGCAGAGTGATATTGCTTCATACTGTTATCTACATATAGTGTCCCGGCAGTGAGATAACTATTATCCTTGGTATGTGTGTACAGTTACCAGTATGGCCATATGTCGCTGATTGTAGTTAGATAGGCAAAGCTGTGGCCAGGGACATTGTGCCCTGTCCATCTGTGCATTGACAACATTACACATTACACCACCTGCTCAACTGTTTCTGTCTACATGGTGACATCCAGCAAGCACAGGGTTCTGTAGGTGAGTGGATTATGTACTGTTGCACCTTTAGTTTTGTTCCTTTGAGCAACTATATGGATGTGTGAGGGCAGACTTACTCACCATTAATAGGATATGTGGGACAATACATACATCCACACATATAGCTGTCTATAACAGGGATGTCTCTATAAATGTAGCTGTGTGTGTGTGTGTGTGTGTGTGTGTGTGTGTGTGTGTGTGTGTGTGTGTGTGTGTGTGTGTGTGATATGTATATGTGTTATGTAGATATATGTGGAGAGTCTATTTATCATTGTAATATATATAGTTATATATATCAGTATATATCTATTTGACAGTACATAGCGATAGATATACTAATCATGTGAGAGAGAGAGATAGGGACAGACGGATAAGTATACATATATATCTGTATGTACAGACATATTTGCACATCGCAGGTCATTTTGATAATGAGGCAACATAATTGCACTCATTTTAACTAAGTGTAGGAGCATGCCCAGTGGGACTGTAAGTACTTAAAAGACGATTCCAGGCCAGACCTACCTGTACTCCAGTCTGGAATTTTGTATGTTGCAGACATTGCCAGCTGCACCTGTTTCTGCAGTACTGCACTTCCCTCAAATTGTCCATGGCATTCTCCAGCTGTCTGCTGTACTTAATATGTGATTGAAGTTCATACTGTTACTCCATAGACAGACTAACAGTCTGCATACCTCTCAACTATACATATTTTCGCAGTATGTCCAGAATTTTGCCTCATATTTATGGTCTATTCCTCATATATTTGTAGTATTCTGGTAAATTATTGTATATCAAAGTCAATGAATAATACTAACTACAGACAAACATTTGAACGTCAGGCTTTATATCCTTCAGATATTCTGTAATAATAGAACTTGATTTCATACTAGCAACTTTGTAGGTTAAGCAGAACAATCTGTACTGTGTGTCTCTATTTTTGGGCCTTTTTCTCCCCATTCTTCCTGGCTTGGTCCAGATTTCATGCACTAACAGATTGGGAGGTATGACAGTATGTGGAAACATCAGCATACTAATACCTCACATGCAAAAGCTGTGCATAATTCCAGATTCGAACCATCCACACCATTACCCATGCTAATATCCATAGCCCACTGAGCCACACAGGCTACTGGACAGAGATGTGTCCTTCATCATACAATCAGCACCATGCATATGTACGCTGTTATCCCTGTGTTACATGAGACATACACTGTGTGATCAGGTTCTATGTCATAGGCCTGAGATTGTTTGGTCTGCTGATATATCATTGCTGACTTACTGTTACAGTATTTGTATGGGAACACTGATGTGGTGGGGGAAGAACAGTACATGATCTGCTGGCATAGACAGTAGTGCAAATATCATGTGACCCCACTATTTAACATCTCCCTTAACTGCTGTAGTGAATATTCCAACCGTGAGGACTAGTGAATATTACGGAATGCATACTATTACATTGGGTATATGTAGTCCCATGTGGATGTTACATCTCTCAAAATAGCCCACTATATTCCCCTTGCATACATGCAGCAGGTCCATACATATGACACCATATTATATTACTTCTTACAAGTGGTGTGAAAGTGACAGAGCTGTAGCTCAGGGCTGACTCTGATGCATGCAGTACACAGCCAATACATGGTTAAGTACAGGTTGTGTGGGCTGCCTGGCATCATTTTAACATATGCATATGAATTGGAGTAAGGTGTCAGTCCCTAGGGACCTAGATTGTCAGTACATGTGCTATGCAATTGTCTCTTAGCCAAAGCCAGGGTGTACTGGGCACAACTATGCCTGCCTACAGGGACATCATCAGGGGATTCCTCCTCCAAGTCCTCCTGTGAGTATGGCTGTGGTGACTTAGGCACTGGTGGGAGGCTGTGTATCCCTTCCCTTTGCTGATTCTGCTGCAGCTGTTTCCACAGGATCATATTGTGTAGCATGGCACATACTGGGAATATCCGTGTACATGTACCTGAAGAGTACTGCAGGGCTCAACCAGATATATTGCGGCACCAGAAGCATGACATCAGAAACCCATATACATGCTCTATGATGTTCCTAGTTTGTGTGTGTGCCTCATTTTGGTGTTCTTCGGTGGGTGGGTGTGTATTTCTGATGGGTGTCATCATCCGTGGCTCCAGTGCGTAACCAGCATTCCTCAGTAAATGCCCATGTGGGATGTCCCCCCTAGCAAACATCTGGTACAGCTGTGATGTATGCCAGATATGAAAGATGTGATAACTGCCAGGGCTGCCAGCACACACATTCATGATAATGCCCTGGGCATTGTACATGAACTGGCAGTTGATAGAGTGGTACCCCTTGTGGTTGAGGTAGATTCGACCCTCCTCACTGGCTTGTGCCTTGATGTGTATATGAGTGCAATCTATGCCACCCAGTACTTCAGGGTAGTGTGCTACATGGTAGAAGTGTTGCATATTGCTGGTTCTCGCCTCAGGGGTGAGGAAAAAAAATGTGCTCACTGACATGTGGTAGCATGGCATCCAAGAACTGGTGGAGTACCCTGGATGCTGATGCCTGTGAGACCCCATTATGTCCCCACTTGGTCTTTGGAAGGTACCTGTGGCTATTATCCTAAGGGCTACACATACCTTTGTTTCCACTGGGATGGGTTCTTCTCTTCTGGCTCTGGGTCTGAGTTGAAGGTGGCAGAGCTCAGTGAGTTCTTGTAGCGTGTCCCTGTCCACCCTGTAGTGCTCTACAATCTCCAGCTTATGCCAGTCCTGGAAGGTTACCCTGGGCCTGAACACTCTTCTCCTTCTCTGCCTAGGCCTATTGTCAGCAGCAGCAGCATTGACTTCAGCATGTAGCACATACAGATGTAACAGATCTGCAGCATCCCCTAGCATTCTTTCAGTGAAAACTCCCAAGTCTGTACTCCAATGGTGCAGAGTATGGGGGAAAAAAATAAGATTGTAGGGTGGATGCATACTTTATAGTGACATATAACATATACTCTGTACGTAATGAACAAATAACTCCAAATAAAAAATGAATAAATAAAAACACTGTGTTTATTCAATAGGTAAGCGCTTTCACAGGATTTGCTTCATCAGACCTGCCATTGAAGGTCTGATGAAGCAAATCCTGTGAAAGCGCTTACCTATTGAATAAACACAGTGTTTTTATTTATTCATTTTTTATTTGGAGTTATTTGTTCCTTACATACAGAGTATATGTTATATGTCGCTCTGGTTGTTCCTTCTCTCAAAGGAATTGTTTGATTTATTTACTTTTATCACGAGCGAAGGAACTTTTATACTCTGGGTTTTCGCTTTGTTTTGTTTTTTGTTTATGCATACTTTATAGTGCTCTGCTGTAGCTGCTGACTGTGTGATTGGTTACCTATGATACATTCCACCTGCCTAGTAAATCACTAACATCATTTAATGGCCCTAGTTTAAGTTTAATGGGGTAAAACTTAATTATTATTTCATTGCCTTTTAGATACACTCAGTACTGCAGTGCCCTGCACAAACGCGAGCTCCGTAGGTAAACAGAGCTTAGTACTTAGTATACACACACCCCATACTTCCAGGCTCAGCATGGCTGTGCACCACACAAATATGTGGAAACATATGCCCCATAGGTAAACAAAGCTTAGCACTTAGTGTACACACACCCCCAGACTTCCACATTCACCAAGGTGGTGCGGTGTGCAAACAGGCACAGCTATGTTCAAATCAGCTTAGAAGTTATTGGACACACCCTCCCTTGATGTCAGCTGCCTCTTGTGTGAACACCAACATGGTTCTGTACCTACATGGAGGGGATATACGGACACAAATACCCATTTGTGCTATTCAGTAACTCCACCTCATTTGCATAGGGATCCATGCTCAGACCTGGAAACAACACAGTTCAAAGTCCTACCACGTTAGCAACAGAACCAATGCAACACTGCAGATACTCCATGCAGAGTCCTGTAATAAACTTCCGTCACATAATATTACTTTTGTTTTTCCAATTTTTTTTTTTTTTTTTTTTTTTTTTTTAATGAGGCATATTTGTGTACTGTGGTGTGCTGCACAAACATGCACAGATTATTAAAAAAATTATTTTAACTAATTTATCTTATTTTTTCAGAAACACGGTGGATAGTTTCACTCATATCTGTATGTGCTATGCCATTTTTATTACTGTACCTACATTTTTGCAGCCCCTTTTGTCTGCCTGCATTCCTGTACACTGACTTTTTCTGTATATACTACGGACACTGAGACGGAGTCTGCAGAGTGGCCTATCTGCTTGCTGGATCACTCTACCTGACTCATTTGCATAGAAGTCACCTGCTTATGAGGTGATTTGCATGCCTCCGATATTTCTGTGTTGGCACGTGCGTGCACACTGCCCAGCTGTGTTTACTGCATCTAAAACTTGCTTACTTCCATGTAAGCAGCGTGGCACGATGCCTACATTGAAAATGAGACCATGTAGGATTTATTAAAGTCCCCTCTAAGACTTTATTTTTTTCATTAAAACATAAACCAAAAATATTAGCAATATTACTTACCAAATGTGATTAAATTACACATTTAAAATTTAAACTGCTAGCAAGATGTCATCTGTGAAAAAAGAATCTTTATTTCATAAAAGTCATCTATTTTAATTCCCAGAATACTGTTATTTTCCCTGATTATAATTGCTAATGGTTTTACTACCAAACCTAATAAATAGGAGAAAGTGGACATCCCTGCTTGGTGCTTTTCTTTAAATGTAAAGAGTGTGATAAGAATGAGCCTAATTTATTAAATGCTTTGTTGTTAGAATATGAAGTTTTAATAAAAAGTAAAAACTACTCTTAAATTCGAGTTATTCTAATGCTAAAAACAAAACAAAAAAAAAAATCCTAGTTAACTGAAAGCTTTTTCAATATCAAAATGTATGGTCAACATTTCTTCTTTTATGTTGTTTACATAATCAATTAAAGTCAGAATTATTGATGTTATTTTGTATCTGATCTGCCTGATCATCATTTACCAACTGAGGGATATGAAATTAGCATCTACTAACATATACAGAGACAAAGATGCTATAGTCTACATTCAGTAAGGAAATTGGCCTATAAACCTAATGATGGCTTTTTTGAAATTAAGAGTATGTTTGGTCTTTCTTTCTTTAAAAAAACATGTCATTAGGTATTTTAGATACATAGATGATTTGATTTTTGTTTGTAGGGGAGGTAATGATCAGGTAAATATTTTCATTGAGCAGTTACATAATAACCAGTTTGGTCTCACGTTTAGTGGCTTACAGTTAGGTGAGAGTCAGTTTTTAGATTTGGAATTGTGGGGTGAACAAACAGGATAAGTTCACAGAATAGTTCAAGGGGGGTTCACCTTTCCTACATGGTTCCAGCTGTCAACACCCCACACTTGATTTCATCTTTACCATACACTGAGTTTCTGAGAATAAGTAAGTTGTGTAATCTAGATAAAGATTTTGAAGAAGAAATACAAGATTCAGTTAAAATGTTTACACACAGGGGATATGACAAGACAGAAGTGCTAGAATCTTTAAATAGGGTTATAACTAAGCATTATAAAGGTGAATATCTAAGCAGAAGAATCTCGGTAAATACACATAATGAGGGACTTCCATTTATTGAGTTGATAGATTTTTACAAAAGAAGAGGTAGGGGAGATGCAGGAAATAATAGTGCCCACCACACTGGTAAGATGATTTACTTTGTGACTATTTGCAATGTACTAAGTCAACAGACTGTGCAAATGTTAAATTACTATTGGCCTATGTTGTTCAAAGATGGTATTTTGGAACAATGTTTAGCAAACAAACTTTTGATTCCTTATAAAAAGGGCCATAGTATCTCTGATATAATAGTGCACAATAAATTTCAATGCCTGAAGTATGAATACATAGATTATTTTAAGATATGGCACTTTTAGGTGTGGGAAATGTTCGATTTGTTTTCATGTTGTAAAGAAATTTCCTACTATTAATTCTGTAATTTTTTTTTTCAAAATTGGATGTTATACTTGTAATATAGAAGGAATCGTGTATATTTTGAAATGTCCATGTAACAAGTTTTATGTAGGTGAAAGTAAACAAAAGTTTAAAGTGCATCAAGAGCATATAAGGGACATTAAAAAAGTTAACTGTGATAGTCCTTTAGTTATGCATTTTAAAGAATTTCATGCAAGTAATTTTAAACTGCTGCAGGGTTGTGTTTTAGAACAAGTGGGGTCTAGTCTTTTAGACCCTGAAGCAGTAAAAGAAAAATTGTATAAAGAAGCACTTTCTACTTTGAAATTTGATACCTTGGTTCCCAAGGGTTTAAACACAGAACTTAACTGGAAGCATTTGATTTAATTAATTAATTAATTGTTTAATTGACTGATTGAGTGAGTATAAATGGGGTGAGGGAAGTTGCATTGTATTTGTACTCCTTGAAGGCTTAACAGCCAAAGCGCTAGAGTGTGTGAAAAGAGAATAAACTTTTTTGCTTGAAGACTGTGCCTTCTTTTTGCTGTTCTATTACATTTCGTTTGGAGGTGCAGTGGCCAATTGGCCTATAAACCCCTGCAGTTGCTAAAATCCTATCAGCAACTAAACTTGCAGTGTGGAATGTTCACACGCCCTGCCTGAGTGAGATACGCCTCCTCAATACAGTCACTTTCAACCTGCAACCCCCTGCAATTGCTAATGTACGTTTAAATAAGCTGTCCTTACATTGTGATTTACCTGCATCTGTACAGCTGTAAGCACATCACCAAACCTAAACCCCATCCTTCTATCCTTTTACTAACACCTATACACCCTTCTAAGCTAATATGCTAGCCCACCAGTTGAACTTAGACGACCGTATCACTCTAGTTTCTCACTATTTTTTCCATTTCCTCTAGTAAGCCCAGTATTTTCTGCAGCTTACCTTCTTCTAACTTTGATGTATTTGTCCTCTCCCACTACGTACAGCAATCTGATTGTTTTTCTGTTTTTTTTTTCTGCCAAGACGATTCTGGTTCAGTATTCAGTTGTAAACTCCATCCACAGGAGTACTGAATCATTTTTTTTGTACTTTATTTCAGGCATGCCTTGCAGCATTTAAAAAAATTGTAGCTGGCATTTCCTGCTATCTTTTCCTGACTTTCTTCTGATTTACTCTTGGTTTTGGGTCCCAGTGGTGTGCTAGAACAGCAGCAACTGCTTAATAAATGTTTTTATGTGCAATTTCATGTGAAAGATCCAAGAACAGTTAACAGTTTTAAAATGTACTGCTCTTGTTTTTGAACAAGTATGAACCTTGAAATTGCAATATTATAATTTCTGAATACTACCCAAAGCAAACCTTGGTGGTCTAATTAGTACAAGATTGGTATAAAGTTTCTTTATTGTTTTTCATCTGGAACGTTTTTCTTAGTGTTGTTTTTGCATTGTAAGCTGTAATATCTGTGCCAGGACAATGTCCTAATCATGCACTATTGATTGTTTTTGCTTCGTGCGGAATTTTAAGGCAGACTTATTGTTAAAAGAAAACAAAATAATATCCTTCAGATAGCCGAGCAAAAAATAGCCATTTCTCTATCTGAACAGTGGTGCTATTATATGCCTAATGCTGTATTATTGGTTGCCTAGCTGAATATTTACTTGTTTATTTGTTTGCAGTGTTTATATTTCTGTAACCAAAATGTCTTCTAAATGAACACTGATTTATTGCATACTGTTTTTTTAAATAATTGATGCAATGATTGATTAAAATTAGAGTATTGCTTGTTAATATTGCTGTTTCGTCCTTAGCTGCTACTTCTTAGCCTACTCCTTGTATTTGCCTTTCTCTATTTCCCTAAGCTCTCCTTTTTCTTTCTATACTCTGTCTGCCTAGGATGCCTAACACATCAGCACCTGTCCTTCTCTAATCTCCTCTTTCTCCATTTTTTTACACCCTAGCAGCAACTAAACTTACAGTGTGGAATGTTCACATGCCCTGCCTGAGTGAGATACGCCTCTTCAATGCAACCAGTTTCAGCCTGCAACCCTCTGCAATTGCTACTGTATGTTTAACTAAGATGTCCTTACATTGTGATTTACCTGGATCTGTATGGCTTTAAGCACATCACCAAACCTAAATCCCATCCTTCTATCATTTTACTATCACCTGTAGACCGTTCTGAGCTAATATGCTATCCCACCAGTTGAACTAACACAACCCTATCACTCTGGTTTCTCTCTATTTTTCCTTTACCTCTAGTACGCCCAGTACTTTCTCTGTCTATCTTACCTTCTTCTGAATTTGTTTTATTTTTTCCTCTCCCATTACATACAACAATCTGATTTTTTTTTCTGCCAAGATGATTTTGGTCCATCCCGCTCCATTCATCTCTCGCTGCTCTCAAGCTCAGTCCACTGCCCTATCCCACCCACCAACACTACTCACAGATTTATCTTTCACCTAGCCACTCCCATTTTTTCATATTGCCCAATTAGCCTCTACACACACTTATCCATGCAAATACCAGTCTGACCTCTTTTATTTACTTATTCAGTTACCCATAAATAACCAAATACACATTTCCACCTAAGCCCTACCCACAAAAACTCAACATCATCTTCTAACCTTTTAACCATTCCATCCCCCATTATCATTCAAACTACCACCGATACTTACTTTATCAATTACTTTAACCAAGCAACTAAAGTCTTCACAATATATTTCCAGCAATAGTATACAATCACTAAACTCTAAATTTGAGCATCTATTTATAACAAAAAAATATATATCCCCACAGAGCACTATATTTATAACAATTTCCCTGGCTGCTCATTTAATTTCTTACACACTTCTAAAAACCTCCATTTTCAACTAAAAATCTACATAGCTTACACCAATCCAAACATCATCAACTACCTTTAAAATATCACCATCAATTTTCAATACTACTCTCCTAGATCAATGCAACTTCAAAATACCACCAATAAATACACAATTCAACCTTCTTAGAATGCATAAAGTCATCACTGCCTTCCTCAACACTATTGTTAACATAGCATCACAACTTCTAATTAGCAGTGACATACACCCAAACCCCGGCCCTACAACTACCTCACACTCACCTAGCAAATCCTCCTCTCAACCCCAAAACACATTAAACACACCTTGGCAAAAATCTGATCTATTACTAATAAACTTAAATATCAGAAGTCTAACCAAGGTTCAAGACTTCCATGCCATGCTCTCTGTATATTCAACTGACATAGTTATACTAACAGAAAATTGGTTAAAACCACAAACTGCAGATAATGAGATTATTCCCCCTGGCTATAACATTCTCAGAAAAGGCAGGATAGGGAAAAAAGGAGGAAGGATAGCCATACTTTTCAAAAATAACCGAACACTACAACCCCTAAACTCAAGCATCCCTACCTTCAATACAGCTGAGATTTTATTCACCATATTAAAAGTTAATAATAACAAATGCATACTCATAGCAGGAGTGTATATATATATATATATATATATATATATATATATATATATATATATATATATATATATATATATACCCACTGTACAGAATATACTTTAATGGACTACAAAAACCTTTTCCCAATAAACAATAATAAAGGAAGACTTCAACTTAGACTGATTCACCTGTAATGCACAAAACACTAGCAATCTTATGAACCTCTATGGATTTACACAACTTATGCAAAACACCACTAGAATAGATAAAAAATCAAACAGACAATCCATATTTGACTATACTTTCACTAACAAAACCCCATACTATCAACACTCAGTGTGTCTCTGACAGCTTAATTGACCACTCACCAGCAAATCCAGAATAAAGCAATCTCAATACCCAGACACTAGTGAACATACTTAGCCAATGTAACAGGTCTATTCTAAAACAACTACCCCCTAAACACAGCCATTGAATACTTCAGCAACACATTCTTAAATATCCTAAATAATTTTGCATCCCTAAGACAGTCAGAACTAAAACAAACATTACCCCTTGGCTAACCAAAGAAATAAAAAATCTTCTCAAAACAAACATTACCTCTTGACTAACCAAAGACATAACAAAATCTTCTAAGACTTATAGATAAAGCCTGGGAACACTGGAAAATTACTAAATCTGTACAAAATCAAATTGCATATCAGCAACTGAGAAACAAAGCTGAAACTCAAACCAAACTGGAAAAAACAATACTGTATCAACATACAAATAACTCATCAAAAAAATCCACAAGAATTTTGGTCAGCTATCAAAACTATCCTCAGTTATCTACCCAAACCCCAATAACCACCCAAGACTCCGGTTCAACTGCCGAACAATTTAACAAATATTTCAGTGAGAGTGTTATGGCACTATCCAAAAATAACTATTCCCCACCAGATAATATACCCTGATTAGAAAATAGGAACAATAGCACTTTCTCCTTCGGTCCCATCTCAACAAACACCATAAAGAAACTGATTAAAAATTGAAGTCAGCAACCATTGCTGCTGACAACCTTCCAGCAGAATATCTCAGAATGACTGCTGATGCTATAGCATACCTGTATCAATTCTAATCAAGCAATGTATCACTCAACATCAGGTCCCACATCTCTGGAAAGTGTCCTATATAATCCCTCTCCACAAAGGAGGTACTTCAACTGAACTATTTAATTATAGACATATTGCTATATTATCTCCTCTATCCAAAATTTTAGAAAGGGGCACGCATTCTCACGTATTTATTACCTCTTAGACAACAAACTTCTAGCTAGCTCCCAGCATGGATTCAGACCTAACCATAGTGCAACTACTTCCCTCATAAGTTTCACCAACACAATCAACCTCATAGGACTGAAGACAAAAGAGTCTCATCAGTCTTCCTTGATATGTCCAAAGCCATTGATATGGTCTTCCATCAAAAACTACTAACAGTCTTATCCAGACTAAATCTTAGTTCATCTCCCTCTCTTGGTTCCAAAGCTACCTAACTGATCATCACCAGGCAGTAAAGTGGAAATACTCTCTTCACTTCTACCAATCACATTAGGAGTGCCTCAAAGTTCCATTCTTGGTCCCCTTCTTTTTAATATTTTCATTAATAATCTCAGCACAACTACTTGTCTAGCCACACTAGTCCAATATGCAGGTGACACCACATTAATATGTGCAGCCCACACCCTTCAAGAACTACAGGAAAAAACACAAAAATCCTTCACAGCAGTGGAAGCATGGTATTACAATGCACAATTTATACTCAACCCTAATAAAACCAAACTAATCTTCCAACCAATGAGAGCAACTGATCCCCCACCTAACTTTTCCATCACTGCTGCAGGTAATATAAATATTGAACCCATTGCACAGACCATATTGATCATAACATGAGATTTCAACAACATATATCACAAAGTATCAAGAAAGTACACAAAAAATTGGGCACTCTATATAAAAACAAACAACTCCTGACCAATAATGCAGGAATAGCCATCACAAAAATTCATCTACTCTCAACACTTCTCTATGCCTCTCCCGTGCTCACAAACCTCAGAAAATCAAATCTAGATAAACTAGAAATATGTTATAACAAAATAGCTAAATTTCCCACTGACTCCCCATATAGAACAAATCACTGTCTAGTACTAAAAAAATATCTTGGCTAGAATCCCCACATCTTCTACATTACAACCAGCTGACCATGGCACACAAATTACTGAACCAGTCGAGCAAATCACCCACCCTACAAAATCTACTAGAACCATATTCTAACCATAGACTGTTATGCTCCACCAACAAAGCCTTACTGAGAGTCACCAAATCTACAAATTCCCCAGGCAATGCAGTTTATTCTAGTTAAGTAGCCAAAATCTGGAATTCATTAGGAGTCATTATCAACTCCCCAAGTGATGTAGACATCCTATAAAAGGGCCTCTCTGAGACCAATGACTAGTGTCAGAACCATGGCATGAAGCTTAACACCAAAAAATATGTTGTCATCTCCTTTGGAAAAAACTCAGTTCCCATGAATTACCACATTGATGGGAGCCCACTGAACACTGTAGGGGCCATAAGAAATCTAAGCAACCAGGTCGACAGCCACCTCATCTTCGACCACCACATTGCCACTGTGGTCAGAAAGTCCTTCTACGTGGCACATCTTAATAACCAAAGGTTTCACATCCAGCAAGAAAGAGGTCATCATCCCTTTCTACTCATCCCTCTTTAGACCAATATTTGAATATAATGCCCCGTTTGGTGTGTACCTGACCAGACACCTACAACAGCTGGAGAGGCCACAAAAGTACCTCACAAAAAGGATCCTAGGCCTTAAACACATGTTCTACATGGACAGACCAGTTGTTCTCAGTCTCTTACCATCTACTTAGAGGTGATCTCTGCTTGACTTACAAAGCCATGTCTGACCCAGCCCTACTTGAAATTCTACTCCTAAAGAAATCCCAATCCCCCCAGCCTACACACTCCAGGAGATCACAACCTCATTGCCACAATTAACAGAACATGCTAGAGGGACAGGTTCATCTCACAAAGACTGCCCATACTCTGGAATAATCTTCCCATTCATGTCAAGCAGAGCACCTCGCTGGACCTCTTCAAGGGAGATCTTGACAAGTGGATGGGTAACAGAAAGTTCACTCCAGGGATCATTCCAGTTGCCCTATTGAATAGGGGCACTGTGAACTAACACTGGGTGGCACGGTGCCTGGGCAATTTTTTTGGGCTAGTCTTGTAAAGGCTCCAGAGCCATTAGCCTAGTACCCACCTATGAACTCCTTACTTCCAGAACTAAGAACCTTAACTAAACTCACTCACTTTAAAAAAATGCTTTAAGACCAATTGACTAACACATGGCTCTGTCCATGTAATTCTCCAGATTAAATCATTATTCTTAACTTTCACTTCTACTCTCCATGTCAAACAGTACCTTCTTAAAATAAGTTTAGTAACTCTACAAATCTATTATCCATTGAGATACCTCCATCTCCCTAACTCGAATTTACTCTAACTACCATCCTAACCTGTACATCACAATCCTTATATTGTAAATTCTCTCTTCTAGTTTACATAAGCTTTACCTCATAATTTTAGCTTTTCTCTATCCTATAAGAAACACCTATTTTGTACTTTAAATTTTTCTACTACAAAAAAATAAACAATTTCTTGCACATATTCTGCTTAAACTGTAACTTTTCCTATTATATTACCATCACTGTACTTTGAACATTCTACATGACAAAATGATACAATGTTTGTCTGTATATACTGCATAATTGTTGGCCATGTATAACTTTTTGTTTAAACAAAATGTCCAACTTGTCTTTGTAACAGTTATGTTCTTTTTTTCTATGTGGGACTTTTCTCCCTGGGTCTCCAATGAAAATGGGGTCACATCCAGTCAGACTTTCCCGGTAAACAAATTTAAAATAAAAATAAATAAATAAAATAAATCTAGAGATTTTTTATCCTGTTTTAAGACTGGTGAAATTAGTGACTGTTTCCATGAAGTTGGTATAATTTTATGATGCTGAACATCTAATAATTCTTTATGGAGAATATTTAATAATTTTACAAACACCTTAGTGCACCACCATGACCACTGAGCAATAAAACCACAAACAGCCAGTAGCCAAACCGCTTTAATAACTCTGACATCACAGAAAACTGCCTTCAAGGAATAAAAACACTTGTACAAAACCTGCTTATATATACAAACTTAATTAAAACTAATTATATTCAATTAAAAAAATATTAACATCAATTAATGAATGAAAAAATGCCAATTATATTCTAAGTTCAATACCTGTGGAAATAAAGTGTTACATTTCAAAATGTAAAGGTAGTCTTTAAAAATAATGCATTTTTTTATATCCCAATTCCATGCTGAGAATGTTCTACTTTCTCTAATAGAGTGGCCTGCCTTGAATATTTCAAGAAATTGGAATGGATCAGAGTCAGCAGTCTTTGGAAGGTTTCCTGACGCAGTCTGGTGAGTGAATTAATCAACAGGGTGGAGATGCTCAGATGGTGAGAGAACAAGCTTCTAGACCCTGGGACAAATGGGAAAAAGATGAGAATAAATGTCAGAATCCTTTCGACATGATGGGTCAGAGATTTACATCTTCTCTTGTTGCAGAACACAAGGTACTATTGGACCGTATTGGAAAAACTTATGTGGAAAGAGATGGCTGTGTTTTTTAATTTACAAAGTCTTCATAAATACACAGAACTTTATATAACTCCAAGAAGGTTAAGGGCATATAAAGACCCATCTTTGCCCTTTGATTTGAATAATAAAACATAAAGAGTTCCATAAATGATGGGTTGTGGCGGCACACAGAAGCACTGGTGAATGGGTTTCCATATTGGTAGAAAAGGACAGGGTGAAGCAGCAAGAACTGAAAGAACAGATCTGCCTAGTTTGCACATCTTTGGCATCAGGTCTGGTTGTAGGTGTGTAAGTGTTTTTACTCCTTGAAGGCAGTTTGTCGAGATGTCAGAGTTATTAAAGTGGTTTGGATACTGGCTGTTTGTAATTTTTAATAATTTCCCCGGTAAAGTTTTATACCAATCTGGTGGGATACCTTCTATAGAATATTGAATAATTTCCCTGAGAAACATTTATACAAATCTGGTGGAATGCCATCTATATCCACAGCTTTGTTTACTTTCAATTATTTTATTTTATCTTCAGTTTCCTTCAGACTTATTTGTTTTAACAAACTGTCAATACCATTTCAAGACAGCTTCATACAGGCAGCTTACTAAAATAATTTTGAAATTCAGGAAGTGTTTCATCAATATCAAAAGCCTTTTTCCATACTTAATGCTAGCAATTACCCTTACATGATTTGATCCTGAAAGAATTTTATTCTATGTATTAATTTATGAATTCCATTGCAGTTCATCGAGTAAGAAAAGTGTTTAACATTTTAATGGTTCTGATGATTTGTGAAGTAGAATTTGTTGATACCTACTATTTATTTTATTTTTTATTTATTTATTTATTTTTATTTTACATTTGTTGACCGGGCTAGTCCAGCTGGATATATGTCCATTTTCAGTGGAGGCCCGGGGAGAAAAGCTCCACAAATTACAACAACATAAAAGGTCAAGACAAAGACAATAACAGTATAATTTGGTACATAAGTTTTAACAATGATAGTACAAGCCTAAGATTATATATTTTATATTTCAGTAGGAAAAAGGAAAAATTTATCTAAGAATAGATGAATAAGACTAATACATTTGTATTAGAAATGGTGTAGTACAAATCTTTATAACATATTACAAAATTAGATACACCTAGTAATTTATGATAAGAGATACTAAGGTCTCACAAAAACCTAAGAAAGAAAAACACTAGAGATCAATAGATAGAGTATAGAAGAACAGCAAACAAGGATGGATTTCTAGTGTTATTTAACACATAGGTTGTGATACTATATGAAGGTGTTTGATCATTCCACAGTATATACTTATTTACATGAGAAAAAATCCTAAGGAAGGTTAAGCTCACTAAAAATTAGTGAGACAACACAAGATCATGATCATGGGAGGCTAGTAATTATGGGAGTCTAGTTAATAGTTAGGTACTTAGTCTGGGTTAACACAGGGGCATAGCCAGTGTGATTTGAGGTAGGGTTTAAGCTTGCTTTTAAATAAGCTGACAGAGGATATTGAGGTTAGCTGGCTTGGGAGGATGTTCCAGGCTTTACCTACTGTACTGGAGAACAAGGTGTCACCAGCTAAGTTGTTGGATTTTGATATTTGTACAAGTAGGTTATTAGCTGAGCGTAAGGTCTTGAGGTTATTATAGGGGATGACTAGGGATGTAAGTATGGGTGTATTTTGAGGTAAATACAGGATCTTATGGGCTACTATTAATTGATTGAAAAGTATTAAATTTGGCAGCTCTAACCATCCTAACTGATTCAGATTGATACAGTGATGAGTTCTATAGGAGGACCCAGCTGCAAATCTGGCAATATTGTTGTAGGAGGATGTAAGTTTACTCAGATTACTTCTACATATTTTGGTATAGATAGGGAAGGCATAGAGCAAGGTAGAGATGAGGTGGGTACGAGCAATAGTAACCCCAGCTGGAGGTGTAAGAAAGGGTTTTATTCTATAGAGGGAAACTAGTTTCTTGTTTACTATTTTTATGGTGTTATTAATGTGAGGTTCAAAGGACAAGTTGTTATCTATTACTACCCCGAGTAGTTTGGTGGTTGGTTCAGGAGATATTATAGTTCTATCATTTGAAGTAATAGTAAAGTTAAGTGGGGAGGTTCTGCGGGTGGGGGTAAATAGTAACATTTTTGTTTTTTTGGGGTTAAGGATAAGACGTCTCTGTAGGAGCCAGTTTTCAACTGTACTAAAGGTCATTTGGGTTAGTGACTGAAGTTCTGATTAAGAAGCAGCAGCGCATATGAGTGTGGAGTCGTCAGCATATTGGATACAGTCAGCTTGAGGAATCACAGAATGAAGGTAATTTGTAAAGATGGAGAAGAGTAATGGGCCTAATATAGATCCTTGTGGGACCCCTAGAGTGACTGGGACATGGGAAGATAAAGTATTTTCCCATAGTACAGCCTGTTGCCTGTTATGTAGGTATGATTGGAACCACTGTATAGTATGGTTGTCCAATGACAGGTTTTTGAGTGTGTCTACAAGGAGGTGGTGATTCACCATGTCAAATGCTTTGGACAGGTCAATAAAAACAGCTGAGGATAGAGTATCAATATTACGATTACTGTTAATATGGTTAGTGAAGGATAAGAGAGCAGAGGTGGTGCTATGAAATGGTCTAAAGCCATGTTGACAGGGTGCTAATAAATTGTGATCGAGTAGGTAGGTTAACAGTTGTATGTGTATACATTTCTCCATTATTTTTGCCAAAGGAGATAGAATAGCTATAGGCCTATAATTGGACAACTCTTTGGAGTTACCACCCTTATGCAGGGGAATTATGTGAGAGACTTTCCAGATTAGGGGAATAGATCCTTCAGAAATAGTTTTGTTAATGAGGATGGATATGGGGTAGGCTATGACTTTAGCAGCTTTTTGCAGGTATTCTGCAGGTAATTTATCAGCAGAGAGAGTAGTGGGTTTAAGTTTCTGTATGAGGTTACAGATAAGTGAAGTGGGCACTGGCTGAAAATGAAATTGTTTAATGACTTTTTACAATTTGTTTAATGACTAATTACAATTTCATTTTTCTACTTTTAATTTCACAGACTGTAATTGATCTTGAAGATTTTGTAATTCTTTATGCCATTCCTTAACTTTGTTTCTATACCAATAATTGTTTTCCATATAAATGTTTTAAGAGAGTTCCTTAAGAAGCCAAGTCTGAAAGTCTTTTAATGTCATCATATAAGCAGAGATTCTATTTACATTAGCAGATCTTCTTGTTTTAACAGAAAAAGTAAAAAAAATAAAGCACTCTGGTCTGAAAATGGGGATGGAATTATTATTTTTTTATTTTAGTTACTAAATTATTTGAAACATAAATTCCATCAATTACCATGTGTGTAGCATAGGGAAATGAGCAATGAATGTTTTATTTATGGAATTTGTCTCTTTCAGATTATCTAAATATTTTCAGTCAATTATTTCAATCCACTTTGTAATGCTTTAGCTGAAGCAGATATCTTGTTATTTTTAATTGCAATAGTTTCTGAAGATTGTAGTGCAAAATTAAAACCAACCCCCAAAATTAAACTACCTCTTACATTTATAAGAAGAATGTCAATGTCTTTTTTAAAGATATTTAGCTCCTTGACATGGTATCCAGTATATACATTTGTAAAGTAATTAATCTATTTTGATATTTAATTATTACCATAGAAAACATTCCATCTTTATCTGAATATTTAACACTAATCTCAGGCACTAACAAACCCCGGGATTCATGAACCTTGCGCCAGGCGCCCGCATAGCGTTGGCGTTATAACGCCAAATATGGCTGCTGAGCGATTCAGGTATGAATGAATTCCACGTGCACTACCGGCGTGCGCCGGACCGTCTCCGCCCCCCAGCGTAGGTATGCAAAACACACTGTGTGCGGTATTGCACCATGCAAATGAGGGCAATAGCGATCCACGAAGCGGCGCAGGCGTAGCGTAAGGGCACGGCAATGTAAACCAAAAAAAACGGTTTACATTTACCCAAACATACCGGAGGAGTAACGGAAGGCTGTCAAAGTCAGGTATCATATAGGTGCAATATGCCAATGTGGAAAGGCACCGAGAATGTCCAAAGAAAATATGCACAAAATGTAAAAATGACATAAATGGCACGACGTAGAAAGAACAGCAGACCCCGGATGTGTGCACAGAAGTTGTAAAGCAATGAAATAATATGATAATGTCCGAAAAGAGCATTAGAACACAAATCAGCTGCACAGCCACCACACACCATAGTATGTATGTAAAGCTGCAACCCCAGCGCAATGGTTGTCAAGGAGTGGAGGCGGTGTCCGCGCCGTAACCAGGTATTAGTAGTCAATTCCATGCAAATGAGGCAGATAATAGTGAATCGCAAAACGGCGCCAGCGTAAGGATGGAGCAAACGCGAGCGGTACTACACCGAGGAGTGGCCTACACCAGATACATGTCAACCACACAGGGTGTGCCACCGTAGGAGGAAGGATATTGAGGACAGCAAATCTGGGCTGTACAATGCACATCACAACATCATGACTGGCGTGTTAGGAAATAGATGCGCTGACAGTACAGAATGCGCGTACAAATGCATGTGCACGAGGATGACTACGTTCCCGAAACCAGTCATGTGACGGCCTCACCGCCAACAACCAGGGATATAGGAAGGTAATGCGGAGAATACGAGGAAATGCGGAAGCAGTGTAAATGTATCCGTAACGAGCAATTAACACCAATCAATGCAGGAAGGGCAAACGCCGGCAGCTGATAAGTCTGCATGCAGACTCCTGCAGAACGGGAAAGGGGAGGCATATGAGAGCAAAGATAATAGGGATGTAGTAGAAATGCAAAGAGCAAAGAACCGAAATAGCACAGCCAAGTACAGATGTAGCATAACTGCGGCCGCAGATAAAATGCATCATATGCCATGTGCGTGCAGGATGCAGTAATGTAAGATGCCAGGCGAAGGCAATGCAGGCAACTGTAATGTTACACTACAGGCAGTACGCCTGCAGCTGCAAGCGTAAAACCACGGAAATAATCCATGGATAGGGCCGACAGACACACCCAATGACATCACCGGTATACAGCACAACAGTACTAAATGTGAATGCCCAACACACAGCGATTTCCCAAACGCCCCACCGTAGCTTGTAAACACACCGGTAACTTTTAACATGTATATGCTGGGTGCCGCCGTGGCCGTGATGCATAGGTATGTGGCAGAGACAGACGGAGTTGCGGAGGGTGGTGCCGACAACTACCGTAGGCCTCACAGGAGAAGGAGAGTGTTCAGAGCAAGGGTGACCTACCAGGGGCTGCGAGACCTGGAGATAGTAGAGCGCTACAGGGTGGACAGGGACACGTTACAGCAAATAGTGGAGCTGTGCCGCCGCGCCTGAGAACAAGAGACAACAGAGGGGAGCCCATCCCAGTGGACACAAAGGTATGTGTGAGCTTGCGAATACTGGCTACAGGTACCTTCCAAAGGCCCACCGGGACATAATGGGCATCTCACAGGCATCAGCATCCAGGGTACTACACCAGTTCCTGGATGCCATGTTACCACATGCCCATGAGCACATAAAGTTCCCCACATCTCAGGAGGAGTTGGCTAGCAATATGCGCCGCTTCCACCGTGTGGCACAATACCCGGAGGTCCTGGGTGCGATAGACTGTACGCACATAGAAATCAAGTCACCACCTGGGGAGCAGGGTAGACGCTACATAAACCGCAAGGGATACCCTCCATCAATTGCCAGGTCGTGGTGCAATGCGCAGGGCATTATCATGGATGTGTGTGCTGGCAGCCCTGGAAGCTACCACGACTCCCATATCTGGCATGCCTCACAGCTGTATCAGGTATTCGCCAGTGGGGACATCACACAAGGTCACCTTGTGGGGATGCTGGCTACGCACTGGAGCCGTGGTTGATGACACCCATCAGAAATGCACACACACACATGCAAGAACGCCATAATGAGGCACACGCACAAACGAGAATAATCATAGAGCGTGTGTTCGATGTTGAAATCACGGTTCCGGTGCTTGGATACATCCGTGGAGCCTTGCAGTACTCTCCAGGCACAAGTGCCCACATATTCATAGTATGTTGTATGCTACACAATATGATTCTGCGGAAACAGCTGCTGCAGGGACATAATGCCGGAGGGCCACCAAGCCCGCCACAACTGCCAGGGCAAGCACAGGCACAGGGCGTGCGCCGCCACGGACACACTGAGCCAGCCCCAGTAGGCAGACAGAGGCGCATCTAATATGCCTACGCCCTGGCAAAGAGGGAACGATAGCACATACTTTGACAGTGTAGGCCCCATGGACTGACACCTCCTGACCTGCACACACAGTAAAATGGACGCCACACAAACATGTCCGCCCGTAATGTGTACCGTATGTGCGGACGTATGTGTGACTCCAACAAAGGCACCGCCAAACACTGCACACCCAATAGTCAGCAGAGCATGGAACGCCAACACCTCCACGCCCGCCGGGTCACAAGCACACGGCGAGCCATATGCTGCCACTATCGGCGCAAGTCGACCACACATGTACGCATTTGCATACACAGATACCGAAATACATATCAGTACACATGTAGAAATATATGTACGCATACACAGATAGAAAGGACAACAGGGTAATATGGAACCCAGGGATGCAAGGTCACAGATAAGTAAGACGCGAAATCACCACATATTAAACATAGTGACCGACAACCCGATCATCCTGGAGGGTGGGCAGGGCAGGTAACGCCAGCCATGGAAATGTTAACCTGCAGCAATACATATCCGCATGTCGGGATGGTCACCGGTCCACGGTACAGTAACGGGATATGTGTAGGGTCACCACCTGTCCCACGTTGTGAGGGACAGTCCACCTTTGGGCAGTTGTGTCCTGCAAAACAATGACAAAATGGCAAATGTCCTGAGATTGTAGGACAAAACCATTTCCCATAATTACGCTATCAGTTTCAGAAAACAGTTATTTTGTAGAAGAAACATCTAAATATGATAATAAACAGAATAAGCAACTGTAATGCTACAGCTTTGTATTCCGTCAAAAAAGTGAATCGCTGTCCTCTGTACTGGCCGTGGGTATGTGTTGGCATGCAAAACCTGACGACGTACTAAAAATGTCCCACCTTGGCCATTTGAAAAGGTGGCAACCCTACATATGTGCGTGTCATATCCATAGGACATGAGTGCGGAGATACACGCCGCCACCGGCGATGCGGCCAACGTAGGTATTGTGTCCAACCGTCGGTGCGAAGCGAAAGCATACCAGTGAAGTGTACGACATTATGAGGAACGACCTCATCTGGGGTGTAAAACAGTGCATGTTCCTCGCAGTTCCTCCAAGTTCCACATTGAAAATGTCTCTCAAACAACCATTGTTAGGAATGTATATAAATGACATCCTGGTAAATACAATGTACTCATAGTAAGTCATTAAAGGTTCTTCACTGTAAGTAAATCATCATATCATAATCAACCTATGACCTACTTAGCTGAAGTTGTCACTATGCCATTACTATGTGTTCCACATTATGCCCATGTGTTTCACATTACTACTGTGTGTGTTCCCCACTCCGCCAATAGAAGGTTGACAGCCATGGCGGCAATATGTGTATGTGTGAGGTGAGGTTGTCGGGTGTTCCGCTGTGTGTGTGTAATGTGTGTGCCACTGTAAACTGTGTATGAAGGTGACATGTCACAGCCGGAGTGTAATAATAGGCGTAGGCATACAGTACAGGAACCATAGGCGTATGTACAGCAGTACCCACAAAGTAGTACCGACATCTCCTCAGTGGCTATGCACGTGGCGACGTAAAATGATGCAAAGCGCAAATGTCCCAAAGTGTACCACAGGGCCATAGCAAACAGGAGATGCAAAGGACGCATGTACAAACCACGACCGTAGGTATGGCGGCCATAACGTACACTCCACACGGTCCGTCGGCAACGTTACACAGCATCAGGCATGTACGGCGAAAATACGAATGTGCCATCCCCGCACCGATCGTGAACAGTCACGGTGCGGTAAATACCGCGGTGTGTTCCACGACCGTGACGTAAGCAAGCGGCACACGCATAGGCGTCTCTCCGTAGCATACAGTCCGCCCCAAGTATAGGACCACAATCACCGTAACTATCAGCGACAAAATGCCAATGGATGGTAGGCACGGACGAACATCCGCAGATATATAACCGATGTGAAGGAGGAATACGTGCAGGAAGCACACATGCAGGCGACACCGACAGCAGACGACATCAACAAAACAAATATTCCCGGAACAACACACAGGTAACCCGCAGCTCCCTAAGCACGGATGGAGCACACACACAAGCATATCTGGTATGTATAAATGCAAGACTCACACACCGTGCCCCTCAACCACATCCGCAGATATACCCCATTGCACATATCAAAGGGATAACAGCTAAAACAGTAGCAAACACATACAGGCAGTGAATGACAGGCGCATACCCACAACAAGCTCCTGGGAAACACTAGCAGCGGCTCATGCATCCATGCATTCGCTATGTACAGGAAAATAACAGCCAGGTAACACATTTGAATGCACAACGCCATCGACAGACGCCGCCAGGACACGGGACCCACATGTCGAACACAATACCATACCCAACACACACAATCCACGGCTAACACCACAGCGAAATGTACCCGACAACACACATAGCGGATGCAGTCACACAAACATGATACAATACATACCATCCTCACGAAGGTATTGCAAATAACCAACGCCACACGAGGAAAGAACCATGGCCTAGTGCCGACGCCAGAATCTAACGAAAGGAAGGGGATCACCGCTGATATGCGCATAAGTACACACCGAGGAACAGCTATTGGCCTGATTAACCCACATGCATCAGGCGATTTACGCGAATATAAGGAAGACCTCCTGGATATTCAAACCGTATGTTCATACCGAACTAATCCAAACAGAGAAAGAGAAACAAGAGAAACAAGGGAATAGAGACGAACTCCGAACAAAAGGCCGGAAAGGTATGTCGAACCCACGACATGTACTGGTGTGTAACGACGATACGTATGACGAATCTGTACAGTATGTGAACGGTGTGTGTAGGTAAAGATACCTGTCCATCAGGCAGAGAGAGGCGAAGGTTGGATATGTAATGCTAAAACGTGCAGCATACCAACAACTGTGGACAACGTGTGCACAGCAGTGGGACAACATGTAAACACCCGCGATAACCCCAGGGCCGGCTTGCCACCCTTTCAAAAGGCCAAAGTGTGAAATCGCCGGGACACACTTCAGATGTTACAGGTGGACACATACCCATGGTCAGTACAAAGGTTAGAACTCTACTCTTTTGCATAATGAAATGTGTAGTCTTGTAGCAGGTCAGTTGCTTATTGTGTGTCTTGTAACAGTTAGGAATGTACATACATAAACAAGTATGTTATGCAACTCCTACATAAGAATGGGATATAGTGATGTCCCACAATCTCAGGACATTTGCCATTTGTGATACATTTGTCAGGACACAACTGCCCAAGGAGGGACTGTCCCTTGCAAAGAGGCACAGGTGGTAACCCTACCCCAGGTCTGCCATAGGGGTTGCAAACACAGAACAATGCCACCACCCACGCCGATGTTGGCAGTGGATATCCAACACTGAAGTGCCACAGCAGGATAGGACATTTATGTATAGTGTCACAGCACACATGTGCATGGGCATATACCGTCGATGTCATACGGAATGTGCGCACGACGGCACCTATCCCACGCAGTAGGGCGACTATGTCAATTATGTGTAATGCAAAGCTGGCATGATGGATATGTTCACAAATCATAGACAGTATCACAGGCATAGCATGCATGATGGAGCGATGGGCTAATGTTATATACATACACAAGATATGTATGGCCTGCACATATGGGACAATGTAGTAGCAGAATAGGTACCCAAAATGGAGGTAACAGCAAGTGACCATGTCCAAACGTTCCATAGCAGGTGCAATGTGTGCCACAATGATGTCCAGCAGGGCCGTGTGTAAACACATGTGCAATGTACACAGTACTGACACCCCCCCCCATGGTAGTGTCCACTGAACGGCAGAACTGGATGTCAACTGTCATGTCTATACAATACGTCTGCTGTGGTGGTACCATGGGTGTGTGTCACCCACCAGCAAGGCAGCTATCACACGACTAGTGACACAGTGTGCCCCTGTGGGATGTGCACAGGACCTATGTCCCACAGCATGGTGTGTGTCCAGTCTGTGGATGTCACACAGACGCCTGGACTGAGCAATGTGGCATGTGTGCACACATGCAGGACTGCTACTCCCCTGCCCACAGCAAACGCCATGTAGGAGTACTACATGCATCAGTACTGTGGAGAACATGGCCCATGGCAGAGTACATTACACCCCTGTGTTCGTGGCATGCAGGTGAGCACAGATGTGTTACATGACTGTCATTTGCATATGTCAACTGTCTGAGCTGGGTAGACAGCACAGCATGACTATACTGAGACATGTAACGTTGTATCCATTGTGTAAGGTACACCACACATGTGTCATTGTAACACGGCCCGCGTGTACATGTGTGTATGGGACAGGTACAAAGGGACCCAAAGTATCAGCTAGACATACGGTCCAGAAAAGTGTTGTCCCGCACATGTGTACCCACGCTTATGGTGTAATATGGCAACCACAGCACCATGTGGGCCATGTGTGTGTACATCAACCATGTACAACGTGATATGCCTGTATACGGACAGTATCCATGTGATACACACCGCATGACTGTCAGTATGCAAATGTGATGTGTATGCAGTATGTGTGATGTAACTGATGCAATGATATCTACATGATATATCTGCCACACTGACACCTGTATGGGTGTCAGCAACATGAGCAGGATGAGCTAGAATGCTGCCAGGTATGTAGAAGTGGTACATGTAGGCATGTACAGTACTGTGTGACAGCAGGTAGTGTACGATGCAAATATTGAGCATGAGGGGCCACATGTCTGAGGAATGTGCAAGGCCACACGACCCTGAAATGTCGGAGTCACCATGATATGCCTGCACCACTGTGTGAACTGTACAGAAGGCACATGGCGAACATGCCGAAACATACGGTATGATGTGATGCAGGATGTGTACACTGTCAATAGCATAAAGTGGAATGGTGCTGAAGGGCAAAGAGCGGATCATGTCTGATGTGATACCTCTGTAGCACCCCAACCACCCATGCAATAATATGACAGGTGGCCAGCATGGGATGTGGTGTGCTGTGGTGCACAGAAGCCCAACAAGGGTGCCAGGAAAGGCATGCAGGTAGTCATTGAGTGTGTGAAGCATGTATGTCAAGATGTGGCCCAGTGCCATACTGAATGGCCCAGTCATGGGTGTAGAGATGCAGCCCCATACGTGCAATGCAGTACCATCCATGTGTAGTGTGATAGATGTGGTAGTGTGGTGGTCAGGGTGCACAACGACATGAATGGGCTAGCAGTCACTGACGGTGCTGCTGCAGAGACATGTAACAGCCAGGTTGGCGGATACAACAACTACGGCGGTTGAGGTGACATTGGGACTGTGTTCCCAGACATAACATGTGCATGACAGTACTATGTATGTGTCCACAGGGTTAATACAATGTCCAGCCAAGGATTGGAACCCTGTAGTGAGTGAGAGTGTGTATTGTTGGTAGGTACCCCATTGGCAGGCAGGATGCCAGCAACATCTGTGTCGCCAATGCCTGCATGACCGTGGTATGCTGCATTGAATGTGGATGTAGTCAAACAGCAGAGACATACCACCACACTGCGTGAGGGCCCACACTGCAATGTCTGGCAGTCATGTGTAGGTAGCTAGCTGTGGAGTATGTCATGCACCAGCAGGACACACCATGACTGTCAAGTGACACACAACACACAGGTGAACAAAACTACCGTGCAACAGCCTGCACATGTGCCCATACAGCACGTGTGCATGGAACAGGAATACCACTGTGGCGCCTGTGAAAGTGCCAGCACCACCATGTCTCAGTGTGGGATAGCATGGTCCCTACCAGTGTGTAAATGTAGCAGAAGTGCACTGTGATCACTGTTGGCATAGGCACATAGACTGTCCATCGGATGGGGTGCCATGCCCTCAACTACCTCTGTCAGTGGATGTCAGTAATACCGCGTGTAGTGTGTATGTACCATGCATGCTGCTATGGTTGTGTGCTTAGGGTGTGGCTAGCAGGGATGGTAAGCACGGATGTTCAGCAAACAGAGGGGGGAGGTGTGTAGGCCTAGCATACAGACACATGGAGGTTTGGTGCATGCTGAGGGTATTGCAGGTATGGTATGTGTCGTGTAATGTGTCACCCAGCTATGCGTACTGCATGGCCAAGCATGTGTGGGTACGTGGGAGTCCATACTAGGGAAGGTCCTGTTGCCCGCAATACATAGCAGTAGCAACTGTCCCAGGTGCAATGTACAGCATGCCAACCCGACTGGCATGTAACCTGTGGTGTACAGTGTCTGCACTGTCGCTGTCACAATGTGTGTACTGGTCACAAACATGGGTATCTGAACATGGACTACCTATGATGCAATGTGTCATGGGAAAATACAGTATGTGTGTAAATCACGGTGTGGTTTGGGAACCACCCACCTGTGTGTGTTGCAGTCCAGGTATGTGACTGGGAGGTATGATCTGTGTACAATCTTGACTGGCAGGTGTGCCGTAGGGCATGGAGGCATGTCCCAGGCACCGTAGATAAATGACATGTGTGCTGTACTGTGTGTGCAGTGCTACTGTACAGCACAGTGGAGGGTGTAAGCATTGTCACACATCACTGCATGCTGTGCCCACCTGTGACAGCCCTGCCAGAGGCAGACATGTGACACCGCTGCACAGGCAGCATAGCATGAGAAGATGTACATGTGGGCTGCACACCTTAGCCAGATGTCCACACGCCATGTGTGCCACGGTAGTGTGGTTCAACACGACTATCAGACTGGACAAACAGCACATGCCTGCATAACAACAGTATGACCATAGTCAACAGTCCCAGTGACAGAGTAGGCCAATGTAGACTATCCCTGCATGCAGACCAGTGGCTACTGGACACCTGGCTAGACACACACCTGGACGGTTAATTCACCATTGAGCCATCACATGTCCACGCCCATGTGGGCCGTACAATGCCATCACAGGGTGGTCACAATAGCAGGTGGCAAGGCAGACCCGGTGTACCAGGTGATGTGTCATGTCTGCATATGTTGAGTAGCACAGCCGCTCACATGTCTGCAACATACTGGTGCATGATGTATACTGTTACATGATGAATGGAACTGCACTGTCACCCACTACAGGGCCAGCTGGCACAGGTGTGGTGTGACTGGTGTAACCCATGTTTGCACAGGATACACACTGCTGTTGTAGGCAGCCATGCTGGTGGCCACCAGTGATATATGCAGTGGTCATACAAACATACCGTATACAGTGTTCAGGCAGGAATGTCAATTGTCGTGGACGATGTGCTGCTATGTGAATGTGGGTGTTTGTTGTGAATGTCACACATCCAGAAGACACCATCTGGTGCAGTCATGGTTGTCAACACCGGTACACACATCCACAGCAGTCAGAACCCAGTCCCGACAATGTGTGTCAGTCACCCTTGCACCGTGTGACATATGTGCACATGGCGGAACACCTCCCACTGTCATCTAAGCTGTCTACATGATGGCTGGAATGTGCTGTAGCAATGTACAATGCTGGTAGCCCAATGAAGTACCTGGAATCAGACACAGTACACTATGTCAGCCATGTAAACCATGCACAACAATGACTGCCAAACAGACATGAACAATGCATTGACACATGGAACATGTGCTCATGACAACCCCCACTGAGGTATGTTGCACATATAGATGTACAATTGTCATCTATGGCCATAGCATGGATGCAGACACACATACTCCACAGGTAGTACCATGTGATGTCGGTAGGGGGGCATTGCTTGTGTATATGTCACAGTAGATGTACACAGACATGTCCTGCATAGCCGCCATGTAGGGGTAGCTGTGGTATGTCACTACTGGACATGCCCATACAGAGTACCATGTCCCGCAGGAGATGTGTTAGGTGTGTACCACATGTGACATGCTGACAACAATCTGCGATGTGTATGGCTGCCGGTGTACCTGTGTGACAATGTTCGTGATGGGTGCAAAGGCACATAGTATCGTGATTGTATGCACACAAGCCCCACATAGCTGCATAGCCTGAACATACAGTACAAGGAGTGTGTGGGATGATAGCAACCCACAGGTGGAGATGGGTATGGACGGCGGCCAACAACCACATGTGTGTGTACGGTGTTCACGCCCACGACACATGAGCATGTGAGAGGCTAGCGGCACAGTTGTACAGGGTCGCATGTACATATGTTCCGCAACATCCCTGTATGTCCCACCACTGGCCTGTGGACCGATGGACAACAAGCAAATGTGCAGGTATGAGATGTGCACAGCACATCACAGATGCCTACCGTAGAACAGGCCTACCATGTAGACATGTGCACAGTAGGTCTGCGCCACCTGCAGTCAAACACATTAGGTGCCAAACAACACCAATAGTCCGCCAATGACACAGATGGGCGGCATGCCTCTGTGTATATATGTCTGTGAATGGCTCCGCATAGCAATATAGCCGTGTCACCATTGTGAACAACAATGTGAATGGGTCGTATGTGTGAGGGGTGCATCACATGTGTATGGTCAGATGGACGATACCATCAGTGGGCCTGCTATGTGAACATCCATGTCCCCATACACGGATACCTCTGCTGAGGCCAACACCACATTCACACAGGGAGGGATGGCGGTGTGTAGTGCAGCAGCAGACATGTGGGTGGCAGCGGCAATGTATGTACACATATGTGTTACCCACATCAGTTCAGGCAGATATCCATGTGCATGGGATAGCGGTGTGTGTACACATACAGCATTGTGTCGATCAACATCCCAGCACATAGCACCTGCCAGGGCTACAGTGTATGCATGGATGTGTGATACCTGCATGCACCACACACACCCTCAACAAGCAGCGAACAGCATACCTCGCTGGAGGACAGTGTCCACACCATGGTGATAAACATGTGGAATGTCCATTTTCACACAGCTATGACAAAAGCAATGGACAGCCACCCTGCCAATACCGCCAGCCCCTGAGTGGGTCACACCCATTGCCATGTATGTGGCATACCCTGCCATATCATGCAGAGATGACCAGCAAGGCTGCATGAGCTATCACGGTCCCACATGGTGCAATGGACAAAAGGCACTCTCACTATCAACCATACACAGTAGTAATGTGGTGGCGATGCACCCTGTCATGTTACAGGTGCTGTGTGATGCTCTGCACAATGTGTGCGGTACACGCTTATGCATGACCTTTCCTGCCAATGTGTCATGGTTACACATTGCTCCATGTGTATCACATACGTAACACAGGTGAGCTGGGGCAAGTTGTCCAGCACCGTACAGTGCTGTGTGGAAGTACATGGCACAACACATGCATGTGCAGGTGTCCATGTGTATGTGTACAGTGCCGCTGCTGACGTTCACAATGGACACAGACCTGATGTGTACTGACATATACACAGTGTACAGGTGAACAGTAGCACAGACGTCACATGGGGACATATGCCAACTGATATGGACATAGGTGCAGCCAGGTACACATGTCCATGGCAGGCTAACATCTACATGGTGCGTGCACAGTGTGATGGGGTGGCACACAGATATGATGTGACACCCAGTGCTCAATGGTGTGAAGCCACAACATCGGCTGTGTCACCGCCACGATGCCCTTCACAGATCACTGTGCAGATGTCGTATATGTCATAGCAATGCATTTCCAACAGTATGCCAGCACAGCAGTGTGAATGTGACCTGCCACCATCATTATGTCTTCCAGATAATGCCACGTTCCCGGCTTCCACCATTTAGCCGACAGGAGGAGGAGGTCATCATACCATACCTCCAGAGTAACTACAACGCCCTGTTTAGCCATGTGCCACAGCAGGCACAAGAACGGCAGGAGATGTGGGAGGAGTTGTGCAGGAGGGTGAACAGCGTGGGCGTAAACAACCGCAGCTACCAACAGATCCGCAGGCACTGCACAGACCTGATCCGGCATGCAAGACAGCGTGCCGCTGCAATCGCCAGGCAACAACGTGGGACAGGTGGTGGGCCACCAACACAGCCCCCACTCACAGCTACGGAGGAGCTCCTGGCTAGTCTGGGGACACCCACGGAACAACACGCAGAAACACCTGCGCCCATCGTGGAGGTGGGTGTCTCCCGAGCTATGAGCCTGGAGCTGCCTGGTAAGTCAGTGTTGCATGTTTGTATGATAGGCGACGTGGGTGTGGGTGTCATAGTACAACACATGATATAGCAATACATGCCAGGTATATGGCCACACAAGATGCAAACCATTGTATGCTATGTTGTGTTAGAGACATGTGCATAGCACATGCAACCACACACATGCATGATGTGTCATGCACAGTGCTGACCGTGGAGATAGTAATGGCTAATGTGTATACCTTTGTGTAATGCCTTTACAGGTACGGCTGGCGTGTCGCAAGGCCAAGGGTCTGTTGCAGGTGAGTCTGTTGCCAGTCAAACGCATGTTCTGCTGTATTGATATTCCCCATGTGTCTAGGCATGACATGCTCACCTGTGTGTGCCCCCGTCACGGTATACAGCTCGCACCACCCGACATACACACCACCCATGTACAGTAGATACACCTGCTATCAGAGTGGTATGACACCACACAACCAATTGGTGTGTTACGTGCATTCAGCTATGCATACAATGGTGTAGGTGTTACACAATGGCTGCATGTGTAGTATGCATTGGTATGCCACTGCAGTATGGACACAGTACCACAGAGTGAGCTGTGATCTGGCCAGAGCACAGGTGTTACCAATGTGACCCATGCCCCTGCATCGGTGCACACGCCAGACATGGCGCATGCCATGTCCCATGCACGTGGATGTCTGGCTGCAGCATTGTCACACCATGATATGACCTATGCACAACATAGCAGACATACACACTGTCAGCATATCCAGAGAATGTGACACGCCACACTAGTATGGGTGTATGTCACATGGGCCACCACAGGGCCGTGTGCACAATGTCTACCACACACAATTGTCAATGAGTCAGACAGACAAGGCCATGGTTGATACCTACAGGCATGTTGCCACACAGCACATCCACAGTGGGTACTCACCATTGCACCCTGTACACACATAGTGGGTTCATCAATGTAGTGGACCCTGGACATCTGCTGTAGTACACCAGTGACATGACATACCTCTCCACAACTACTACAGGTGCCTCCCATGTTCACTATATATGTGCTGCTGAGCAGCTGAACTGGCTTACAGACATGGCAATGTAATGCGCCCAGGTCACGATCGCACAGACACATAGCTGTGTCCTGCTACTGTGCAGTGGCACAGAGCCCGCACCACACACCGCATAGCTATGCACACAGCTCACAGCAAACGCATCTACACAGACATCACTGTTACACATACATTGTATCTGTACACTGTACACATAACACTGCACCATGACAGCCATCATGATGTGGTGCATGCGGTGGGACACCATCTTCACATCGCCCACATGATACCGCATATGTTTGCGCTTGTACATTACATACTGTTGCCAGCCATGTGTACTCCCAACTTGCCCGTGGCCACACGGTGTATCACGCTGATGCATGCAAACTACCATGAATGTGTGTACTGCATGCCTACTAAATGACACCTGCCTGTTGTACTGTCCCCACCAGGGCAGTGTACATACTGCCACTAAGAATGTCTGGTCTGCATTCACTGGTCTGTGTTGTGTGAATGCTGCATGCCACCTGCATAATCACATGCATGCTGTGTGTGTGTCTGTGTGTGTGTGTCTGTGTGTGTGTGTGTGTGTGTGTGTGTGTGTGTGTGTGTGTGTGTGTGTGTGTGTGTGTGTGTGTGTGTGTGTCTGTATTGTAACCGATGGTATGTCTTTGTATTGACAGGTGCTGTTGGTGCTACCCTCCCGCGGTCAATCTGAGGCTAGTGTCCCCACAGATACTAGTGGTGATGCGCATGTGCATGAGGCACAGGCAGGGTCGCCACAGGCAGAGACTGTGCCACTGGAGAACATCACACATACGTCCCTTTCATCCCTGCACACAGTTCAGATGCCGACACATACCCCAACACCATTGCCCATAGATGATGGTCAGTCAGCGTCTGTTGTCCCCGAGCAGGAATGTGTGGTGGCTGCAGAAGGTGTGGGGACACACGATGTTGCCAGTGTAAGGACTGGTGCAGTGCCACGCAGGCATGTGGCAGGTGCTGCCCGTAGGGGGAGCACCGCCAGACATACACCTGCCGCCCAGGTGCAGCAGCTGGTATAACCAGACGCATGTTCCAGACTGTAATGGCGGCGCAGGCACGGGCCGAACGGCAGAACCAGGAGGGGCAGAGGCTGCAGAGGTCTGCAATCCGCACTTAAATGACAGCATCCAGGCATTGGCGAATGCACAACAGCATCTTGCCGATGTTCTGGATAGGAGATTGGGCGATATGGCTGGTCTCATCGACCGAGGCTTGGCCATCCTTGAGCGCAGCACTCCGCGCAGGAACACCAGGTAGGGTGAGGCATAGGGCACGTGGCCGGTGCCAGCAACACCACCTGCTGCAGGTCAGCGGTGCGTGCCACCTCCCATGCCCACACAGACAGTGATGGTAGCAGTAGCACTGCAGCTGCTACCACACCATCCACACCTGACAGAGCAGGCCACGTGGACGTGGCCCTGGACGGCCCCGTCAGGCACGCTTCCAGCGGACATGTGACATCGGAGAGTGGACAGTCTGTACCTCCACCCGGTCGTGCCTGCGGCGACCCCAGGCAGGCGCAGGTCACTTCGCCACCGGCAGACACAGTGAGCCATAACACCTGCACTGTACAGTCAGGGGCTGCCAAGCATACCCCGTGTAGGCATCACAGATGACTGAACTGTGTACACACACACCCACACACAGCAGACACAACTGTAGGGCTCCACCACACCCACATGCAATCTACATAGTCATGCCCACTCAATGCACTGGCCCTTACACACACACATGATGTCATCCATTGGTACAGCCCATGCCTGTGGCACACATATCACCCTGTGCAAATGATTAAGTCTCTGCCGCATAACTGTGAGCCACACCATCAATGCACGGTTAAGCTGACATATTATGATGCACAGGGTGGACACGATAGTGAGAGGTGTATGTGATACCTGTGTCCGCATAGTACGTGCTGTGTATGTTGTGGTGTGTGTGTATGGCTGGTGGCAGGTGTGTATGTGATGTGTGTTCTGCACGGACATCATGCAGCAGACATACCATGCAGGACAGGTGCAGCATTCATTGATATGTGTACACAGTATGTGTGGTGGTTACATGTGTAGCACCATGTCGGTGCAGTTAACCCGTATGATACTGATGGTGTACTTGCACGCGCCTACTGGGAGCACTGTAATTAGTTCCCCACGGTAGTCGTGGTGTACCCACAGGCATGTCTGGCAAAATCAGCATAGCACAGTTACCCACATCTGGCATGGACCCCTACATAGGTACATAGGCACACATGAACGTGACAGGATATGTGCCCTACGACATGTGTGGACCTAGCATGACTGTGTGTGGCATCTAACACCCCTCAGGATGGTGATGCCATATCCATCAGTCCCCAGTCCCTGGTCTAGCAGTGACACACAGAGGTTGACTGGCGATAACTATAGTCACACATCCACACGCCAGTAGCAGTCCTGGACAAAGGCAGTCAGGGCCTTTCCTTCACATGGCCTGGCACCCTCCCCGTGTTGTAGTGTGTGTCTGGCCGCTACCCTGTTCCCCAGCACGCCCCACTCATCGCTGGGTTGAGGTGTCTGACAGTCGCTTCTGTGCCCGTGTTCGCATGGGGCCTGGGAGGTGGAATGTGCCCATGTCACCCAGGTCAGACATGGCCGGTATGTCGGGCACAGATCACCACGGAGCAGCTGTGCTGTGGAGATCCACAGCCAGTGTCCCCTTGGCCGTGCACCTTGTGACACATGTCCTAGCAGTGTCATCCCCGTCTTGTGGAACGCTTATGTCCTTCCGAAAGTGCTGCAGGCATCAGGTTAGCTACAGGCCACATGTGCCATTGTACGCAGTCATTGCACTGGTGTGTGATGTGTACAGGGGTACAATGAACACCCCTGATGTGGTTGCCATTCCATCCAGACCAGGAGGCCACAATGGAATGTCTTCACACCCACATTGCCATTGTGTGTGTTGACAGAGGTTGCCAACAGGTGTGGTAGCCATTACCCTGAACATGTCCACCATCTTTAATGGCGCATCACCTACATGTGAAATTGGGACGAACATGTTCTTCACACTGGGTAGGGCTGCACCTTCTCTGGCATTTGTTAGCAGGCCATGGCTCTGGCACCAGTCAGCCATGTCTATGACGCCCTAGGTGGATGTACGAGTAACATGGGGTGCTGGGTATGTCGGCCGGTGCGTAGTCATCTGCATACCTTGTCTGCTACAATCCCCCTATGATTGCATGCACATTGGAAGGTCGGATGCTATCTGGCAGGGTGCACAGGAGTGAGCCCTGTGGCCCTCCACTGGGTCCAGATATGAGTGTGACAAAGCACCTTCAGCACCAACCCTGTGTGGTGTGACCTCCAACCTGTGTGAGAAGCATCGGGTGACATATGTCCCCACATGTATGCTGGCGAGCCTTTACATGGGTCCCATGTGTAGTGTGCTCTGAACGCACCCAGCAGGTCATGGTACTGTGTGCAAACCCACATATCCCCATCAATGGCCTTGGTGAACACTCCAGACTGGACGAGCAGGTTCGGGAGGCAGGATCCGCCCTTGACTATGTAGTTGTGGGTATGTTCCGCTATTGGCTGAACACCGCTATCGGAACCCATGACCACCTGTAGGGCCCTCCACACAGCTTTGCAGACAACATTTGTCAAGCGATAGGGTGTGGCTGTTGACAGTCCATAGGAGCACTACCCTGGCATAGTGGGACCACAGATGCCATATGGCATCCATTGGGGACATAGCCCATAGTAAGGCTAACATGACACAGTGGCCGCATGTGTGGGCCGAGGGCCTCAAAGAGGATGGGTAGCACACAGCCAGGGAAACCATCGGTGCCCATTGCTGACGTGTCAAACGCCATAGAGATATGGGATCACCCCAGGCCATATGACATGTTTTGGAGGATACACTCTGGTGGGATGGATATGTTCCCTGTTGGGGGGGGGGGTGTATGCATGGAACATGTCCTGTGGTATGCAGACAATGTCTGTGGGTGCAGTGACTGTTGTACCATTCTGGACCATTTCCAGGCATGTCAGTGTGCCCCCAACCATGTCCTTACCACAGTTAGGGAAGGCCCTGTGGTTGTCTCATGTGCCCTCTGCAGTACCACTCCCACGAGCGGACCTGGATGTTGGTATGTGGGGCCGTATGGTGACGCCGGTATGAATGGGTGATGGTTTCCCTGGTACTGTCATTGCCCTGCCATGTAGTAGCTCCAACTGTTGATGTACAGGTAGTCAGTGGCTGCGGTCCACCACACCATGTGCCTACCTGTGGTGGACAAGGTCCTGATGTCATCATGTTTGCCTGTTGCAGACATGCATGTGGGTGGTCAGGGAAGGCATTCGGTAGGTGTTTTCCGGTCTGGCCTCTGTTCAACATTGGCATGGAGGACATGTAGGGTACCACACCGGGCATATGATGTGTGTGGTTTTCTGTGGAGAGGTCATCACTGAGGTCCCCCATGCTGGTGTTGGTTACAGTGAGTGGATGACCAGTGGATCCACTATACGCTCTTGCATCACCATTGAGGGCTGTACATCCTGTGTGGGGCCTATCCTCACCATGCGTGATGGGCAGAACTGTCAGACATCCCCCCCCCTGGTATGTATGGTGCATGGCTGTTTAACAGTGGCCAGGTGTGTGAACACCTGGGACTGCTGGCGTACTGTGTTGCGCCATGGGTAATGTTCCCAGGCTATGCATGGGTGGTTCATGTCACACAAACGGTGCTGTTGTGAGAGCATGCCCACTCACCAGTGTCCTCAGGACATCTGTGAAGGTATCCTGTGTTTGTGAGGGTTGTCTGTAGCATGCAACAAACTGTAGGCCAGTCCTACACATGGTTAATTGCACCTACATATTCCCCGCAGCAACAACAACGTCTGTGGCATGACCGGTTACTGTTGTGTGGCGGACACACAGGATGGTCCGCATTCCGCCACCCATGCCGTCGCACCATGTGTATGCATGTCTGATCTGTGCCGACTCTAAGTGTCTGAGCATGCCCAGTAGGCAGCTGTGTAGATAGACACACAGCACAGTGCACACCGCAGCCGACTGCAGTAATACCCGGGTGCATGCCTCTATCCCCTACGCAATGGCCACGTCTGTGGCATGGCCAGGTTTCTGTTGTGTGGCTGGACACACACGACGGTCCACATTACGCCACCCATGCCGTCGCAACATGTGTATGCATGTCTGCCCTGTGCCGAGTCTAAGTGTCTGAGCATGCCCAGTATGCAGTGATGTACTGATCAGTAGTTACTTGTTATTCTCGACTGCAGCACTAACGTGTTACTGTACGGCGACCTTGGGATGGTAACAGACTGCGTGACTGCGCACTCTGTCCGAACACCCGAGCGGGCGCATTGCCTTTGCAAATGATACCACTCACGTAGGGGTATGCCTCCTGCCAGCGCTCTGCTCAGAAAACTCGGTAGCTGCTCTGTAAATGCTTCATACTGTAGTGTGTTCATGTAGATAGGCGTAGGTTCGTCCCCCGTCCTTTCCGTGTGTCTGTGTGTGTGTGTGTGTGTGTGTGTGTGTGTGTGTGTGTGTGTGTGTGTGTGTCTGTGTGTGTTTCCATCTGCCTCTGCGACTGATTATGCTTTTAGACGGTCCGCAACACATGCCTTGGCTATTGCCAACTATTGTCTTGCGGCTGACGTCAGCAGCCTACAAGTATGCCTGTGACAGCGCTCTGTTTAGCAAACTCGGTAGCTGCTCTGTAAATGCTTCATACAGTAGTGTGTTCATGTAGATAGTCGAGGTTCGCCCCCGCCCCTTCCGTGTGCGTGTGTGTGTGTGTTTCCAGCTGCGCCTGCGACTGATTATGCTTTTAGACGCACCGCAACACATGCCTTGGCTATTGCCGCCTATTGTCTTGGCGGCTGACGCCAGCAGCCTACAAGTATGCCTGTGACAGCGCCTGTTTAGCAAACTCGGTAGCTGCTCTGTAAATGCTTCATACAGTAGTGTGTTCATGTGGATAGTCGAGGTTCGCTCCCCGCCCCTTCCGCTTTGTGTGTGTCTGTGTGTGTGTGTGTTTCCAGCCGCGCCTGCGACTGATTATGCTTTTAGACGCCCGCAACACATGCCTTGGCTATTGCCAACTATTGTCTTGCGGGTGACGCCAGCAGCCTACAAGTATGCCTGTGACAGCGCCTGTTTAGCCAACTCGTAGCGCTGCTCTGTAAATGCTTCATACAGTAGTGTGTTCATGTGGATAGTCGAGGTTCGCTCCCCGCCCCTTCCGCTTGTGTGTGTCTCTGTGTGTGTGTGTTTCCAGCCGCGCCTGCGACTGATTATGCTTTTAGACGCCCGCAACACATGCCTTGGCTATTGCCAACTATTGTCTTGCGGCTGACGCCAGCAGCCTACAAGCATGCCTGTGACAGCGCCTGTTTAGCAAACTCGTAGCGCTCTGTAAATGCTTCATACAGTAGTGTGTTCATGTAGATAGTCGTAGGTTCGCCCCCGCCCCTTCCGTGCGTGTGTGTGTGTGTTTCCAGCTGCCTCTGCGACTGATTATGCTTTTAGACGCCCGCAACACATGCCTTGGCTATTGCCAACTATTGTCTTGCGGGTGACGCCAGCAGCCTACAAGTATGCCTGTGACAGCGCCTGTTTAGCAAACTCGGTAGCTGCTCTGTAAATGCTTCATACAGTAGTGTGTTCATGTGGATAGTCGAGGTTCGCTCCCCGCCCCTTCCGCTTGTGTGTGTCTCTGTGTGTGTGTGTTTCCAGCCGCCTCTGCGACTGATTATGCTTTTAGACGCCCGCAAGACATGCCTTGGCTATTGCCAACTATTGTCTTGGCGGCTGACGCCAGCAGCCTACAAGCATGCCTGTGACAGCGCCTGTTTAGCAAACTCGTAGCGCTCTGTAAATGCTTCATACAGTAGTGTGTTCATGTAGATAGTCGCCGGTTCGCCCCCGTCCGCTCCGTGTGCGTGTGTGTGTGTGTTTCCAGCTGCCTCTGCGACTGATTATGCTTTTAGACGCCCGCAACACATGCCTTGGCTATTGCCAACTATTGTCTTGCGGGTGACGCCAGCAGCCTACATGTATGCCTTCGACAGCGCCACGCCAGTTAACTCGGTAGCGCTGTGTAATTGATTCATACTGTACTGAGTTCATGTAAATAGACGAGGTTCATCTCCGTCCCTTCCGAAAGTGTGTGTGTGTTTCCGCTGCTTTCACCATACATCTGAATAAGCAATTGTTACAGTGTTCACAATCAACAGTGTGATATTTAAAATCATGTTAGGACTCACATTGTTGTTTGTGAACATTCGTAGACATAGCATATTTCCTGCACACGCTAGGAAACAACGACAACGCTGCATGTTTTCATGAACTGTTCAAATGTTACGAAGACTTGGGTTGTGTCGAACTACGGTGACTATTCTTGCTGCATGTTTCCGGTTTGTTTGTGTTGCATAGTACAATATCATGTAATACGTGTGTTCATAGTATGCTTTCTGTGATGGTGACATGTGTGTGTTTCGTTAGCAGTACGTCTCTGCTTTCTATGCTGTGGCTACATCCCCATTGCTCGCATAGAAAGTGACAAATGGAAGTGTAAGGGTGGACATTTAAAGCCTGGATACGCCCATGTTATGTGTAAGTCTCACGGGGCCAACGGGTGATAGCGCATACATGTCTATGAAGTACCTTTGGATACCATATGCACCTGTCGTGGACGAAATGTTTATGTTGACTGTTCCATCTACCTATGTGTGACATTGTTTGGGGCCATAGGGTGCCAGCAAGTCTTCCCTGTTCATTGGGTGTTTGCCATGTTGTATTGACATCAATCCTATTAATTCACGAAGGATGTCTTTCTTTGGTGTCAACGCCATAGTTTGACCATCCTATGTCATTCCCAGCAGACGTGGAGATTGTGCCATTGGTATCTTTACACAGGTGACCCATCTGTTCCACTGTATGGAAGCGCAGGATCCCCATAGATGTGCTGGCACATGGTGTGTTGTGTACGCCGGTATCTGCCCAGCGGTCTTTCTTTGAATGGGGTGTGTACTGTACACCGTGATCTGTATTCCCTGGGTTATGCCTTGCAACAGCTGTGGATTCCCCAGGTTGGCAGCTATGGGTGCCATCTTGGCCGTGACGCTTGTCCATCCATGGGAACTGCCTACTGGACACTAGTATCGGGCTGTCAACATTTCACAGCTGCATTCTCCATTTCCGTGGATGATCGGTATTAGTATTGCGGAGTAACGATATGTTATGGCCACATCCCCGCACACGGGCGGATGGTGAATCATCTGCCAATCCACACCGACACCCATATATGCATACCCACGATCCCATGTCTGCAACCGCCGACAGTACCCTTGCACACCCTTCATGTGCGGAAATGGGATGTGGACGACGTATGGATGCAGCAGCCTGGGGAGTCCTATTCATATGTCCTGCATTTCATGGACGGCTGTCATCACCCTTGAAGACACCTGTGGTGCACATATCTACCTGTGCCGTAGTCACGGCTGTCACCTCTTCCGTTCACACTATGTTGCTCACACTCACTTAAGGAGTAATATTTGGGTCCTGCAATGGACACCGATGTGCATATGTAAAGTTTAGGACATGTTGGACTGTGTCCATTCGGCCAGTGGGTCTGACTGCCGCCAGATGTTCCCCATTCCCGGATGTCTGTCCGCCTACCCATATTATGTAGTGCTACGAACCCGTGTCCTTCCACAATCTACCCAGAGGGTGTTACTGTAGTCCTGCAGGTTGGCAACAGCTTTACATAATCCTCACAGGTACCATTGTGAACTATCCGCCACTGAATCGACAGTATAACACAGCCGGTACATGTAGAACCTATGAATTCATGACAGTATGTCGGTTATGTGTGTGAACTCCATATTTTAGCGATAGTATGGCCTTCCTACTTGACGCTGTTGGTGTGCCATTAATATGTGTTCCGCAGGTCGCAGGTATGTTCCGCCGAAAGTGGAGGCGGGTGATCCCCACATACTGGATAGCACCTTCGCTGCTGTGTACGCTGGGATTCGCATGGCAGGATGGATGTCTACGGGTGTATGTACTGCTGTTTCCATCTTTATGTCCTGTGTCATGCCCTACTACGGCTGTGTGATTCCACCAGGCTTGCTATTATGGGTGCCATCTTGTCCGTGACGCTTGTCCATCCTTGGGAAATGCCTACTGACACTGATGTAGGGCTGAACACATTTCACACATGCCTTTAGCATTACCCTTTGCATGCTTTGCACCGTTACTGGGGACTAAGGTACGTCGTGTACCCGCAGCCCTCCCACGGGGCGGGACAACGGATTATCAGCCAAACAACACCGAGACCCATTTTGCATACCCAGGATACCAGGGCTGCAACCCCCCACGGTACGCATGACACATCCTTCATGTGTGCGGAACTGGGATATGGACGCACATGTATGGACACGGCAGTCTGGGGACCTCTGTTCATATGTCCTGCATGTGATGGGCAGGTATCATCAACCTTAAACACGCTGGTGGTGCATATGTCTAGCTGTGCCGTAGTCACGGTTATTACTCTGATTGGCCGATCCCGATGGATAACGGAGCAGACATCGTAATTTTTGGAGTCCTACAATGGACACCGATGTGCATTTGTAAAGTGTAGAACGTGTTTGACTGTCCCCATCTGGCCAGTGGTATTGACTGCCGCTGTATGTTCCCCAGTCGTGGATGTCTGCTTGACTACCCATCGTTTGTATGACATGGCCTATCTATATCCACGTGCTAGTATGCGTAAATACAGCAAACCTTAAGGCCCTGCCCATCTTCATAAACGACATTATGGAACATATATCGGCTGAAACAGACACTGTCAAATACGATAGACTCCACAGTGAAAGGATACTGAGCTCTCTCAACTACTAACATGGGGCACCGTCGGAGTACGGATGTCATGACATAGCCGCCCCTAATTCACTTCCTTCAGAGTCGGTTTAAAGCGAATTAATCAATAAACCTGCTCATAGTTAGGTGGACAGTGCTCCAAGTCTTGATTATAACGTGACATATACATATCAGTGTTGCATGCCTTACTTCATGGAAACAATAATACGGCAACAATGTGTTAATATATCTACAATATTGGTAAATACAATCAGTATCCGGACACATAGTTGATAATTGGTGAGAGTGCACCTTAGAATGTAGTGTGTTGATCAGGTTATTGTATATCGATGTGTATATTAGTAGCATTACGATAACAAAGCATGGAATCAATAGGTACTATTTAAGCATATATTTGACAATTATGAATGTAAACGGTGGAGGAGACATCCGTAACCTTCCTGGTTCCACTGGATCACACACGCACACGCATACACTCGCATGTCCGGATTGTGGGTTACGCGACGCATTACGCATATCCGTATTCCGCTTATATATGTTTACAGTGTCTGTGTGGTTACGTGTTTTATGCTACTTGTGACTATTCCGTAACATATGTCTGATCCGTTGACGGACGGTGCAGAAAGCACTTACAGCTTTATATATGTAACAGTCTTTGCAGCATGGACGCTTTACGCATAATGCACATCTATATGTTCTATAGTCATAATTCCAACGTGACTGCAGTCACGTTTGACACTTACTGTGACCAGTGCACGTTAGCTGTTCGTTGTCATTAATATGCATACCCGTGGTACCTATGTACATTTACATATCACCCCCCCCCCGCACACACGCACGTCACAGGCATCCATTCCCCTGCTGGGAAAGGTGCGGTACTGCATGTTGAACATTCCTAATTCCTCCTCGCTCTTGGCCCAGGATGCATATGTCGTCACCACAGGGCTGTTCAGATGACAGCTGCTTATATCCCATATGCATACAGGCCTTCGATTGTCAGGGTGTTGCTGTGGTGCTTTGGGTTTGGTGTTGTCCGCCCACTGTACGGAACCGCCCTGGCCCTGTAGGTATGTTAGATGAGTCACATGGGCACGCTTTGTCCGTGTCCATGGTACCATGTCACGCCCCCGATTAGTCTTAGCCGTGTGCGCCGATTGTCCGTGTATCCGCTGTAGATCTCAAGTATACTAATTGCACACGGTCTGATCGAACTAACCTACTGCCATTACTAACCCTCCGTATGTATGGGCTGTGTCGCAATATTACAAGGGTTTAACATTGCGTGACGACTTTCACTGAGCCACAGACATGTCCGCTGTGCTACACACATTTAACATGGCGTAACAGGTTGAACAGCTCAGACACGAGGACATCGGGTTGTCCGTCATTGTCTATTATTGAATGTCTCTGTGGAGTTTGTTTCACAAAGCGACACATTGTCGGCATTGTTAACGGACATCTCGCGCAGTACGCCCGCACCGACGCGGGTGACGATGTCTGCCTTTGGCCGCGAACAGGCATTATGCTGTGCCATTATGTCTGGGGATATATGGTTTCCTTCCCACGTAGATGATGTGCCATACTAGCAATGACCCTAGCGATGACCCGCCTGGGTGTGGGTACTGCTGTATTACCCACGGGAAGAGTGGCCTTAGGGTAAGTGGTGACCTAGGCAGAGGTTGCCACCGACACGCCACCCGCTACCCCTCCTGGTCTACCTACACCAAATAGAGTCTGGAAAGGTGCCCGAGTAGAGCAACACCCTAGACGGCTACCTACTTGGCCTATGCCTAAGGCCGGCTATGTGTGTGGTCCCTTGGGCATCGGACTCGAACGTGGCACGCCTGCCGCTGGTATGTCCAGCATTACCCACATCCAGCCCCAAGGCAGTTAACACAACATCCATGGGTCCACATGGTGTCCCAGCTGTGCACTGGGAACTCTATGGGGAATTTAACCCACACTTCGGACAGCTGTGTAATCCTAGCCTCACCTCAGGATACGCATCTGAGTAGTAGCACAGGGCGATTGTAGTCACACTCCACATAGATGGTGCCTCCACTGACCCTGGGTATTACCATACCATTAGTTTGACAAGCCTTATCTGCAAAGCCATGGAGATGGATCATAATGGGACACATAGATGAGGACATAGGGGACCCGATACTTTGGATACAACCCAGTTTAGCTTGGTCATAGTCAGATCATGCCCTTTACACGTGTTTCACTTTGTAGAATCAGTCACCAAGGCCATTGCTGAGGGTAAACCAGTCCATACAGCCTACCTCAACCCGCAGAGGCCGCCGACACAATACCCCCTCGGTATACTTGATAAACCCGTCATCTTGAATGTAAATCCATACATCGCCCTATGGGTTGCAAACGCGCTAGGTCACAGAACACACATGGCCATAGTTGCTGGCGCCATGTCATACTCACAGCCAGTCACAGGTGGTGTCCCATGGGGCTCAGTCCTGGGTCCACTATTTCCAGCTTCTACATTTCCAATGTACACGCACACAGGGGGGTTATGGGTGAAAATGTTTGCATACGACTGCAAACCGGATGCCAAGGTCAGACACACATCTGACACAGATATCCTTCAGGAGTGCCTCACAGATGTGGATAAGTGGTACCAGAGACATGTCCTACAGCTAAATGCCAGGAAATGCATAGGCATACCCTTCGATGAACAAGGTTACCCCGAGCTACCATATAGGTGGCAGTCCACTGAACACGGAGGGGTAGACCAGTGCTCTGGGGACACGTGTTGTTGTTAACCGCTCATAGACACACATGTTGCTAACATAGTTGGGTAGACCTTCCACATTGGCCACATCATCATGAAGGGATTCACATCTAGATCAGGGAGGTCATTGTCCCCTTGTACTCATCACCAATAGACCTATGATTGGGTACAAAGCCCCCTTCAGAATGTATCTGACCCAACACCTGCAGCAGCTGGAAAGGCACCAACAGTTCTTCGACAAACGGATGCAGGGTCTCAGGTATATGTGTTATACTGACCAACTGAAAGGATTCCAGCTGTATACAATTGCATACCACTTGCCCAGAGGTGACCCGTGCCTGGCATGCACGGCTAGGTCGAACCCAGATCTGATGACTATGCTTCACGTCAATAAGGTAGATCCTCAGAACCACAAGGGCAGCTGACGACACCTTGACACTGTCATTAATCGAACGTGTTGTTGGGACGGATTCATCACCCAGACACTCACTATGCTGTGGAACGACATCCCAGTACATGTGAGGGCAAGCACCTCGCTGGCCTTCTGTTAGTATTTACACATGGATGTCTGATTGATTTATTTCTGTAACCTTGTAAATGAATGTTACATTAGCACATTGTGAATCTTTACATTTCGATGGTCTATTTTACAGTACTCATATTCATACGGTTTATGTGTATATATTATGGTTCATTCATATTACTAGGTGTCTGCAGTTCTGTTAATATATTGGCACAATCCGTAGGGACATATACATGTAGCTTACACAGTCAGACATTTGGAAAACATTTTATGTTGGTTCATGTTTCATATATGTACATATATTTCCATTTTCCGATGAATACTGTACCTTTTAAGCAATGTCTGTTGTCCTCACTGTGTGGGATGTAACCCAAGTAAGGTTTGTTCGCTTGTCTGCCTTTAAGGCATGTAATTAGTACCTAGCACATCTAATGTACCAACCAATTAATGCTTGTAAATGTAGTAGGTTGGACTACATTGTATGTAGTCTGAATAAGTCTGCTTATGAAGCAGACGAGCTGTGCTCCAATAGACTATGGTGACTGACTTTAATTCTTGGTGTGCTCTGGTTGGTCACTGACGGTCCCTACAGTACCTCGTCTTTGCTTTGGACTTCATCGGCTGGTTGTCTGTGTTTCTTGTATGGGGAATGTCAACTGTAGTCCCTATGTGTATGACTTGTGTAATGCTTTACTACGGCAGTGTAATTCCACCGGTTTGCATTTATGTGTGCCATCTTAGTCATACGCTTGTCCATCCATGTGAATTGCCTACTATACACTGGTATGGGGCTGTACACATTTCACACCTGCATTTTGCATTCCCGCTATATGGTGTGCATTGTTAGAGGAGAGTGACGATGTGTTACGACACGCCCCTCCCACGGGCGGACAAAGGATTGCCTGCAAAGCAACACCGAGGCCAGATTCTACATACCCAGACTCCCTTGACTGCAACAGTGGACAGTACCCATTACACATCCTTCATGTGTGCTGCAGTGTGATGTGGACGCAGCTGTATGGACCCGATACCCTGGGTATTTCTGTGCATGTGTGCTGCAGTTCATGGACAGCTATCATCAACATTGAACACGCTTGCGTGCCTATGTGTACCTGTGACGTGGTGACGACAATTAGATCACATGAGTAATGCAGGAAGCTAGCAGGCATGCTCTGAACAGAATTTTGGGTCCTACAATGGACACCGATGTGCATATGTCAAGTTAGATGTTGCTGGACTGTGTCCACCTGCCCAGTGCTTTTCACTGCTGGTGTATGTTCCCAATCGCGATGTCTGTTTGACTACCCATTCCACATGGTGCTACATAACCGCCGCGTTAGTACTGTGAACAAATGACATACATCCAAAGATGGTGTTTACCAACTGCGTCATATAGACCTCAGACATCCCAATGGGACATATCCGTCACTATATTTCCAATATAACACCACCAGAACATGTTGCTTACCTATGCATTCATGTAACCATGTTGTCTTCGTAGGTGGGAATGCCATAGTTTACACATCCTACGTGACGCTGTGTGTGTGCCATTAGTATGTGTTCCACAGGTCGCACATCTGTTCCGCTGTACGGTAGCGGGTGCCCTTCAGTCTGTTGCTGGCAGACTGAGTGCTGTGTACGCCGGTGTTGGCACGAGAGTCCGGCTCTGTATGTGGAATGTCAACTGTGGTCCCTATGTGTATTTCCTGTGTCATGCCTTACCGCGGCTGTGTCATTTACCCGTGTTTGCAGTTGTGGGTGCCATCCTGGCCATACGGGTGTCCATCCATGACAATTGCCTACTGGACACTAGTATAGGGCTGTACACATTCCACACCTACATTTAGCATTCTCCGGAGTATGGTTTGCATTATTAGCGGAGAGTAAGGCAGGTGCTACGCACAAATCCCTCCCACAGGGCGGTAGAAGGATTGCCTGCGAACAACACCGAGCACAGAGTCTGCATACCCAGAATCCCTTGACCGCAACAATTGCCAGTACTCCATTACACATCCGTCCTGTGTAAAGGAAGTGTGATGTGGATGCAGTGCTATGGACCCGTACCCTGTGTATTTCTGTGCATCTGTGCTGCATTACATGGACAGCTATCAGCAACATTAAACACGCTTATGTGCATATGTGTACCTGTGACGCCAATGAGTTCACTTAAGTGTTGAAAGAATGCGCATTCCTGTCTTTAGACAAATTTTGGGTCCTACATTGGACACCACTGTGCATATGTAAAGTGTAGAGCTTGTGGGACTGTGTCCTTGTGAGCAGTGGGTTTCACTGATACTGTGTGTTCAGGAATCGCGGATGTCTGTTGACTACCCATTCCACATGGTGCTACATAACCAGGTGATGTACTACTGTGGACAAATTACATACATCCACCGATGCTGGTTAGCAAATGCTCAATTTAAACCGCAGACTTCCCAATGGGACATATCCGCACTGTATTTCCACTATAACACCACCAGAACATGTTGCTTACCTATGCATTCATTTAACCATGTTGTCTTCATAGGTGGGATAGCCATAGTTTACATATCCTACTTGACGCTGTGTGTGTGCCATTAGTATGTGTTCCACAGCTCGCACATCTGCTACGCTTGTACGGTAGCGGAGCTCCTCAGTCTGTTGCTGGCAGGTTGAGTGCTGTGTACCGGTGTTGGCACGACGGTCCTGCTTTGTATGTGGAATGTCAACTGTAGTCCCTATGTGTATTTCCTGTGTTATGCCTTCCCGCGGCTATGTCATTTACCCGTGTCTGCAGTTGTGGGTGCCATTCTGGTCATAATGGTGTCCATCCATGACAATTGCCTACTGGACAGTAGTATGGGCTGTACACATTACACACCTACATTTAGCATTCTCCGGAGTATGGTTTGCATTATTAGCGGAGACTGAGGCAGGTGATACGACACATCCCTCCCACGGGCGGAGAAAGTATTGCCTGCGAACGACACCGGTGCACAGAGTCTACATACCCAGAATCCCTTGACTGCAATAATTGATAGTACCCATTACACATCCGGCCGTGTGCGGAGGTGTGATGTGGATGCAGTTGTATGGACCGGTACCCTGGTATTTCTGTGCATCTGTGCTGCATTACATGCACAGCTATCAGCAACATTAAACACTCTTATGTGCATATGTGTACCTGTGACGACAATGATTTCGGTACACATTGAAATAAGACATAATTTGGTTCTTTTCCACAATTTGTGGGTCCTACAATGGACACCACTGTGCATATGTAAAGTGTAGAGCTTGTCGGACTGTGTCCTTGTGAGCAGTGGGTTTCACTGATGCTGTGTGTTCAGCAATTGTGTATGTGTGCTTGACTACCCATACTGTGTTGTGCTACAGGAACCATGTCGCCCGACACCAGAAACCAATGCTATACATCCAATGTTGCAGGTTAACAACCACTTTCATACCATACCCAGAGGTCACGATTGGGAGGTATTGCCACTTTATTATCGGAACAACACCCCAGACTGTGTACATCATGGGAACTTTAGGCCAGTCTTACGCCATTTCCAATTGTAATTGGCAGACATGTCAATACATGTATGATAACACATATTGTCATGCAGAAGTTGATCTATGTTATTTGGACAGTGGCTTCTGCTTTTGGCATCCGTTGCTGTGAGTGTTGCCAGTTACCATACACATTGCTTGCTCAGAGGCAGACTACACAGTACTGCGCAGTACTGTGGTCTCCTTTAAGGACCCTGAGCCAGTGGTCAATGGTACAGCAGCCACTGCATAAATCACATTTGCCATCTACCAGTACCTACAGGACTGCATGAGCCAGTCATTCACTTACCCAACTGTGGTTCACTGTACCAATGCCAAGCATCCAGTGTGGTGTACCCCAGCCATACACAAATGTACAACACGAGGAGGTGGCTACTACAGCAGGAGCAGACACCTTGTGAGGTGTGACACCCTTGTCATCATATGTGTAGACTTACACACTGTCATGAAATAGTCCAGGGCACATTCCACAGATATACCTACATGGACCTGGCTAACAATGATAGCACCTTCAGTTGCTATGGTGGACACCTGGGAGCTCCGACCCACATATGCTCTGACTGCGTTCACATAGAGGTGGGGTTTACTCAACATATACACACATTGCCAACATACAGGCTGACAAGTCCAGTGAGGACATCTTCACCCTTCTCTACACATTATGAGATGTGTGTACCATCAGTTGTTTGTGGTCACTTAATGTTCTATAGACACACAGGTGGGATATATGCTTCTTTCCAGGGTAGGATATAGTGCATCGGGATGAGACTAGTTGGTGACTCCTGGCTGTAATTTCCATTATTCGGTGTTATGGATGACTCCATAGTAGATAATAGTTTTTGTAGTTTCGTTCCAGTCGCGTATCCTATCGTCTATTATCCGCCCGAGCGTTCGGTTCGTTATCGGTTCCATCGATAACCTGTTCGCGTTAGCGATCATATCTTATATCGCCTTCGTTCCTGTTCATATTCATAGCGCCTTTCGTCGTCCGTTCCCCAACCGGTCCTTCCGTTCATGAATGAGAACCCGTTCAGCCATCGTTCGTTTGTTTATCCGCACGTTATCGTCGTTCCATATATGTTCCTTCCATGTTCCGTTCGTTCCGTTGCCATAGCGCCATATTTATCGCATTGTTGTTCCTTCGGTTTGCGCGATATTCATTTGCGTTCCATGTTTCGTCCTTTCATCCGCCAGCGCCCGTTTCCGTCCTGTTCCGTTCATATACTGAATATCCTGTTCCATACGGTTCTCATTCATATTCATATCCGCGATTCGTCGTCCTGTCCACTGTTGCGCATCTTGTTTTGATCCGTTTTGTTCCATCCAGTCCGTCCGTTTACGCAATAATGTCGATCGTTGCCGATGAATATGTTCCGTTCGCGTTACGCTGTCGTCCGCCCGTTCCGTCGCTTCGAATCGCTCATGCCTTCAACCGCCCGTCTGTTCCATCCCATGTTTCCGTTCATTGTTGCTCATGTTCCCATGTCCTGTTCGATCCATTATTGTTCCATTCCATATTCATAGCGTTCAGACCCATCTGTTCACCTGTTATCGCTCCATCCCGTCCGTTTTATTGTCGTTCCGGACGTTCCCAACGAACCGTTCCGTTCCGCTCCATCCGCGTTCCCGTTTATTTCCGCCGCTTCGTCACTGTTTCGCCCATGTCCCAACGTTCGAGCGACGGTCATCCTTCCATTAGTGTGCAGCAGGAGGCAAGGAGTATGCAGTCAAAGTTTAGACATTTGTTCAACTCTATACATGTTACATCTGTATGAGCATTCTGTATACTATCATCCTTTGCACACATTAATGATGTTGTCAGTCACAAGGCATTTACATTGCTAGAGTACAGAACATTGTATTCCTACAACAGTGCTCAGGTAATGCTTATTACATGTTTTCCCATGAGGATAGCCCAACCTTGCAAGCCACATATTCAGTTAGACTGTACTTTGGTAAGTTCTGCTCTGACACAGTTCCAACACTGTTCATATTCAGTCCTCACTCCGTGTCCTACTAGGTTCCTGTGTCTCTCTGCTGAGCAGCTGTACTCTGTGTTACAGCTCACAAGCCTATCCTCCTCAGTAGAGGGATGACAGATACACCTGTACATACATGTATTATTCTCTAACCCAGCAGATGACTAATGCTGACTGACATACACCTGCTGCACTGGTTACTGCTAGGGTTAGGGTTCAATCACACTGCAGCTACACTACAAGCAATTACATGCATGAGAAGCTGTACTGCTATATTGTCAGGTAGAATAATATGCATTATACACTATTAGCTTCTAAATTTGCACGTCATATTATGTTTAAATATGTATTTTGCTAACATTCTCCCTCCTTTGATTGCTTCTACTCTATCCAGAGACATATACAACATTATTTCATTCCCTGGCGTCTTCCTCTGTGGAACGTTTAACTAGGCAAGTAATTTGATGTACATTGCAAGTAGGATTGCATTTTCTATTGACAAATACCACTACAGGTCTTGATACATAGTCTCGGTACAGGTATGTTGCCAGAGTCCCTGACTAATACTTACATGCACAGTATCCCGCACTAGACACATGCTCCCAATATGAGCAGAACAACACAAATGGCAATCATGATATTCAGTATGACTGACCCCATCCACCCAATGGTTTGTGGAAATGGTTCGGCAGTGGGTTTGGGCCTGGTTCCGCCATGGATGACACCTGCTATATTACCTGTAGGTGGGCGTTGCTTTTGGTCTCTTCATGTGGTAGTTGGACACAGCGATCTTCTTCAGTAAGCGCGCATGTACCAATTCTCAGCGCCACGGTGCAGTCGTGCACTATTACATTTTGTGACACAACAGTTCTCATTGCATCCAGTTCATCAGTCACATGTTCAGGAGCGTGAAGTCACATTCATCCTTCCTCCGACAGTTTTGATAACTTCCTCTGTTCCCTGATTGATTTCACTACTCCAGAAGCTGGGGGTGTTCCAGCCCATGTTGTGACGCTGTCACTGAAGTCCATATGAATCGGTATTCCTTTATCTCTTGCAGAGGACTGACATGTCAGAACAGCTTCCATTTCACCCACTGGCTTAGTAGGTGTCTCGACTGTGTTCCCAGTTCTTTGAGCTATATGTGTTATAGTTCGTTGCACCCACAGGCAATTGTACAGTATGTCATGTGACTGGAGCCAGATAACCCAAATAACAACTGCTGGACCAATTCCCAGGTAACCATTGCTATGCTTATTTCCCACAAACAACATTACTATATTGTACTTTATTACTGATGCGGGTTACCTCTGCATGTAACAAATTCCTGTCTCGAACAGAGGACTGTTTTACAATTCAGGATGTTTCTGCACATCCTTCAACATTGTTCTCATGATGTTTCAATACAAATTAGGAATGGTGCTACAAGTAGTACTGTGATCTTTGGCTGTTATATGACATTTGTAAGACACAGTTATGTTACAAATACTCCCACCAACTGAAACTGTACCATGTTTATGATAACATACAATTCCTTTTTGTGTAACAGGTAAGTACATTGCCACGTTGTCCTGTGATCTCACAGAACCTGTATCAAAGTGTAGATATTCACAAGTCTCAATCTATCCCGAGCGGACAACATGCATCGGAAGTCCTCCATATGATGTAGGTATGGCAGTACAAACACAGCAATTTCATGTGTTCCTAGTCTCTATATGCACACGCATCATGCCTAGGTATCTGTTGAAGTGTGGAAGACACTCTGTGGCCAGTTCATCACGTATCAGTATTTGTATCCGTGTAGTTATATGCAGGTAAGGTGCCGGAAATTGTAACGTAAACACAAACATGGTTAATAGGTGTATAATCATTAGGACAGCAAACATAAATGTCTTTGGGGTTGCTTTGTATTGTTATACAGTCTTAGCGGGTGATTCGGGCTCTTTGGTATATCAGCTACAAGATGTCAATCAGACTTGATATCCTTTACCAGTTTGAGAAATGTGAGGTGGACCCAGGACGACCTCTCTGCAAACTTTACTGCGGTAGGCGTTGCCAACAGTACCGGTACAGACATTCGCACTGTCCACTTGGCAATAATGTTCTTTGGATAACAGTGACATACACACAGGATACTGGTGTCAGCTATGCTTCCGTCTTCGTTTGCTCTTATCTGTAACAGACTTTAACTGAAGAACACTGTTACTAGTTAACAATCCTCTCATGTCACCTACTACTGAGTCATTGACCTCCGGCTCTGCAGGCATGACAGCTTTCCACTCTGGCACATGATATGCCATTCCACATACTACTTCGAAGTGGGTGCAGCACTTTACATTTGGAACTGTTGTCATGCTCAGCAATGCTAGAGGTAGACAGCTCATGTAACTCGTCTGGATGTCACCCACCAAACTCCTCTACTTATGTCTCGTTATCCCATTCTACGGCGGCAGCAGTCGTGCTGAGTGTGGGTTGTACATGCAATTGACATTCATGGTAATACGAAGTAATCCCCCAGGTAGCGTGATTGTCTGGTTAACTACATGTGTTCTATTGTCACTGTAGCTTCTTTACAGCATGCCAGATCTAGGGATACTTAATTTTACTGGCACCTTTGCCACTGCTGCTGCATCCGGATTACTGGTTGTGAATGCTTCTACCCATTTTGATTATATATATGTGTAATCGCTAAACAGTATTTGTTCCCTTCACATTTATGCAGATGTATGAATTCCATACAAATAGTACGGAACGGTTAGGGTGGTGTGGGTAAACTCACTCCCTTCGGTTTAAATACTCCCTGTGCATGATATCTACGGCAAACGTGACACGCTGCTGATGAGGTTTGTATGTGGTTCGTAATTCCGTATGTTAGGGGTATTCTGTTAACCAAATGTACCATCCCCCCTGTTGAGACATGTCTCTACCCATGGCTCCACAAAGCCGCATATCTGAATATATTGGACGTTAATATTGGCTTTATCACTGTGGATATGTGCAGTCCGTGTTCAAGGATTGCTCCTCGTCATAACCACGTCGGCTTTTCTGCTTTCGTAGTTGCTGTTTGCATTGTTTGTACAGTTTCTACATCTAAACAGTCTGAGGTTTGTCATTCCTCATTCACACAGACACTTTCCAACTGTGACGCTGCTTGTTTTGCAGGTGCATGAGCTCATGCCTCAACTTTCCTACTGTTATCCTGTTGCTTTCTATGCCCTGCACATTTACAATTACCTACTTCAGTGGGTAACTGCATGTAGTCTAATGCATTCAGGTTCGTATGCGCATGATTAATCGATTTACCGGTGGATGTTTTCATTCCCATATTCTTCCACTGCTGCTCATAAACATGCACTGCACAGACAACAGAATGACTATTGGGACATATGTCCACACATCATTTTTCCGCTACAGTACAAGCACGTGTTAAAGCTATCTATTCTGCTGCTTGAGCAGACACGTTATGCTGCAGGGTTTGGCCGTCTACAATGTCATTATCAATGACTACTGCATAAACTACTTCATTCATTCCTGTAGGACTCTGTCTACATGATCCGTACACATTAACTGTCACCTCTGCATCATCTAAGGGTATACCAGTGTTATCATGTCTGTGTGTAGTTATTTAATCCATATCGTATAGGCAACTGTGTGGTGTGCCATACACAGGTGTCAGACGTGACGTTGATAGGTTTCATGTTGTACAACGTTCAATCACCATGTGAGGTTGACTCAGTGGTATGGTCAGACATGACAAATGTCTAGCACGAGTCAGGAATTCTATCTTCTCTTGCAGCGGATTGATCGCAACTGCATGACACATTCTCACAGTGAGAGGGTGGTGTAGTAACATTACGGCCGGGCCTGTACTGCCATGGGTGCTACAACAACTGCCTGTACACAATGTGGCACTGACCATGCCACAGTGTCCAACTGCAATGAGTAGTCAGCTATTTAGCGTTGCTTACTTCCTGCTGTTGCATCAAGACTGACGTCATATATCTCCGCTTACAATCTACGGTCTGACAACATGTGTTATGATTATTCACGAGACCTACTACAGCTGTTGAGGCTATCAATCGTTCTAGTCTGCATAACACTGTTTCTGCTACTGTAATCCGGTGTACTATGTGTTGTGCTGCCATAAGTGTATTAAAGGTTAAGGCAAACAATACAGCGGATTCCACAGCATTGTTTGGTATCCAGATTTAACATGTGTTAGTCGGGCCAGACACGACATCATTCCCTTCTTGTTAGTTGGCTCGGGTTCTTATTATATTGCTACCTTCCTATCGTCATGTGATGTTCTACCCTACTTGGTAATTGACCTGTATTCTCTGTAGTTGCAATTTATGCTTGCTTACTTTATGTCCCTGTTCTGCTGATAATCTCATTAATGCTATTGTATCTTACTTACATTGCTGCTGGGTAGGGGCCGCAAGCAGAATATCATCCAATTAAAGTGGAGCTTGACTGGCCCCGGGTGGAGTTGACACCGGAATGTAGCTGGCCATCCCCTGTGAGAATATCGTTGTACTTTCACAGTAGCCCCGCGATAGCCGGGTATGGCTGTATCTGTCACCCTGACTGTACAAGCAAAGCAATACGGACTATGTGGATGTATAGGTATTGCAAAGTAAGCATAGCTTATATGTACCACGGTTAGATACTTCTGTGGCATGTTCATAGCATTGAATATAGTGTGTGGGTCTGGCACCAATGCTACCCTACGTATTCTTACATGATTTACAGCTTATACATACTGTACCATCCGCCATTCCCCTTTTGGTTTCGGATCAGGAGATACAGGGGTATTGCATGGTGAATAGCGATTACTTTGTGGATGGGGAATTCCCTCTATGACTTTGCAGATATCTTCTGGTGTCCACGGTCTATACGCTACGGGGGTTGGGTCCTGGCCTTCCTGTCCTGCATGATGGTTCGGTACTTCAATTAATTGACAGATATCCTCACTCTGTTTTAGTACTGTGTTCTTACTCGGGTGTCCCTAGGTATGTTACGTGTTCGGGATGTGGTTTCAATAGCTTCTATTACATTTGTTCGTGCTACCTCTGTTGCCACAGGATAACGTGTGGGGACTAGCCTGCCCTCCCGCTTAATATCCTGCATGTGGTATCTGCGGTGGTAGGGTGTTGTGGGGGGGGGGGCGATCGCTACTACTGTATTATGATCTTCTCTGTGTATGTATGATGCTTAGCCATTTGTAGTGTTCTATTCCCTTCGGTACACTACCTCAGTCCACCGATATGCATGACGGATACCCAATTGTCGCTGTTTTGTCGCCTGCACATCTTAGGGCTGCCACCTTTTCCAATGCACAATGTGGGACATTAGTGTTCGGAACGTGTAATTTGCCTGGAAAATGCATACCCACGGCCAGTACATACGACAGGTATTCACGTTTTGCCAGGAGAGCGAACAATTGTTGTAGCATTTCAGTTGCTTATTCTGTTTATTATTATATTTTGCTGTTCCACATACAAATTTACTGTTTTATGCTACCATTTTGATATATATCTGGGAAATGTTTGTCCTGAGATATCAGGACATTTGACATTGTTCGGTTTATTTACAGGACACGGCTGGCCAGAGGGCATATCCCTCTCAGGGTGGAACAGGTGTTTACCTTGGAACATATGCATCAAATTTTCAGGGATTACAATGTTTCAGTAACGATATGTTGCCTAATATGCCATCAATGTCATATTTATTAGCCCATTTTGCTCGTAACTCACATTATGTGCTCTCTGCGATTGCATATTCTTCACGTCACCCGTCAAACGCGGATCACATGATCTGTTGCTTCAATAATCTCCCATATCCTCTACACGACTGCTACGTACCCTTCTGTCATAACACGTGTGTCTCCTTCCCTGTATCCACTGTAGTGTCTCTAATCACTATTTACTCTGCTGTGTGTTCCCCTGACCTATGTTCAGATTTAACAGTATGTGGGTAGGTCTTCGACCCGATATCACTACTGTTAACAGAAACACAATGTAGTCTGGTCCCTGATCTACAATAGACACAAAAGGCAGACACTCCTTACCTGGGCCTCCTGTTTAAGGCTGCACGTTTTCTTCTTGGGATCCAGTTTTCCGCTTTTCAGCCACAGATCAGACAGTAAACAGCCTCTTTACACACAACAATTCAGTCGGAGGTCTTTTCATTCAAGAAGAACCATTTCTGCATATTCTCCAGCGTACATGTCTAACCAGCCATGCACTCTGACCTGTAGCTTACCAAGGGAATTCGGATTACAAGGATCACAATGTGAAATAAGTTGTTACAACCAGACTGTACTTATCAGTAGGCTTTTCTAAGTGACAGCCGATAACACAGGAGGCTCGGGTTCAGAACGTTTTAGTAGTGTACACAGGCAGGCTAAATAATATACAGTCCAAGTATGAGAGTTTTGTCTGACTCTATACAGTAAGCAGTTTCTTTATATAGTGTTTACAATCAGCTTTTGCCCACCTTACTGGCGTGGTCGGTCACAGGGCATTTCCATCACTATGGTCCGCAATAGTCTATACATACGTGGGTGCTGGGGTCGTGCTCTTAAATTGTTTTCTCATGGGAATAACACAGCCTTGCAAGGCACCTTGTACATTACAGTATCCTTTTGTGATTGTAGCTGTTTCAAGGACCCTAGACTGTTACGATACAGTGGACAGTTAATTTCTTAATACGTTGCTTTGTCTCTCTGGTAGGAGTTGTACTGCTATCTTCGATAGAGCTCACAAGGCCATCCTCCTCTGGGGAAGGAGTGCTGTTATGCATGTACATACATTTATTGTTCTGTAACCCAGCAAATAATTAATGATGACAGACATGAGCCTGCTGTACTGCTTACTGCCAGGTTCAGAATTCCATCACAGTACAGCTTAGCTTCACCAATTACATGCAGACTTAGTTCTACTGCCATATTGTACGGTACAATTCAATACATTATATAGTATTTCGAGTGTAAACTGGAACTTCATATGTGTTTCTATATATTTCTTAACAACATCCATCCGGCCATATGCATGTTGTTCCGTCCTTTACCTTGACCGTGTGTATTTGTCCGTCCAGCTACGCTAATCTCCACATGTGATGTCCCAGTTTCCCCTTCTTTGCCTGTAGCACCCTGTTAGGACGTCCTGTTTGTTAGGCACCTGTTCCGCTATATGTGATCGACTTCACAGCAAAGATAATCATCGATGCGGTGGTCCAACGACCCGACTTGTCCACATGTGTACAGTTATGTGCACCGTGTCGTATGCAAACATAGATGGTTTGGACGGGTACATACTACATGCGGGATGTACACATTCTGCTGACACATTCACATGCAGCCATTTACATATCTGTACCTGCGGTGGGTTGGGGACATGTGGGGTACGTATTTGCCCGCGTGGCATTGCCTAACACAAACATCTTACCACAGTTCAGGTATGCACATTGTGTGTGGTTGTATAGCTGCACACGGATGCTAGCAGGTTTGGGTGCAGGGGTATACATGGGTGTGACTGACATGTACAATGAGGCTATTGTGTGGTACATCCGAATGCATGGGTTCTGCTTCTGGATATTACACTTCATCATACACCATCCAGTGTATGCAACAGAGACGTTGCTGGGTCTGGGATATGTTGCTATGCACATGTTTGCCTGTGTTTGAGGTATCTTGCTTCCTTACTGTTGTTATGTCAGCACAGCTACCCGGCTATGTACTGTCACTACTGCTTGTGACCATTATGGTTGGCACCTTTTCCAATGCCCATAGTGGGGCATGTTATGTGGGCACTTCGAAATTTGCAGGACTACACATACTCAGGGCTAGTGCAGTTGACAGAACTTCACTTGTTTGCCATACTATGAGCTTATTCTGTAAGCGTTTGGGTTCCTTATTTATTTTCTTATGCCATGTCTGTGTTCCATATCGTAATGTATATGTTTTATGCTACTATTTACATGTATATTGCGGAATTTGCGTGGCAAGGGATCGGAGGTCATTTTCCATTTTTACGATTGTTGCAGGGACACGACTGTCCAATCAGGGACTGTCCATGGCACATTGGGACAGCAGGTAACCCTGGTGACCATGCCCATGTCGCTACTGGGGTTTCCACCTTTTCCATTTTCCGATCTGGGATATTTCCGGGACTCACATCTGACTTTACAGGCCGACACATACAAACGGTCACTATATAGCATGGAAATTCACTTGCTTGCCTAAATAATATGCTTATTATTGTGGCAATTTCCTTGCTTATTCTGTTTCTTGTGTCATTTAGGTATTTCTGTTACAGAAATAACCAATTCATGCTACCATTACATTAAATACGGGATATCATTGTGTCCTACAATCGTAGCACGTCAGCCATTTCTAATACGTTTTTTCGGGACACAACTGTCCATGGAGTGACTGCCCCAACCAAAGTGGGACAGGTGGTGACCTTAGTCGCTGCTCCTATGTCGGTGCGGCGCGCTGACATGCGGCTGTACACCTTCTCTGAGTGTAAACACTGACAGTGCATTGCGGGACGAACGCGGTCTTATGCGTATCCTTTACTCCTTGGACGGGTACACTTATGCCTTCGTGGCTTCTATTTGCTTCTCCATTAATTTGGGACGGGGACTATGTTGCATACTGTACATGCGTTTCATTCTGCACAGGACCTGGCTGCTGCCATTACTATTGTGGGCGGACCATGGCTGTCAGCACATTAGGTTGCTCACCTCATGCTGGCTTAGACACGCCTCCAGACGCATCCTACCTGGGCTCGCTCACGTACACTACGCACGTGTCTGTGATTCCGGTGCACTCTCATTAATATGTATATGGCGCTACTGCGCCGGATATTCCATGCACCGCCGGCGCAGGCCTTACGCCGGCCTTGCGCCGAGCTTCATGAATCCCGGGGAAAGACTTTTTCTAAATAATGCTTACTTTTGAAATTAAAACCAAGTTTTCTAAAATAGACAGTTTAAGGCTTTCACCCTTTTTATATAATAAATACATTTCTTGAAGAAATAGAACATCAAGATTATTAAGTTTAAAATATTTAATCAACCCCCCTTTATGGCTATTACATAATCCATTAAGAGGTAATATTCCTAAATCTGACATTTATAGATATAAAGAACATTACCCATTCTTATATTTAATGAGAAGGAAACATCTTCATAACTTCCTATCAAAAACTTTTCAGTTGGAATATTTAAACAAGAAGATGTAGAATAATTTAAATAACACATCAAATAATGAACTTTGAGCACACACTTAAATGCCATACCTAAAATAATAGTTAAATGAACAATGAAATAATAATATTAAAGAAAGTTCTCTCCTGAATTATAAATTTGTCATCTAATTATGAACTAATTAAGCTACTACCTACCTAAATATTTCTCTCCTGTTTAGAAAAACTCAGAAGAAAGTGATTAGTGAGCAACCACAAAGGGTTTTAAATGATATACTTAATGATATGAACGACAAAAAATGCCTTTTGTGTGAGGATTCCTCCTAATGTGGCAGATCTGTACCCACATGCTCTAAACTAAACATACTAACTCCAAAGCTGTACTACCTTAGGGCAAATGGTTGTTTTTATAACAAACCAACTCATTTTTCTACCTCTGAGATATTATGAACCCAGGACTCGATATATTTAGTTTGTAGGGATACATAACTGCAGTCTGCACTTTGTGGCGTGGGGTATATCCCCAACATGAATGCTAATATGATTTTACAGACATAAAGTCAGGGATTCATGGGATTCGTTGATGATTAGTGCATTGTGCAGCGATAAGTGTGAGTAGCAGAACATGTACAGTCTGAACAATTCTGAGACACAGGACATTAATGCAAGGGACAGAACAGCACCTTATACAGTATATGCTAATACATGCATAATGGCATGGAAACGAAGAACTCTTCTGAAAATGAGCCATATGATGAATGCAAATGATGACATCCAAAATGGAAAACCAATTCAGAAATGTATAAAATGATAAGCTGTACTGTGGCTTGTGCCCCATTTTTACTATGAGAATGATGGTGTTCATAAGGGGAGCAATACTTGGATTCTGAGCAGCAATAGCACAACAGCATGAGCTATTTGCCACAATCAGAGCCAGTGCCTAGAATGTGTGTGTGTCACAGCCATCTGCACCAACAAAGGAGATACACACAGTGCCTAACATACCACCAGCTCACTGATCAGAAGAAAGTCGGCCATCACACTGTGGTCAGTAGACTGTAAATAACCTTGTTGAAACATATTATCCACAACCAAAATTGAGGGCATGCATGGTATGCCTATTCATGCAGCTACTCAGGTATGTGTAGCTTTAACCATCTTAACTGAACTTTTGTGGCCTACAAAGGACACATTAGGGATGCTGCAGGCATCATCCTCACTAATCTTGAACCAGTTTCTCTGCAATATGTTTCAGCATATGGAGGAACACGTCTCGTTCCCTAGGACTATAGTGGCTAGAAACAGCATTACATGGACATACATTGCCATTAAGGTGCTACTTGGTCCAAAGTGATAACCTTACCTCAACAGGAAGGGCTTCCACTCTCTTAACTTCCAGGTCATCTACATTGCCCAAGGTATTATATATAATAAGTCTGTGCAGTACCCAAACACTTCCCATGATCTGCATATCTGGCACATAACCAACCTATACCAAAAGTTTTTCTGAGAGGATTTCCAACAGTTTCATCCAGTCAGTAGGTACACACCCACACACACACACACACACACACACACACACACACACACACGCACACATACATGTACGCACACTAGACAGGTTTATACACACAGGTACCATGCAAGAAGGGAGCATATCACATATAATATATTATTTATTATGTATTGTGGGTAATGCCAGATATACATTAGTCCTCTGGTTAATGACCTGCATCTGTAAACCCCCTGCCAATGCAGGGAGTGGCTTTTAATGCAACACCTACCACATTTCCAACTGAAGGGATGCTTCCATTGGCTCAACATGTCAGAAGGGACACTACAATAGAGTCTAGACTTCTACAGCAAGTATTTTTGTTGTGTGTACCATGCTGCACAAAGTGACTTTGTGGAAACAGTTGCACCAGCAGATGAATACCTTAGCAGGACTTTCTGTACCAGTTGCACCAGCAGATGAAGGATATGGTGGGCAGTCAGATGACGAATATATTGCACCAGTACAACAGCTTAGGTTCATAGTTGAATACTACGCTAACTACCATAAAGGTCCATTTTAAGCCTAGCCAATAGCCCAAGGTTAGAATCAAACCCTGTACTTTGGATCTATGAGGTGAAGACCTTAACCATTATGCCAAATCTACCTCCCTGAAGCAGAGGCAGGGCCCAATCAATAGCAGCACTGGAAAACAGGCAGCGTCTGATCCTTAATTGTGGAATATGACACATAAAAAAATAATATATGCATTACCTCAACCAGGCTATGCAGCACAGTGTATGAACTAGCCACACACTGAATCAGACATCACCATGCCCACACATAATATGGGATGGACAAGGCATAGTCATTATTACTTGCACAGCTGAGGGAGACACTGTGAAAGAAGCCTGCAACAGTATGACACTGGACAGAGATATGGATGGTGCACATAGTAGAAGTCACATACTCTGGGAAGGTGCAGGGAGTCAGGGATGTTATTGTCCAGTAGTGTGGTCAAGCTGCCATGACATGACCAATGGTGTTGTCAGCTGTACTGGTTAGCATTGATGGAGTTTGATGCAGTCCATCCCAGGTAAGACTTAAAATTATGAGACCAGAATAATTTAACCTGATGATGCATGCAGGGTGTTGGTTCTGATAAGTTTCATTGCTTTGAGTGGTCATTGCCAAAAAGCACTTATGGAGGCAACATTCTGCTTCTGTCCATTAGAGACAGCGGTGCTAGACTTGATGTATATTTCCATATTCCCATCCACTGACCCAGGTTTCTTTTGAATAGAGTTAGAGAAGAGCTCTGCTTCATATGGATGGAAAGCCTGTTCCAGAGAAGAGGAATTCTCTGAGACATATTCCAGTCCCTCCAATGTGTCCTATTAGTGTAGCAAGAAAAGTTTAAATCCCTAGATTAAGTACTTCTGATGCTATTTATTTTGTGGATATGCAAACGGTCCATCAGAGTGGGATCCAAAGATGCCTGGTATGCCAAGCATAAATCACCTATCAACAATCTGTAAGGAAAAAGGGTATAGAAAAATAGCTTTGAAGTGGTCTGCATATGACATACTGTTAACAACCTTTAATTTTTTTTGTGAGGAACATCTGTGGATGTACCATATGTTACATGTTCCTTGTCAGGTACATACTGAAGGGGACATTGTATTCAATAATGGGCCTGATGAGGGCCAAAAACAGTGACATGATGACTTCCTGGGACCTAAATGCCCTACTTTTGCTTATAAGCTGAGCAACATAAAATTATTTCCTTAATACTTTAGACACGTGTTGGTCAGAAGCCATTTTTCTATCTACATATGTACCCAAATCCCTCACTAGCGGTTCCACTCTTAGGGATGTGTTATCCTTGAGGTAATTTCTTAGGATGATGGACTTCCCAAACGGTACTATTATGCATTTCTTGGTATTACATTTTAAGTCATGGGTTTGACACAAGTCATTTGTCTGTGTTAGTTCTTCCTATAGGATTTTAGTGTCTTGGGGAGATTCTATGATTGCTCCTAGTTTGCAATTATCTGCAAACTTGGTCAGCTAGATGACCTTGACATTGGCCTTGACTTCCAAGAACTAGCTATCAAAAAGGAGTGCACCCAGCACAGAGCCCTGAGGGACACAGCTAGTGACTGGCTTCTTTGAAGAGGTAGGTGGTTTTCCTATCCTAACTTACTGGGTCCTATCTGACAGTCAGTAGGCTATCCAGTGTATAATATAGGGCTTTATGCCTATATCTATGAGTTTCTTTACAATGCCTGAGTGGGATATTGCATCAAATGCCTTAGCCAGGTCAAGGTAGACAGCATGCGTCATTTTGCTTTCATCCATTGCTTTGGCAACTTTCTCAAAGAAGTCCACCAGGGTGAGAAGGCATGATCCACCCTTGATGAAAGCAAACTGGGTTGGATCCAATGTTTGAATGTTTTCTATATCCCTAGTAATCATCATAATCAGCCCCCTTTTCCCATTTTTTCTTCTTCTACACGAGGTTGGGTTATTGTGTTAATTGTCACCAATTCTCTCGATTCAGTGCCACATTCCTGCCTTGTTCAACACTCATGCTTGACTGTCGCAGATCTTCTTTCACACAATCAATCCATCTCTTTGCTGGACATCCTTGCTTCCTCTTACCTTTTTCCTGTCTGTCCCAATTCTTCCTCAGCAGATTGTCTTCTGCTTTTCTGCACATGTCCAAACTACTGCAATCTGTTCTGTTTGATATTTTCTGCAATTGGAGCTACTTTGGCTTCTGCTCTTATGTCCTCATTTCTTCATCTGTCCTACAGTGTGCATCCTACCACCCTTTTCAGGTACATTTCCATCACCTTTAGCTTCTTCAACTGTTCTGCCTTTACTGCCCAGGTTTCTGTACCATACAGTAGTGCTGGTCGCAACACTGTCTTGTGCACCTTACTTTTCAGCTTCTTTGGCATTCTTCTGTCATAGACTACACCTGACACTCTATGCCAGTTGGCTGCAGCCCCTCTGAGTCTAACTTTGACCTCTTCATTCCGACTTCCCTTCTCTTCAACCACCCCTCTCAGATACTTGAAGCTGTTTACCTGTTCCACTATCTTCCCTTCTATCTCTATTCTCAGCTTCTTCTGATTTCCCCAGTTTACTGCCATTACCACCGTCTTATCTGTGCTTAGTTTCATTCCATGTGCCTTCAGTTTTGTATTCCATTCTCCAATCCTTTGCTGAAGTTCTACCTCAGAGTCTGCCTGTGGTGCCACATTGTCTGCATACAGCAACTTTGTCGCTTTGTCCCCTCCAGTTTGTTTGTTAATGAAGTCCATCAACAGTATGAACAGCAGTGGGCTCAGAGCTGAACCCTGGTGTACACCCACTACCACTGGGAATCCCTCTGTTAGGCTGAACACTGTTCGCATTTGAGTCATTCAGTCCTTGTACATAGCCTGCACTAATTCTGCCAATGTTTCTGTGACTTCAAACCACCACAGTACTGCCCATATCAGCTTTCTTGGCACCTTATCATATGCTTTCTCCAAGTCTATGAATTCCCAGTTGGACTCTACTCATCTCTAGCTTCTTCTCAAGCATCTGTCTCACTGCAAACATTGGGTCAATTGTGTTGCATCCTGATCTGAATCCAAACTGCTCATCTCCCATCTTACATTCTGCTACTCTGCATATCCATTTATCAATCACCCTTTCCAGAACATGCAATGTTATAGACGTTTTATGCCACGTGCTGCCCATAATTGTGGATGTCCTCTTTGTTCTTGTATACTGGCACAAGTATGCTTATTCACCAGTCATATGGGATACGCCTTTCTCTCCACACTGCTATTAGTACCCTCAGGAGCCATTTCTCCCCTATCTCACCCAGCATCTTTATCATATCTGCTGTGACCTCATCTGAGCCTACTGCTTTCCCTAACTTCATTTCCCTTAGTGCTGTTCTTACTTCTTCTAGTGTGGGTTCCTCTTCTTCTCTCATTGTAGGCTGTTTCTGGGGCAGTACAGTTTCTGTGGGGTTTTCTTTATTCAGAAGCTGCTGGAAATTCTCCTTCCATCTGCCTTTGATGTCCTGTGGACTGGTGAGCAGGTTGTTGCTGGCATCCCTTATGAAGGGTGTCTGACTATCTTCTTTATCTTTCTGTCTTTGCCTTGCAATGTGATATAGTTTCTTTGTACCACTTACTGAATCACTTTCCAGAAGTTGGTAGAGTGCCTCCAATGTCCTATTCTTTGCTATTGCAACTTCTTTCTTAGCTTCTTTGTTAGCCAACTAGTAGCCTTTCTAGCCTGGTCAGTCTTTTCTATCTCCCACTTCCTCCTGCACTCCTTCTTCCTTTTGATGACTTCCTGGACTTCTGTATTCCACCACCAGCTTTCCTTATATACCTTATTTCCATACCTGGCTCGGCCACATATCTTTTCTGTAGTCCTAACACATGCTGTTTTTAGGTACTGCCATTCTTGTTCAACTCCACCTATTTCCTCCTATTCTTGGGGTGCTAGTGCCCTGAGTAATTCCTTGAACTGTTGTACTTTCTCTCCAGTCAACTTCCAGGTCTTTAGCCTTGTCTCTGTTGACCTTAAAGCCTTCTCTGACCACTGCTTGCATCTGATTGTGGCAATTAGGGGTTTATGTTGTGGGCTAACTGTTTCACTAGGGATGACTTTGCAATCATGGATTCTACCCCAGTGCTTTTTTCTTACTTGAAGGAAGTCTACCTGAGATGCATGTTGGCTATTCTTGCATGTGATCTTGTGACTGTCTCTCTTTCTGAACCATGTGTTGGCTACTATCAAGCCATTTGTTAGACAGAAGTCTAGAATGTCTTCTCCTTATTTATTCCTGTTGCCCCACCTATGTGGACCCAGGCAGTCTTCGTATCCTGTTCTGGCTGTCCTAATATGTGCATTCAAGTCATCCATTATCAACACCAATTCATGTTGTCCTGCTAAAGCAACTGCTGTCTGAATGCACTCATCATCACAACCCTGCTGTGAGGCATAGGCTGAGATTATGAATACTGCCCTATCATTACTCTGGAGTCTGATTGCCATGAGTCTGACATTAATTCTGATGATATCCCTCACTGCCTTCTGAAGCTTCTCTCTCTCACCACAATTCTTACACCATTTCTAGCCTGTCTCCCTCCTGAGTAGTAGACTCTGGATCCCAAGCCAAGTGGCTTTGCTGCACTGCCCTTCCATCTCATCTCTTGGATACATAGGATGTCCAGCCTCCTCCGTATCATCATGTCATCCACTTCTAAGCTGCATTCTGTCAGTGAACCTACATTGAGCATAGCAATTCTCAGTTCATGTTTAGCAGGTTGGTTGGTTTTATGTCCAGCTTTCTCTCAAAAGTTATCCCAGGTAACCCATTCTGGGCAACTAGACACCAGCCAGCCAGTAGTTTATTGACTCAGGGCTGCTGGGCTTTATGGCGGGCACACACTCAACAATAGGGGCACATATACCTCTCCCACCATTAGCAAGAGTCACTGGCATAGGTCAGAGTAGGCCGTGTCCTCAACCCATTTACCACCGGTAACTATCCATGCCCATTTTTGTGGCAATAGTCAACATGACCAAATCACCTAGAGCTATATTTTACACTGTTGAGTGGCTAGCCCTGCCATGGCACGCAGTCTGTGACCCATGTTCTCCTATCTTGAGGATACTGGGCACCACAGTAGATGCCCAAAGTGGTTGATCTGTACAATTCTTCCCCCTATAGGGCACCATGTACAGTCTGTGCTGCTGTCCACAGCTCCATTCATTGGTGAGTTTGAGATGAAAACAATGAGGATGTTTTTCAGGCATGGGAGAAACCCCATGGAGATACAGGGAGAATGTGCAAACTCCAAACAGGCATTGGTCAGAAGTGAGGATATGAGAATAGTCAGACTTATGGGTCTGTAGTTCCAGGGGTCCATTGATGGCCTGCCCTTGTGAAAAGGGAAGACCATTGTAGTTCTCCATTCCCATAACACAAAGCCTGTCAGAAGGATCTGGTTAAACAGTGACTCCAGTGGTCCCAATTGCTCATGTTTCATGTTATTTAGGAGGCATCATGGGATATTATTTGGGCCTAATGATGCAGTGTTTTTGGCCTTAGAGAGCACATCTAGGACCTGCTTCCTAATGATAGTTGGGAGCTTTTATTTGATGGTATTCCCAGGGTGGTGGCTGGGGTAGAGGTGATGTAAAACTGGAGCTGAATTTGCCAACCAGCGGATTTTCTATATCTTCTGACTCCATGTATGTGCTCCACTTTTAATCAGTTCTGCACCCTGCTGTGTGCTGTCTTTCAGGTTTTGGACATGTCTGTAGAAAGCCCTGTGGTTATACTTTGCTTCAGAGGCTATCTTTACCTTACATTTAGCTTTAGTAGACTTAATATTTCCTCTTAGTTGTTTGTTTGGAATGATGAGAGTGTTTTTTTATCATGCTGGGCATAGCATTTTCTTATCTTGGCTAAGACTTTTTTTCTTTTGTTGTACAGCCTGTTTAAATTTAAATTCCATCAGGGTGGTTTGTTTTTTGAGTTAGTTTTGGGCTTATTTCTGGTAGCCACCACTGTCTCTATGCATTTGTTAACATATTTGTAGAAGGTTTCTGTGAATAATTGCACATAGACAGTTGTGTTCTCATGGTTTGGGAAGGCTTGAAATTTTGAAAAGTTATCACTTAGTAGTAGGAAGTTTACCTTAGAATAGTTCCTAAATGTTATGAGGTTATCTGGGGTCACAAATTGATTTTTATTATAAAGAGATACCTTTGTGGTCTTACCTGACCAGAGAGGAAACAAACAAGTATACTTGTACTCCTAGTGGACATATGGGCTATCTGATACAAAGTTTTTGTGTTTACAAAGTCCAGGGGTCTTGGAGACTGCAGGTTTAGGGTCATGCAAATATCCCAGTTTATAGTAGAGTAGTAGAAGTCACCCAATAATATGGTATTGTGTTTAATGGTGAGGGGGTGAGGGCCTCCAGTAATTCCAAGTATAAGTTATGGATTTCTTGGGTCATAATGGGTGACCTATAGCTCACAAGGATGTAATATGGGCTTTGGCTATGAAACTCAGGACATGGAGAAGAATGAGTGCATTGTTGTGTGTAACTAGCCTTGAGTTAAGCTTATTGTTGATATAGACTAGACACCTCCAACTTTGGTCCCGGCCTGTGCAGTAGCTGGTCTGAAGATGTGTAAGGCATTGTAGCCCTGCAATGCTGGTGTGCTGTCTGTGGCTTTAAACCATGTCTCAGTAACTGTACAGATGTTTACATTCTCCAGCGTGAAGGGAGCTTGGAGGGAGTGGATTATTTTTTGTTTGTTTAGGCTCCTGTTATTGAGCAGCAATATCTTTAGATTTCCTTGGGTTGGTTTTGATATGTTGAAAGGTTTGTCAGTTTGGAATTGCCTAAAAAGGGCTCTGTGGAGAGGGCAATGTTTTAGCCAATATTTGAAAGCCTAGAGGGGACAGGTGCAGACCACCTTTAGCAAAGCAACACTCTTGGAAGGACACCAGCAGCTAAGTCAAATGTTGAAGTCAATCATCTTATGTTCATATTGTGCCATCATCCTTGGAGAAGGTAAAATGCTAGTTAATGCTAGCCATTTACCAGACGAGGATAGATAGTCTGAGAGCTCCATAATGTCTGTCTTCATATAGTCCCATAAAGTACATCTCAGGTCATTGACACCTACATGGACTATGGCTGAGTCATACTGGTACTTGTGGTGTAATGACTCGTGTGCATAGGTGAATTGATGTATACTGGCCCCGACAGACAACTGATCATGAATTTCTTCTTATTTAGCCTAACATGCAGGACATCAGTATGTCTCACAATGGATTCTCCTATGATTAAAATATTTGGTAGTGTGTTGTATTCCTTATAGGCTTTGTAGCTGAAACTCCAAATAGTGTCTGTATGTGTCATGCTGGGTGTTGCTTTGGTAGGGTTTTTTCAGGTTGCTGTGGATTTCACAAGAGTTCAACCCTCTCCATTTTGCTAACCTTTTACTATCCACATGACCACCTGTAGCTACACCAACATGTCTCATATAAAAATAACATTTGCACCCTGTAGTGGAAATAGCCTGGAATTTGAGAGGAACAGCAGTAACATTCCAAGCCTGCTCAAGTACATTTCCAGCTCATCTACTAGATCAGACTGGCATCCAGGAGGACTGGTTTATGAAAATGATTACAGCATGGAAAGCTTTTTCTATGTACAAGATTAGATGGCAAATACAAGGCAGCCATCACTAAGGTCACTTTGGTAATAAACCATGTAGTATTTATCTGTTACAAATAATGAATAATAGTAATCACCCGGTCAATTATTAAATTAGTTGTATTTTTTTTTTTTGGTCAAGAGAATTCTATGACTAAACAAGTGGGGGATTCAATAAACACTACATGATAGCAACAAAATTCAGATTCAACCTTCATTCCCTTATTATAAAAGAACATTGATTACACCTGCCACATGGGCCACTTCACTTAATCGTAGATGTAGGGTTACGTCCACAATTCTCAAAAAGTTGTTTAAAACATAGTTTGATTATTGATAATGTTTTACAGAGTAGAGTTATTTTTTTTCCAAAATGGGAATCATGGCACTAGTAGAATAATTTATTTAGCAAAATGTGATGCTTGTCCAGCCTTCTATATAGGAAAGATTGAGAGAGCATTGAAAACTAGAAAATATATGAACATGTTTATGATATCACTACAAAAAAAAGAGACAAGTGCCCTGTATAAACATTCTACCACATGTGACAATTTTATCCAATTTACATTTGGTATTTTAGAAAATATTAAAAAGAATCCTAGAGGTGATGACTGGAAAAGTTATTAATGAAGAGAGAATTGATATGTCAGCTGAGGCTGAATGCCACATTATCCCCTGGTTTAAATAAACAAGTGTCCCTTAAACCAATTTTAAATAAAAGGGCAACTTCCATTTAAAAAGGTTGACATTACACTTATTCATATTTTCCTATTTTTTTTAATAGAAAGATAATGTGAAGAGAGCAAACTTTAAGTGTATTATTATCATTTTTAAGGGCCTGTGATATTTGTTATAAAATGTGTATTATTTTTAAGGTTGCATTTTGTATTGAGGACTGGGTACCTTAAGAGGTACCACTAATTATTTAATTAGTTAACTTGAGAGGGATGGAACATTTGGAAGGGTATTTATAGTGTGATTGTTGTTGTTGGTTTATCTGATGAAGTCTCTTCTCTATTCATGAGACAAAAGCACTTATTATTTGTGGATATTTTTAATAAACTATCAGCCTTTAACCTTCATGCAGTGTCAATTTTGGCATTTATAAGGTAAGTTCTGAACCTGGAGTAAATTGTTTAATAATATGAATGTGCAGAATATCCTTATATTTCATTACTTGGTATGGTAAGCAAGTAAAAGGTGGGATATTTGTACAGAAATTACTTTAACATGTGACAGCAGAGATGTAGTAGGCCTCAGGTATCAAAGATTCACACAGTTATACCTCTCAAAAATACTAATGATCACTGCATGCCCTCAGTTTAGCACCATACATTTGTACTGGAAAATCATTAAAGAGAGAAGTTAGAAAATAATAATAGAATTTGCAGTTTCTAACTTCACAACCCTCACAAGATTATTCACTATAAAGTTGGGAAAGTTTGATGCTATCAACTGTCTAACTTTCCAAGATCAATATAAGTCAAAGGTACAATTACCAGTTCAACACCACAAATGCAGATATATTAAGCACTAAGTTAGCTATGCACCCTGAGCATTAGACACAAAGCTTATGTATCCCTGAATCCAAAAAATAGAAAACAGGGATATGGCACAGTTAGCATCACATGCACAGGGTGTTGTGGGGGGGCAGGAAGCCTAGGCTGACACAAAAGGTCAGTGAGCATGTGAGAATAAGAAAGAGAAGCAGGTAGACATTTGGATAAACCAACAAATAGCCAGTGAGACAAAATGAGTAACTGTTGTCTATGTTTCTGTAGTGGTCCTCCAGGTGAAATTGATGTGTGAGTGTCGGCATGAACACAACTAAGCTCTGTGCTGACTCTACATCTTGGTATGTCAGACAGATGTGGGCCATGCATGGTAGAGGTGGCAGTTCACCATTGTTATCCCCAACCATGAGAACTGGCTCTGCCAGGAGTTGCACTAACAAGTCCATGCCCACAGTCATTTGTGCTGCTGCTACCTGAATGTAAATGATGTCTCCTGGAAGAGCTCCCTTCACAAGGACACCCAGGACCATGTCCAAATGTTCTGCCACATCTGGGTGTGGACAGCACACTCACTGATGGAGCAGTGGAAGTACTGCCACTATGGAACCGTGATTGGGCATGGCCACATTGGTGGACAACAGATGTTGTGGCTGACCTACACCCACAAGGATGCAATTCCCCTTTCCCACAGATGTTCCATCACAGACAATGCTCATTCCATGACAGACATCCCTCATTCCAACATGTCATTCACCCAATCCATTGAATCAGTAACAAGGTGGAGGCAGTCACACATGTCAGCCTGTGCCACATCTACAACACCGAGCATTTGTCTGGAGCACATATGGGAAGATGCTGATGCCTCCATGACAGCCCTAAATATACATTGAGTGGTACAGGAAAAGACACCTGCACCAGGTGGAGGAGGGACATCAGGCCTTCTCCGAGCACCCCTATCAACCCTCCTGTGTGGCACCTCACCCACACTTTGGCTAAGGCTAGAGTCAACAGGCACTGAAACTGCAGTAGCTACACTTCCCTGATCAACAGCCTCACCCTCCACCTGTCCAGTATCTGAGGACTCACTAGAATGGGTAGGCTTAGGCCTACTGGCTGTGTCCAATGGAATTGCAGCAGATGACTGCATGTCAACCTCAGTGTCAGATTCAACCTCTGCACCCCCCCCAACTGTTCCTCAGTTAGGCCACCATCATCATCAGAGTCTGCTGATACACTGACATGAGAAGGCAGAGGGTCCACACTCCCACTGTCATGATCATCTGTGATAAAAAACAACAGACAAAGGAAAAAAAATCAAAACCTACATTACTATAGTCCAATATATGCTAACAAAGTAACAGTGCTGCCACTATTTCAGACAGTACAGCAATACATACAACAGGTCTGATATCAACAGCACACACACTAAAATATTTCTTTAAATTGTTCATCATTACTGATATAAAATGTTTGACTCACCATCTGCAGATAAGCTTCTCCTCTGCAATCCAGATGGTCCTGGAAGAAGATAAGCAAGAGGTAAGGGCAACATCATCACAATTAACAGCAACACAGGGGATAATACTTTTACCCCTTTATATGTCCATTAGCTATACTTTCAACAAGAAAGTGGCTATCAACTCCAACCTAAGCTAATAAATGTAACAATCTACAATCCCCCCCAAAAATACATGTGACACAGAAGTGACTTATTGATTTCAGTTGTTTTACTATACAACAGTATTCAACTGTTGAGATATAAAAACCTACCTGGAAGCTGTTCCTAAGACATGCTTGCTGTCTCTGAAACTGTTGCTCTGACATTCAGGACATGCTGTACTGCACTCTCTTGGAAGCTGTCTGGATTCCTGATATTGGCCAGGAACTCTGCAATGAGTGGTGATTCCCTAGCAGGCCCTCCCCCAGTAGCCATCTGGCCATGGCCTACTGCAGCTGCACTCCTCCATGCAGATGTGATTATGTCAGTGGCCCTGTGGCATACCTGCACATATGTCCTGCCGTGGCTACCCATGGCATTCGCATCATCAACTATCTGGTGCCAAATTTGCATCCTACGTGCCATATCTCCCTGTCCCCTTTCCAACAGAAAAGCATCATGTTGCCTAAAGGCATCCACTATCATCTGGTTCTCAGCATCAGTGAAGGAAGGTCTCCAAGGACTGACATGCCTGGGTGGCATACTCCTAGGTGTCCTAAAGGACAACAGAAGGCTAATACACATACATATCACATAACTACAAAATAATTGTTTCCAGATAAAACAGAAAAGGTAGCCACTTAGTATTACCCCCTGGAGAAACATGCATATATTTGCAACAGTCCCATCAAGGCAAGGTCTGAGATTGCTTTGCCAGACAGAAGTCACCTCTGAGGAGTCTGTATGAAACTGAGTAGAGGATAGGGCTTTTAGCCTATCTGTGTGTTTGAGGCCCTGGATTCTTCTGATGAGCAACCTCTGTGGTCTCTCCAGCTGCTGTTTGTGCTTTGCGAGGTACACGTTGAAAAGAATGTTGTACTCAATAATGGGCCTTATAAGGGAAGAGTGCAGGGATGTTATGACCTCCTTGTCCCTGGATGAGATACCCTTACTTATGAGGTGGGCCATGTAGAAGGATTTCTGTACAACTGAAACAACATAGTGGTCAAAAGTCAGGTTGCTATCAACTTGGGTGTTCAACTTCCTCATGAATGATTGCATGCTTAGGACATTGCTATTAATGTGATAATCTGTGGGGAGGTTACTCTCCCCAAAGGGGATTATGATGCATTTCTTGGTATTCAGCTTGAAGCCATGTTTCTGGCACCAGTCATTTGTCTGAGTGAGACCCTGTTGGAGGATGTCCACATCACTAGGGGAATTGATGACAGTACTCAGCTTGCAGTCATCTGCAAACTTGGTCAGCCATAGCCCACTGGTTTTGGCTTGCACCGCAGAAAAGTATATCCCAAATAATAGAGGCCCCAAGACTGAACCCTGGGGTATGCCACTTGAGATGGCTTCCTCTATTTTGACTACGTGGGTTTTATCAGTGAGCCAGTTTTCTACCAATCTGGTAAGATATGGATTGATGCCTAGTTGAGAGAGTTTGTCTGTTATGCCTGAGTAGGGAATAGTGTCAAAGGCTTCAGCCAGGTCAAGGTAGGTGGCATGCACTGTCTTCCCCTCATCCATGGCTTTGGTGAATGTCTCAAAGAAAAAGACAAAATTTAGCAGACATAACCTCCCTTTAATGAAGCCAAACTGTGTGAGATCAAGTGTCTGGAGGTCGACAATGTCCTTGTTAATGAGGTCCATGATAATCCATTACATGGCCTTGCAGATCAGGTTAGTTAGGCCGATGGGTCTATAATTTCCCAGATCAGTGGAAGCTCTACCTTTGTGTAAAGGGATGACAGTGGCTGTCATTCACTCAGCTGGGATGAAGCCAGTACTCAGGCTTTGGTTGAAAAGGGTGCCCAATGGTGCTGCAAGTCCCTGCCTGAGTTCATGTAGGATGCTGCCTGGGATGTTATTGGGTCCCATTTTCTGCCTTTGAGAGAGCAGTGATGACCTGTTCCCTAGATATAAGGAGAAGGGGGCAGGTACTGTGATGTCCTGATTTACTGATGGGGGGACAGAGGGATAACATGTTTGCTGAATCTGTCAGCCAGCAAGTTTGCTATATCTACGGCATTTGTATATGGGGTGTCCTTGACCACCAGTTCTGAACAGATCTGGATGCTTCCTTTGAGGTTGCAGACATATGTGAAGAAGGCCTTATGATTGTGTCTGGTAGATGTGGCCAATTTAGACTCGAAGTTTGCTTTGGAGGATTTCACTAGTGCTCTTATTTGCTTGTTCAGGCTAAGGAGACATTGCTTCCAATTGGGCAGCTACTCTATCTTGGTCTTGGACAGCTATTTTTCCTTTTGTTGTAGAGTTTATTTATTGCAGATGTCCACCAGACAGGTTTACTCTTCCGTGCAGAGAATGATTTAGTCCTGTTGGGTATACCTGATTCTATGCATCGATATAAATGCTCATATAGTGCTTTAGTGTAGTTTTGGATATTGGTACCAGTTCCTACAGAGGGTGAGGGGGCTGTGAAGCTGTTTATACCATCACTCAGGAAGCTGTAATTAGCTTTGGAGAAGTTTTTATGTCTAATCCTAGCTAGAGTGGAGTTGGGGGAGATAGTGACTTTGAAAGTAACAGCTTTGTGGTCGGATCTTATCAGGGAGGATGATACTAGAGGGATGCTGCAGTGTAGCATGTAGCTCAGTCATGGGAATAGAGGAAATGAATGGCAGGTTTGGCTGTGCTTATCCCATTTGTGCAAAGCACTGCTGTGTGCAAACTGGACAACTGGATCACCGAGGAAGCAGACAGGACCCAGACAGCCAAAAATAGAAACCGCATGCATTCAATTAATACTATCTGGCATCACACAAACCCGCTAAGTGGCATTGAGTGGCAGTTAACAGTGAGTCCTTAAGAATTATTAGTGAAACAGGGAATATCATATAACTAGTCCTATGGCAATAGGTGTAAGGGTAGGGTTGGAGTACAGATGGTCCTGGGTCCTAGTACAGGGTGTGCAACTTTTTTTACTGTTATGACATATAGCAATCAACTGCAACATAGACAAGTGTTATTTCAACCTTCTTGTGGCAACAGGTGTAAGTGTAGGACTACCATGCACACGGTTCTGGATTCTGATACAGGATACTCCATACACTTTTACTGTTGTTGCACTTCCAATTATAGTCACTCTCACTTATAACACTTTACATAGTGGACCAAATATTCATTATATGTATGAGGGATAAGACACTATTATTCTGTCAGTTATTTATTTATTTATCAAGTTATGAATTATCACATTTATTATCAGATGTATGCTTGTGGGTATAATGTGTACTAAATTAATGTAAATATAATGCTGCTCTGTGGACTTGCATGGCCTTCACATTTGCCTAAGACACATACACAACTGCTTGTACATCCAATAACCTTGCAATTTCAATTACAATTATTTAATTTCCCACTGTTTGGCACTGCTGCCTTCTGCTTACCATCATGCAAACGCATTGCTCGGGGGATGTCGAGAGCAGCAGATCCAAGCAGTGGGTGCACTCTAGTAAACACAATAACTGGAATTAGTGGGAAAGCATCAGTCTCCATTGCTCCAGATCCATGGTAGACATGGCAGTCATTTGTGGTGAAGGTGCCAGGTTTAGGGCACAAAGTCGGTGTGTCCAAGAGTTCAGAATATTCATTGGACTCCTAGTTAAGAACCACAGCCAAAGGCTTCTGCAGACAGACTATTCTGAGGCTTGGGATAGTTTAGCCTAGGCTGTATCCAGTGCCACATGTATCCTGCACACTGGACAGCAATGTAGACATCATTTCAGTGACCTATGGGGGAAGAAGTGGGATACAGTCAACCATTGCACTGAGGAATTTGTGACTGAGGACATCCCACACCTGTGTAACTATCAACTACAGAGAGTACTTGTAAGACTTAGAAAGTTGAATATAGACAAGTCTGTTATGCATAATGGTGTTCTGTTCTTTGCTGTTTTTTTCCACAGCTACCAATGATCAGGAGTGCAATGTCAGAGCCCACTGGGCTAGATGGGTGAAAATGAGGGAAATGTGGTATGTATGCAGCAGAAGAGTAATGTTATTGTAGCATTAAATGTTAAAGATAGTGTTTTTGTATTTTATACAATTGTATCAAATTGAGCATGCATATCCCAACTGTAAAAGCAAGTATGCATGTATTAGTCTGTAGCACAAACCAGTTGTTAGAGTCCAATATTAGACTTTAGTCAGAGGTTGTGGGTTCATCTACTACCCTTCACAACTATACAGTGCTGTTATTTCTTCAATAATATTTTCATTAAATTGAAACCTCTATACCAGTGGCACAAATGCCCTGCTCTAAACTATAATCTGTATAATTTGAACATGCATATGAGCAATATATGCACATTTTAAGGATTACTTGCTGCAATCTGTAGCAGAATGTGCATCTGTTAGGAGGTGTACACTTAAATGTAAAAGTTAAGATGACAGAGTTAAATAATTGTATTAATGCATTGTATGTCACATATGAAGGTACTAACATTATCTCTTTTTTCTCTCACCCCAACTCTAATCTCTCTTTTTTATTTTATTTTTATTTTATTTTATATTGTTTATTAAAATATTTTTTGTTTAATTTTTTTATTTTATGATTCTTTTTTATTTTTTATTTTATTTTATGTTATGTTATTGTAAAAATAAATATACTTTATTTTTATGTTATTTTATTTTCTTGTTTTATTTTTATGTGGCATCAAAATGTGTGCATGTCATCCATGTGTACCACATCTTCCACAGCATAGTGAGGGTGGCCAGCACCACTAGATCCCCCACCCCCATCACCAGCTCCAGCACTTATGCCCAGCACATCTGAAAACCAACCTGGCAGCACTGCCTCTGCTGCCCCTGCACTACCTGTACCCTAAGGTAGTCTTGCCCCAGAGGCTAACCCAGTGGCACCCAGCAGGACCAGTGGCAGGGTGGTGATTTCGTCACATGCACCAAGTTGCCAGGGGTGGTGCATAGTGTGGTGCACTACACCACTGGTGCACACCTATGCCAGCAGGAGAGGCTGCACACCCTCTTTTTGCATAGTACTAGGAGGAAGAGACAGCAAACACTCCAACCACCAGCAGAGTGAGGTGACAGTGATAACAGTCCAGTGGGTGAGGATTCAATTCTCACTGGCTCCCAGTTTGATGACCGTGGGCTCTGGATGCTGCCACCCTCAACCTTTTGTGTCCATCATCTTCCATGTCTCTTGTCTTGTTTGTGTTGTCTGTCTACAATTGCTTCCTCACCTACCCAACCTACCTGACCCAGACAAACCTACATCCCTTCCCCAATCTTCCTGTCTCTCTGAAATAAAAAATAAATGGGCACCTGTCCCACAAAAAAAATATGTCCCATACATAGCTCTCCATTTTGCATACATGTCTTTTTGACACACTTGATTTGGTCCAATTGGCTATACAACATGATTGTGTTGCGGTCACCCCTCTGTCTCTGGAGGTGACAGTCCAAATTCAGTTAATATTTTGCACATATGGTCAGTTTAGACTGTTAAAGAAATGGATAGCAATGGTTCTTTCTTACCTCCCTCCAGCACATTCCTGTCCTGCTTTCCCTTTATTCTTCTGCCTGCTTGCTCTCCATTTCACCATTTTCCTATCTACCCCATTTTACCACTTTAATCTGGTCAAAAAATAGAATCACACACAACATACATAAGTTGCTGCAAGAGCAATGGATCCCTTCACTTTTTGGGCTCCATGTTTGCACAGAGCTGCACATTGCTCACCAATGGTGAATGGCAACAAACAGCTACTGTTATCCCCACACAATGCCGTTTAGCAACACTGTGCTATGCCAACACACAGCAATACATTTACTATAAACAATTCATGGTATTGCAATATCACTCCGTAATTAAAAGTATTTCAAAGTATTAGATACACCTGGATTCAAACCCAGTACCATCTAGTCCCAAAAAGGAAGGTATCAATGCATTAACATGTGCTTCCACAGAGTCTCTCAAGCAGCATATGTGTTTCATAAAGTCAGTACTGTCAGACTTTAGCAATGCAGATCACATTTGCGCACTGCTTAGCTACACACAAACATGTGTATCATGCATGCATATACACTTTGTTAGCAGTCACTCAAACCCACTGCCCACTGCACTACAGAAAACTAAATATTATGTATTACTGCTCTTTACTGTCCATTTATTGTTTATGACATGACATTACATGTGGAAACATTACAAACGGAAGGCTCTATCTCCCAGTATGTCACGTATTTACAATATGGCCATGCACTGCCACCCTATCAAGCACTGCAACCCTGTCATCTCAGTATTTTTCCACACACACACACACATATATATATATATATATATATATATATATATATATATATATATATATATATATATATGTATGTATATGTATATCAACCACACCACAAAATGTAATATCAAATGTTGTGTGATATGCAATGTAGATTAATCTGGTAACATGCAGAACTACAACTATTGACACATATGTCTAAAAAGCCTTATCTGCAAGGCTAGGGAAGGAATCAGCATGGACCATATCCACAGGGACATAAGTGACCTTCAACACACTTGACCTGACCCATTTTGTTTTTGTCAAGAGTAGATCTTGCTTATTGAACCTTGTGGACTTCTTTGATACTGATCCCAAAAACCTGGATGAGGGATAACAGGACATACCGCATATGTTGATTTATCCAAGGCCTTTGACACTATCTCCATTTATGTCTCATAGTGCAAATCTCCCATGTGGAATTAAGCCATACATTAGTAGATGGATAGCCAACTGGCTTACCGACAGAACACACACTCTCAAAGTTGGGGACTGCACCTCCACCACTTACTATTAGAATACTACAAGGATCTGTGCTGGGCCCTCAACTATTTGCAAACTTCTTCCATGAAGCACAAGCAATGGTAGGTGGCCTAAGGTTTACCAAGATTGCAAATGAGTGGTAACTGGACCCACTCATATAGAGTAACATATTACAGAAGGGGCTGCCACATACAAATGACTGGTGGTAAACTCACACACTGCACCTTAAAGCATATAATGCCTCATTGTCCCCTTTGCTAATGATTTACCCCTGCTAATTATGATATACATAGCAACCCTTTAAGTTCAAACCCAGTGTTATAGGACTTGGGACACATGTTGATAGCAATCTAGACTTTCATCTCTATGTGTCCATAGTGGTGACATGTACATTCTGCATTCTGCACATCATACATATGGACATCACATCCAGGACCAGGGTGGTCATATCTCTGTTGTACTCTACCCTTTTCAGACCAATAATGGAGTACAATGTTCCCTTCTGCCTGTACCTCACAAAACACCTGCAGCAATTGGAGAAGATGTAGGTTTGTGCCTGGGAGAATCCAGGGCCTCCAAACATGACATACATGTAAAGACTGACAGACCTGTCATTGTACTCAGTATCATGCGGCTGCTGAGAGGTGATCTATGCCTGGCCTACAGAGCAGTCTCAGACCCTGCCCTACTGGAAATGTTGAATATTTGCAAATCAAATGGGACAAGAATAACTTGCCTCAGGGTTCTCAACATAGCCTGTAACATAAACATAACATGTTGGGGAGACAAATATATCCCACAGTGATTTATACTCCTCTGTAATAGGCTCCCACTGCATGTGAAGCAGTGGTTCTCAATGACCTTGTTAAAGTACAACCTTGACTATTGGTTGGGTGATTGTAAAGTCAGCTCTGGGGTGGCACCTATGTCCATCATGGACAGGGCCAGTTGGTGCTGCTCACAAACTCCCTGTTCTAATAATGAACATGTAACTGTGCTCAATAAATGTATCTGTGTTTTTACATGGCTAGGCTTCTAAACACCCTAGGGCCATTTGGTTAGTAGCCTCTTATGAACCTATGAAGCTATGAACCTAAGAACAAAATTACCGTACCAATGCCAAAGTCCTCCTGACAAAAATGAAACAGCAAATAAGAGAAAGGCAGGACACTGCTGTACGAACTCCGTTTAATGAACCAAAAAATCCACAAGTTAGCGCTTTCGGGATAAAACCCTTCTTCAGACATTCTAAAAGTTTCTAACAATACAATTAAATACATCACAGGTGACGACCTAAAATTCAAAGCAACCAATCAAACATTAAAATAATGGTAGAAGCATTAATAAAAAACACGCCTCTTTTGTAGAGCCGGTTTTAAAGGGACCAGGTCATTTAATCCTGGTTCCCTATGGGCTTGCAATTCTATAATCCAACGTGACTCAAGGGATTCAGTGAGTGCTCTTATATCACCCCCACGTATACCCACTGCTACATTGGCTATAGCTCTAAATATAAAAGAGTGGGAGGGGTGAATCTCAATGTGTTTATATAATGCATTGTGGGTATCCTTATTCCTTATAGAGCATAGATGTTGCAATATCCTGACCTTGAACATATTATTAGTGATATAAGAGCACTCACTGAATCCCTCACTCTACAAAAGAGGCGTGTTTTTTATTAATGCTTCTACCATTATTTTAATGTTTGATTGGTTGCTTTGAATTTTAGGTCATCACCTGTGATGTATTTAATTGTAATGTTAGAAACTTTTAGAATGTCTGAAGAAGGGTTTTATCCCGAAAGCGCTAACTTGTGGATTTTTTGGTTCATTAAACGGAGTTCGTACAGCAGTGTCCTGCCTTTCTCTTATTTGCTGAAGCTATGAACCTATGCAGGCCTCCAAACATCTTGTCTCCCACATGGCCTGCTGATGACATATACTGTAAGTTCACCTGTACTCTTGCGAAAGTCAGACTTGTGCTGTGGCACTTGCATAAAGTACTGTTGTGTAAAGTACTGTACTTTGTAGCTTGTGTACTTAAGTACGGGATCTGTTTTCACTGCAGTCAACTTTGTGTGTGTGTGTGTGTGTGTGTGTGTGTGTGTGTGTGTGTGTGTGTGTGTGTGTGTGTGTGTGTGTGTCTAAACGGAAGAGCAGAAATGTGTATCCCACAGTTACTGCTCCAATGGCATGGATTGAGAGTATTTTGATACTTGCAGATGCCTACACATCCATTTCATGCAGCCCACCCAGCATCTTGTCTCCCACATGGCCTGCTGATGTCATTGACTATAAGTTCACCTGCATTCTTGTAAAAGTCAGACTTGTGCTGTGGCACTTGCATAAAGCACTGTTCTCTGTAGTCTGTGTACTTAGGGAGGGGATATGTTCTCACTTCAATCAAGTGTGTGTGTGTGTGTGTGTGTGTGTGTGTGTGTGTGTGTGTGTGTGTGTGTGTGTGTGTGTGTGTGTGTGTGTGTGTGTGTGTGTGTGTGTGTGTGTCTGAACTGTTGCTTGACATTATAGAGAGCATTTTACACCATCATGTATGAAGCTATTACCACATTCTCCTCAGCAGACACTGCTGATGTCATCAGCTATATCAGATTTCTGGATATGCAGTACTCCCAGTAGGGCAGGGTCAGAGACTGGCCTGGAGGCCAGGCAGAAGTCACCTTATCCTATACAATAAAGATTACAGTGACATGGCTTTTAATCTATCCACATACATCATGTCATGGTTTGTAGGTCCTAAACCCTGTGGTCTTTCCAGCTACTACATGTGTCTGGTGAGGCACATGCAAAAGAGAGCATTATACTCTATTAGTGTTCTGATGAGGTTTGACTACAGTACTGTCATACAATCCTAAGATCTCAATATGATGGCATGACTTAGGATGTACACAACATAGGCTTTCAATACCGGTGTGGATACATGGTGGTCAAAGTTCAGATTGCTATCTATATGTGCTCCCAGTACTGGCATCACTGGGTTTCTGCATAGCACGACTGTTGTCAATGCTGTGATTAACATAGAATTCTTTACAGACATACAGCAAAACAAACACACATTTCTGCATTTATTTGTAGATCATGTCCCTTTGTCACCATTCCTTTGTCTGTGTTAGCTCCTCCTGTACTATGTTATCATCATTTGTGAAATCAATGATTGCACACAATATGTAAGAATCAGAAAACTTGGTAACCCAAAGGCCATACATATACTTTAGCCTGAACTGTCAAATAGAGTCCAAACAGTGAAGGGCCAAACACAGATCCCTGGGGTTTCCCAGTAGTAACAACTCTACTGGTACAGGTTGATTCACCAACGTTCACAGTATGTGTTCTGTCAGTGAGACAACTGGTTATCCTTCAACTGACATAAGGGTTAATACCCATTTGGGAGGCTTTCTCAATGATACCTGCACGGTGAATTGTGTTAAAACCATAGCCCAGATCACAACAGGCAGTATGTTGTGTCTTACCTTCATCCTGGCCTATCACATGGAATTAGTGGGCTGTGACAACATCACAGATCACCTATGGAGTGACTTAGCACATAAACCTTCCTGATAAGGTTTAATACACACTTCAACACATCCTCCATACAGGCTATGTTCCAATAGAAGGGTCAGCACCTGATACATGCATGTATAGAGACATCCTGACTCTCCACAACTGTGAGGTAGACCAACATGTTATCATGGACCTCTTGTACATGTACACTAGTAATATTTCAGCTGTGTGCAACATGCCTGTGTGCTTTGCTAATGCTACATCAACTCTGTTACATCTGATAGATGTCCTCAAAGAGGTCACTGAGGGCATGCATAATGACAACAGTATCATCTTGTGGAACTTGACCAGATCAAGGCATTTGACACAAATCTGAGGTATTCAATCAGCACTGTCATAAACAGCTATATCACCAAATGGGTAGACCAGTGTATCACATATGTGGCATCTGATTATGGTCAAATATGTGAAGTGACCCATACCTCAGGTTCAGTGATCAGGTCCGTACATCAGGGCTGTCTGCTAGGCCCTTTCCTGCCCTTTAGTTAAGTGATTGACATCACAGATGGCATACACATGCTGTGTCTAAACAGCTGCCTGAAGGACTACAGATTGTGTACAATCATTGCCATCAACTGTGATATTAGTATAATACAAACAATATCAACACATACCAAAAAATGCAGCCACAGCCATAACATTGCATTGACAAGAAACATGGGGGGTTGTTGATTCAGAAAACAAACACACCACCCAAGTATAATGTGGTCATCACACCCTATAATCAGACCAATAGATATGTGACCCACTTCCTGGGGTCGATGGTAAGCGGTACATTCACCAGCATGTGGTCAGAGTGCTGACTATTTCCTTGAATGTAACTCAAGTACTGGGTATGTGAATGACATGCACATCAGAGGCCATAATACCTTCATGGTTCAGCCTTCATCACACCAGTAACTGTGTACACTGCACCCTTCTTCAGGTACCTTCCTACACATCTTCTAGTGATGTGTAACTGAAATGTACAACCTTGTTCACACTGCACTGCACACAGCTTATTGTCCATACTTGGATATTCTTTTTGTGGAATATACATGAATGTCTTATGGTGCGGAACACCAATCAAGTTGTTACACCACATGCATGTGTGCTACCTATTCTGCTTATGCACATACTACATACATATGTGTTTGACAACATTAATAGCATGTACATCATTTGTAACAGTGTGGATTGTGCCATATATATATGCCATGCACACAAAGCATGTAACCTCTATTGCCATACTGTCACATACAGTTATATCAGTGTCCCTCCTAACACCTCCAGCAGATGTAACAGTACCAGGACAGTGTGCATGGTTGCACTCATAGAGTGTGGATGTATCATAATAGATGTTCAAGTGTGTGTGTGTGTGTGTGTTTGTGTGTGTGTGTTTGTGTGTGTGTGTGTGTGTGTGTGTGTGTGTGTGTGTGTGTGTGTGTGTGTGTGTGTGTGTGTGTGTGTGTGTGTGTATGTGTGTAGACTTATCTTTTATCATTCCATATCACATATGTTATGTCAGAGGCATGGGATTACTGGTGGTATTATTCTGATATTGTCCATGATTATGGATGGTTGTTGTAATGTTTCCCATGATCCTTTACCTGTGCCCACCTTGTTGGAGCTCTCTGCTTAGAGTACTCTCATATTCAGGCATATCAGTTTGCACAGCTTCACAATATGCACCCTACCCCTATTGTATGTCAGATCCCTGATAGAGGTCTTCTGCATTATTCATATAAGGATGCTTATCTCACACAGACATCTTCCCCATTGTTATTTTGCTTGTGTGACAGTCACATAAACCACATTTTCACTGTACATTCCCTACTGTATCATATAGCTATGTGACTGGTGTTGCTGCTACAACCATCTTCCATTGACATGTCCTCCTCTGCTGTACATGAGGGAATTTCACCTGTCTTCTTTCTCTGTGTTCATTCCTACAATTCATTTGTGTGTTAATATTCAATGTACACAAGTGTCCTGAGTGATCATTTTACATGGCAGTCCATGTCCTGTTACAGATCATTAACACAGCTTCAGTGCAAAATGCCAGGAATAAGATATCACAATACTCTGCAATGTAGGTACACTGTCCTGTACTGTGTTTAGACCATATACTTCACATTAGTACCTCTGAACTGTCCATATATTCCCAGGATGTCCAGATGATTTTCTTATCAAATTTGTGGCTTTCTGCCATATCACTGGGGATGATCTCTGGACTGATATGACTCAATATTAGATACATCTGAGTGCATACCAATCAACTGTCCTGATTTGTGCAGAATGCCTAGTTTTTGTCTCATATTTGTGATCTTTTCTTCATAATATTTTATGTTTCTGGCAAATATTTGGGATGTCTTTGTGGTTTGAAGTCAGAAACTGAGGACAGACATTTGAGTTTCAAACTTCATGCTCTTCAGAAAGTTCATACTACTCTACAACCTATTATTCTTTCAACTTTCTAAGTTTGGAAGAGCAATAATAAAAATCTGGCCCTATTTTTGGGCCTTTGTCACCCCATTATTTATAGTTGTGTCCAGATTTCTTGCTCAAAGAGGTTGAGAGGTAAGGTTGAGTTTCATTCTATGACATTTATATGCAACATTTATGGCCAATATGTCCCTATTTATGCTTAAATGTCCCCACATTATGTTGGGCTTTGTGCAGATGTGTTGTACTAACAGATTGACAGTTATCTGTGAAGCACTGGTGATCATTGTGTCATTCCGCGCAAATCTGCAGACCGTAGGTGCACTGCTTTAAATAGACTCGTATCCATGTTCACTTACACAGTTTCCTGGCCAGCAACATTGTCACCAGTCATGAAACCTAGCTTAGATGTGCAGTGCGGCATTAATATACATTGTGCACTGCTGCTGACTGCTCACCACAGCGCAAACATGTAAACTCCATCTAGGCTTTCTGCGGTGCCTACATGGAGTTTATTGAATCTCACGGAAGCAATTCATTAATCAGTTTAGTTGTCTAGTAAGAATGGCCTAATGTAGGCTAGTTGATCATAATTTCTCACAGAATTACTGTTTTCCTCCTGTCTGTAAATATCTGCATTTCACTAAGGATCTTACATATGTTTTCTGATGTACTAGGATGGGGAATATATATGCATTGAAACTAAACCTTCATGATCTCTGCAGATAGATCAGTTACTAAGGGACTAGGACATGTATATCCAGGATGGTACAGACACTTGCCATACAAGACTATGTTTGCAAATTTAGAATAGCACTTACCCACTAGCAAAGCTCCCAGTGTTATCATGAACAAACCCAAAAACCTTCGAGATTATCAGGAGGAAATGAATTTCTGGTTTCAATTAAGCTTCCAGTTCAGCTTAGTTATGTTTTTTGTGTGCATCCCAGCTATCAGCTCTTCTGCTTTGACAGAGAGGGTGCAGTTATTAAACTGCATTATTCACATTTTCAGAGGTCGTTGTGGGCACACCATGTGGAGATAAATGCAATGTACAATAGTTACTTTCATTATTTATTATTTTTATCAGTTGTTTACACACACAAACACACACACACACACACACACACACGTATATATATATATATATATATATATATATATATATATATATATATATGGCTGACGCCATATGGTCGACGTTCAGAATATCGACAATGGGGAAACGCTATTTCCCAAATGTCAGAATGGAAAAATTTCCATTCTTGCACTGTAGTGCGATCTTGGAGTTGGTATATTAAAGGTAATGGGGTGGGGGTGGAGCCCTGCTAGCACAAAAAAGGAAATTTTATTTTCCTTTTTTGTGACGTTCTGGCGCTGCAGATATTGTGCGTGTTGACCATATGACTTTGGCCATATGGGTGACTTTTTTTTTGGGCTGTCAGGGTTCTGTAGGTGATATATATATATATATATATATATATATATATATATATATATATATATATATATATATATATACATATATATATATATATATATATATATATATATATATATATATATGGTTTCACTTCATAATCTCAAAATGCTGAAATCTCGAATTTCAGCATTTCAAGACCATAAAACCAAAACCGTACAAAACCGAAACTTAACAAGCCTGAAACCATAAACCCAAACATACAGCATACACCACACCACACACAAACCACAACACCCACACCATAAAACAAATACACACAAAAAACAAAACACCAAACATGAAAATACTAACTCCAAGATCGCACACACAGTAACAGACAGAACACTCACACCGAGACATTCCACAGTCTCACTCACACACACACACACACACACACACACACACACACACACACACACACACACACACACACACACATTGCAGATACACAAACACAAAAACAAAAGAACTCTGGAACGGTGCTGTTATGTATCCAAAAATTTAATAAAACTCTGCCATAAAAAACATACAAACTTCTGAGAGGTAAGCACTTTCGGGTGTTAACCCTTCATCAGACAAAAGTAAAATGGTGCAGAACACAATTTAAATAAGAACACAGCCAATGAACAATTAGTGAAATCAATTCAGTAAAAAACCCGCCTATTTTTTAAGGTGGGTTTAATAAGAACAACATCATTGAGCCCTGGATTCCTATGTGCCATAAACTCTAGGATCTTCCTTGACTCTATCTGTTCTGTGTAGTGTTTTATATCACCTCCCCTCTTGTTAAGCCTTACATTGACTATGGCCCTAAAAGTAAAACAATGTGTAGGATGTTCACTAATATGTCTGAACAAAGCATTATGTGTGTCCTTGTTTCTTATACTAGAAAGATGTTGCAATATTCTAACTTTGAACATATTATTCGTCTTGCCCACGTAAAAACATGGGCAGGACTTACAATTAGCCAGATACACTATATCCTTAGTCCTGCAAGTGGCTTTAGCTTTCAACATATAGGTCCTATTAGTAACAGGATGTATAAAAGAGACATCTTGAGAAATATGAGGGCAGGCCTTGCATCTACCACAAGGATTGCTGCCTACAGATAAAGCAGGGGTATACGATAAACTAACATGTTCCCCACATAGAATGTCTTTTAGACTCTTATTCTTCCTATATCCAAATACTGGAGTCGGCCCTACTATGGTGTTGATTCTATCATCACTATTAAGGATGTTCCAGTTGTCCCTTATAATTCCAGTGATATCTTTTATATCACTACTGTAAGTGAACATAACCTTAAATCTAGCGTCCTGTTTCATTTCTCTTGAAGGTATGTCCCTAGCAGGCCTAGATAACCAGGACTTATATTTATGACCCCTTTTATCTCTATGCTTCTCTATAACATCTTTGACCATGGTTTCATTATACCCCCTCTCTACAAAAAGACCCTTCAAACTCTCCAATTCATTGTTGAATCATAGTAAGGATGTTCCAGTTGTCCCTTATAATTCCAGTGATATCTTTTATACCACTACTATAAGTGAACATAACCTTAAATCTAGCATCCTGTTTCATTTCTCTTGAAGGTATGTATGCAGGACTAAGGATATAGTGTATCTGGCTAATTGTATGTCCTGCCCACGTTTTTACGTGGGCAAGACGAATAATATGTTCAAAGTTAGAATATTGCAACATCTTTCTAGTATAAGAAACAAGGACACACATAATGCTTTGTTCAGACATATTAGTGAACATCCTACACATTGTTTTACTTTTAGGGCCATAGTCAATGTAAGGCTTAACAAGAGGGGAGGTGATATAAAACACTACACAGAACAGATAGAGTCAAGGAAGATCCTAGAGTTTATGGCACATAGGAATCCAGGGCTCAATGATGTTGTTCCTATTAAACCCACCTTAAAAAATAGGTGGGTTTTTTACTGAATTGATTTCACTAATTGTTCATTGGCTGTGTTCTTATTTAAATTGTGTTCTGCACCATTTTACTTTTGTCTGATGAAGGGTTAACACCCGAAAGCGCTTACCTCTCAGAAGTTTGTATGTTTTTTATGGCAGAGTTTTATTAAATTTTTGGATACATAACAGCACCGTTCCAGAGTTCTTTTGTTTTTGTGGCTTCTCAATCGTTGTTCTCTGGTTGGGATATCAGCACCAAGCATTTGTTTTTTGGATTTACTACAGTTTTGTGCTTTATTGGTGCTGAGCTGTTATGTCTGTGGAGCAACGTTCTGTTAATGGAATTATGGACAATGATGGTTTACAACAGCGTTCCCATGGTAGGAATTTTTCTAATCTTTTACCTGTGGACAACCCTCTGTTACAGATGGGTTTTGTGACTTTGAAAGACACTGATTTGAGTAACTCTATACCAGTAACAGTTGATAAAAATTTTGAGGAACTCCTCAGGGACTACAACTATAAAATGGGGAGGCTACAACGCCTCTTATTGCAAACTTTTCATTTTGAAGCATGTCTTTCATATGGTATTGTACCCTGTGGCATGAGAGTACTCTGTATGCCTACGCAGGGAGATCGCTATCCTACATTGTTGGCAAGATGGCAACTTATTAACATAAAAACTAGCTTTCAATATATGGAGCTCTTCATTGAATTTTTTGCACCTGAGATAGCTACCTTGAAACAAGAAACAGGTGCGTTACAATATAAACGGTGTAATGACTTTATAGGTAATGGTTACTCACAGAAATTAGAAGAGGTTTACCGCTGTCTACGTGATAGCGATAATAAACTAAAAACAACTAAGATGAACAAACTTACTAGAGACTATACTGATTTCTCCAATGGAGAGATTTTTGTTTGGGCTAGAACCAGGGGGGATTTGCCCAACAGAAATGTCACCACCAGCAAACAGCCATACAGAGCCTTTGCTACAGCTTCTAGCATTCCTGATAACTCTAATGGTAATACGGAACATCCAGAGGCATCGAACTCCACTTGCTTGCATGTAACTACGTCTGAATCACGTGGTCACGTGATTTCTGCAGCTGACGCAGCACACGTTTCCGAGAATGCAGTAGCAATTGTTCAGTCCCTTGATGTTAGAGACATGAATGCGTCTATGGCTCCCCGTCAGGTGGATAATGCCACTACGTTGGAGACACCATTCGCAGTGGATTCTGCAAACACGACAACAGTGAATGATGAACGCTTGGGCGCATGGCCCAAGATTCCTTCGGCAGAACGACATTTTTTGGAAACTCTACCAGTACCCATGAAAAAGAAGACAGGGGCGTGGAAACGCTCCTTAAGCGAAGGCAGAGACTCACGCAAGAAGCGGAGAACATTACAGTGACTACTTGTGGTAACTGTGACAATGATAACATTGTATATAATTTGTCCTCATATTTTTGAATGCTGAGGAGTTATATGTGTTGAATAAGGGTCTGTCATTTGTCCTGAGCAGGACTTGCAATTATCAAGATGTAGTCATGGATCTCATGCTTTTTTGCAGGGGAGTGGCTCTTAGAAATATGTTTGGCATTGTTGTTAATAGTAGTTCCACCCTTAGACAGCCTAGCACGTTTGTTCCTCCATTGACACCATCTTTACAACTGTTTATTAATGCCTGTGAAAGGGACCTTATGGCATACTTTCATAATGGTAGTACTCAGAAATATTATAATTTAACTGCATTACAGAGACAAGCCCTCCAAAATTTATGTGATAATAGAGATATTACCATTAAGATGGCTGATAAAGGAGGAGCCATAGTTGTGATGGATACATTGGTATATCACAACAAACTAAGCCAGTTACTATCTGACACACACACCTATAGATTAATGAACCCTTTAATGGTGAAACATATGATAGAGAAAGTCCACAAGACCTTGGAAGAACTCTTGGATGACATGGTCATAAGTGAAGAGTTATACAATTTTCTTAGAATGGAAGGGGTTGTTATACCACTCTTCAAAGGCCTGCCTAAGATACATAAATCTTTGACAGACCCCCCGATACGACCCATAGTATCAGGTAGAAAATGGGTCACAGAAAATGCCTCTATATGGTTAGAAACCACACTTAGGCCATATGTTGATAAAATGGAAAACATATTAACAGACACAGGAGATTTTTTGAAGGCACTTGGAGGGTTAGTTAGGGCCCCTCATGATTCACATTATCTCATGGTTACATTGGACGTACAGAGCCTTTTCACGGTTATACACAATGATTATGGCATAATGGCTATTGATACATTGTTGAGAGAAAATGGAGCCCTAGATCATTATATCAAACAGGTTACAACTATACTTAGGTTAGTTTTGGAAAATAATGTGTTTTTGGGTCTAGAACAGACATATAGGCAAGCACAGGGTGTAGCCATGGGCACACCCTGTGCGAACACCTATGCTAACCTGGTACTAGCCTACTGAGAGAATTTGTACATTTTCAACAATAGAGAATGGAAGCCATATATTGGCTTTTATAAACGCTTTGTGGATGATGTTTTTATTTTGTGGAAGGGTGATACCATCTCCCTTAAATTATTTATTGATTTTCTACACTCCACAACAGATTTCTTTAAATTTATGGAAGTAACATCTTATACTGAGATAGACTTCTTAGATGTCACAATAGCACAGACTTTACAAGGTTTTTCTACCAGTCTGTATAGGAAGGGGTGTTGGAAAAATAATTTTTTAACTTTTGATAGTATGCATCCACGATACACTTTTCCCAACATAGTACAAGGACAGCTAGCCAGGTTATCTAGGAATTGCACGGATATTTGTTTCAACAATGAATTGGAGAGTTTGAAGGGTCTTTTTGTAGAGAGGGGGTATAATGAAACCATGGTCAAAGATGTTATAGAGAAGCATAGAGATAAAAGGGGTCATAAATATAAGCCATGGTTATCTAGGCCTGCTAGGGACATACCTTCAAGAGAAATGAAACAGGATGCTAGATTTAAGGTTATGTTCACTTATAGTAGTGATATAAAAGATATCACTGGAATTATAAGGGACAACTGGAACATCCTTACTAGTGATGATAGAATCAACACCATAGTAGGGCCGACTCCAGTATTTGGATATAGGAAGAATAAGAGTCTAAAAGACATTCTATGTGGGGAACTTGTTAGTTTATCGTATACCCCTGCTTTATCTGTAGGCAGCAAGCCTTGTGGTAGATGTAAGGCCTGCCCTCATATTTCTCAAGATGTCTCTTTTATACATCCTGTTACTAATAGGACCTATATGTTGAAAGCTAAAGCCACTTGCAGGACTAAGGATATAGTGTATCTGGCTAATTGTAAGTCCTGCCCATGTTTTTACGTGGGCAAGACGAATAATATGTTCAAAGTTAGAATATTGCAACATCTTTCTAGTATAAGAAACAAGGACACACATAATGCTTTGTTCAGACATATTAGTGAACATCCTACACATTGTTTTACTTTTAGGGCCATAGTCAATGTAAGGTTTAACAAGAGGGGAGGTGATATAAAACACTACACAGAACAGATAGAGTCAAGGAAGATCCTAGAGTTTATGGCACATAGGAATCCAGGGCTCAATGATGTTGTTCCTATTAAACCCACCTTAAAAAATAGGCAGGTTTTTTACTGAATTGATTTCACTAATTGTTCATTGGCTGTGTTCTTATTTAAATTGTGTTCTGCACCATTTTACTTTTGTCTGATGAAGGGTTAACACCCGAAAGTGCTTACCTCTCAGAAGTTTGTATGTTTTTTATGGCAGAGTTTTATTAAATTTTTGGATACATAACAGCACCGTTCCAGAATTCTTTTGTTTTTGTGGCTTCTCAATCGTTGTTCTCTGGTTGGGGTATCAGCACCAAGCATTTGTTTTTTGGACATACACAAACACCAACACATCCAACAATTACAAACTCATACATTAACCTGCCTACCCTAACCCACGCATACAACTTAAAAACAATCTAACACACACCCAAACTCCCACCCAAAACCCTTAAAAAACAGTCACTTATCTTACACTCTACGCAAATCCATATACCACATCAAACTACATCCAATATAAACACCGCATGTCACATAACGTAAAGCCATAACCACAAATTTGATATATTTGAATTCGCGATTATGCATTTTCCAAATTTGAAATTCGGCTTTATAGTCTCAAAATGCTGAAATTCGATATTTCAGCATTTTGAGATTATAAAGTGAAACTATATTATCTGGGAATGAGCACTGAAATCTGATGAACTTAAATAAGAGCCAACCCTGAGTCTATACAACACAAGACAAGATCTTGGTGTCAGAATATACACCACCATGAAGCAGACAAGCCAGATTACAGAATGATGAGAAATGTACTCTAAAACTCATCACCTTCAAATATATGGCTGCATCAGAGAATATTAGGGGACTGGGTCTCACTGTACAAGATTTTCATTTACATTTTGTCAAAGCTAGGATTAGTGGTAAGCTACAAAATCTTAATTTTCATTCGGTTGGTTTGGGGATACTCTGCTTCAGAGGAATGTGCATGGGGCCAATATTTATTACCCAACTTCCTAATAGTCTTAGAAACTAACTACTTAAGTTAAAATTCTAAAGCCCTCCTGTAATGTAAGTGATGAAAAAAATTTCTGTTTTGTCTGTAACATTACAGCAGGAAAATATATTCAAATGAGCAGCACTGGCTTCCTGTACCTCTGATTCACTTCCTTGCCATTTTCTTACCATTACAACCTTGATATCTTACTTTTTTGTACTGTTTGGTTTTTGATTCCTTCTACATTTCAGAAAAGTGCCCTCCATGGTGCAAGCTATGGGCACACTTCATTTACTGACGCCTGCATATCATTTACAAGCACGTTAATAAGCCATGTCTCAGATCCAATGCATCATGGTACACATCACTGCTTTCCCTTTCTTCTACAGAAATTGACAGACTTCGCTGCTGTTTAATCAGTTGTTTACTCTGTTTGCTTGCCACTGTAGAGCTTTTTGTTATTCAGCTTGCTTAATATAATTCTGTGTATAGTATCACTACTACTAAAGAACTTTAGGTAAACTTGACTTACTTGATCTGATCAGAATGCATGTTTTAATCAAACAATCAATGCATGCTATCTGATTTATTTAACATGCTATCCATTATTAACATGCCTTGTCTTTGTATATTTAACGCATTGTATGCAAAACATTCAACAATTCACTCCCTCAACAGTGATAGCACTAAAGACCAAATGGTGCAAGTTTCACATCAGTTATATTGTAACTTTATTGTTTCAGTTCTTTGTTAATTGTTTGACTTTCCCTGTGTTAGCTAAGAGTACTAGAGATAATGAGTTAATTATTTATGGCACTGAGCGTGGCAAAATGTATCTCACTCCCCCAAATATCCTCACTGTTTTTATTTTGTAACATCGAAGTCTTTGGATGTGGCAAGCATAGAGACACTCAGTTAATGTATTTCACATAGCACTTAAGTTGTATTAAGGTGGGTGGGTAGCAATAGGTTTCTTTATTTGTGCACTACAAAGCTGTGTATACTGGCATTTATTTGTTTTTGTTGTATAATTGTTTCATTCTTGGTATTTAGAAATGTGATTGCATTTTATATTTTGCATATTGTAAGGCTTTAATGCTTCACTTCTCAAGGCTTTACAGGAAGAAGATGGACCAATGTACCAACCTGGTCAACAAATGGTAAACAAAATAAAATATTCTAAATGCTTCATATTTTTACATTTTTTTCACGACTGCTGTTAAGGGCTAAGTTTGCAATTCATTTTCAGTGCTCACTTTAACTTCTTTTCACTAGTTTACCTATCAGGCTCTAACTATCATTTTTTTCCCGCTTTATCACATGATTACCACATGACACAAATTAGGCATTCTCCTAGTCCCCGAAGTGCCATATTTTTTATGAGTCATAGGAAAACCAGTTAACCTCCTTCCAATTTGAAAACTGTGTTTTAGATGTTCTAGCTATACAAGATGTCAGCATCAAAGATGCTATTAGCTTCTCAGCCTTCCAACCCTAGCAGACCCCATGCTTTGAAGCCCATCTCTGAATCGGAGTCACTTGCAATGTAAACAAAAGTCCAGTCATGGCGCAAAGAGACTGGTCTATTTAATATTTTTCCATATATCTGTGCTGTACAGTCTAGTGATGTGCTTTACTGCCTGTGGACAGGAACACAGAAGAAATGATATGTTGTAGTAAATTATCAGAGATGACAACGCTGAGTTCTTGTTAAGCTTTCCAAGCAGCAGCAGTAATGTGACTAGAATATAACTATTGAAGTTCATCCTTCTGCTTCTTTAATGAATATGGATTATGGGGGAGATCATAAACAGAGTTGGTGCGAGGTGGTTTTGTGCCTAGCATAAGTCATATCACAGTTCACAAAATCTATTTATTCAACCAGGTATATTTTGCTTGTGCTAGTCTCTGTGTCGCTGTGATTGCATCACATAGAGGTATGCATACATTATATACTTGGTGGAAAAAGCCTTGATTGTTGCATAAATTTAACCTAGGATATTGCCCACTGGATAGCAGTATACTGTTAAATTATGATGCATGGGCCAACAGATGATCCCAGCAACACTGGAGCACATCACAACCTGATTAGTGAGGGTGCTGTCTGAGTGGAGCAGAACATCTTGGGATGTTGACATTCACTGTGGTAAACTTCTAAGCACAATTTCCTTTTCTCCCCCATCTTCTCTGCAGCTGTGTGCAGAGCTCAAACCTTGATATGCATTAGTTCATAGCAGACACAGTGTATACATAACCAGAGCTGGATCCAGCCCCAGGTGACCAAGGCAATCACCTAGGGTCTATTGACTGGCTGGGAGGGAGTCTGCTGGCCAGGGGACTGTCACATTTACTATTTTAATTAAAGAAAAATATTATGTGCTTTTTTTTTTTTTTTTAAGGGCATTCCTCTTTAAGAATGTCCTTTGCATCTGGTCAGACATACCTGCTGCATTCTGTGCACATGGAATTTAATTTCAAGAAGACATTATTCCCGTGCTGCTTCCATAGAATATATATACAGTAACATAACCATGAACATAGTATGGACAGACAAGTAAAAAAGGTAGGTAGGATGTGTGTGTGTGTGTGTGTGTGTGTGTGTGTGTGTGTGTGTGTGTGTGTGTGTGTGTGTGCATGTGTGTGTGTGTGTGTGTGTGTGTGTGTGTGTGTGTGTGTGTGTGTGTGTGTGTGTGTGTGTGTGTGTAAAATGCCCTAATTAGGAATAGCAGATGGTTAGTTAATTTGCTTAGGCTTAATCCCTTAGTTAAAGGAAACAAGAGCTTGAATCCTCTACACCAACCACCAAGCTGCTAAAAAAATTGAGATTTTAAGGAATTGAGTTTCAGGTGCATTTTTAAGGAATTAAGTTTCAGGTGCATTTTCAAGGAACTGAGTTTCAGGTGCATTTTTTCAAGGAATTGTGAGCTTTAAGGGAAGATAAATTTACTGCTGCTCATGCTAAGTCTGTTTGCAATGTACAACTGTTTTGTTTAGCAAATGGTATCAGTGTTGTACTATAGAATTGAAAAGCATTGTTAGCAGCACAACAGGTAGCATATTTGTTTTTGGTGGAGAAGGCTGTGGGTTCTACTGCCACAACATGTAGATGGATTGCTGATGTGTTGTACTTTAAGAGGGGTTAGGGTGCTGCAGGCATGAGTATGCCCTCCTTTGGATGAGATGCCTAGTAACTATGCAGTTGTTATCAGTTTGCCATCCATTCCTATTGCAATATTACCAGTTTCCCATTTTTAATGTAATATAGGCAATTTATTCTACAATGGCAGCAGGCACTGAATTTGTAGATGAAACACTGAAATATAAAGTCATTTACTAGTGATAACCTCTTCATTAGTTGCAGTCTCTTTCATGTGGAATTATTCAGATGACTTCTGCTTCTGCGAAGACTGAATATTCACTGATATTTGTGCATTGTAATGAGAGAAGTTGGAGTGGTCTTTTATGGTTTAAATGTTCTGAATTGGGCATTATTGGTTCATGCATTTTGTTCCAATGCTCACTGGAAAAAATGTTCAAAACTACAATTTTAAAACACACTGTAACAAGTGGTGCTGTATTATACAAGGAATATAATTTAATACAATCAGGAAAGTGAATCAAATAACACATAGGTGTTTGCATGGGCCTAAAAAAATGTATGCAAGGGGCCTATGATTTAAAAACTGCCCAGAGGTAAACTTTGTCCACCACTGGACAAATATTTTCTATGAATGTGGGTTTTAATGCCATTTCAAAAAATGTGAGTTTCAAAGGCAGAGAAGTTTTAATGCTAGTTCTGTTTTCATTTTGAGACTCTATTGATTTGTTTAGCAAATTTCTATCAGTGTTTGTGCTATAAAATTTGAATTAAATTAAATCCAAATATCTGTAATCATTGTAGAAGTAAATCAGAGAACAGTATGTACACAGAGTTTTGAACTGTGTTTATGGTAACAGGGGAGAAATAGACAAGTAATTGGGCACTGGAATAGATGTGAAGGTGTCTGGGGTCTGGGTATGGGGGTCCCAATACAGTAACCTTCCTAGGGCTCCATCTGACCATGATTCCTATCTGTACACAACTATACAACCCTGATGGCGTTTTAATTAGTTGCAAAAGCAGTGTGATTTGTTAGTCACTTTGTTACAAACTGTATAAGTGAGTGATTCTGCTAAACAACAGACAGATATTTTCCTCAGCATAGTAATGGATTTTGCTGAGTCAATCTTCAGAGTCTTATTTTATATTTATTTCTGTTTCACTATGTGGAATAGCAAAAGGGAGAGTATTCTGTATTACAGGGACCTCGTCAATGTCACAATACAGTGTCCATAATTTCTTCTATAGGCCTCCTCTACTCAAATTATGTAGAAGTATTCTGGTTTTCAAAAAACATCTTAATTAAATTTAGGTGAAGTACACCTAGTACCTCTCTGTGACATTTTATCCATCTTTATATTGTCACAGTGCCACTCTGTGTATTGCAAGTACTGCACACATCATTTTGTTTACTATCAACTTAGCAGATACCTTTGAAATATTTATTCAGAAAAATATGATGAGCTTGAATAATTGTTTCTTCAATGTCTTGCTTGGGCTATTCCTTTCTCTTACTGTAATATAAGCTCAAGTTGGTCAATGTATCCATTTCTTCTGTATAGGCAATACCTATCTCAATCTTTCCTATATAATTAATAATCATAACTGGTCACGTATAAACACAAATCTAAATCAATGGCTGCCTAGAGAATGACTGCTAAAATCAATAGCATTCAGAAAATGAAGTAACATCACTTTTCTAAGATATTTGACTTGTCAGTATAAAATCATGTATCTTTGATGTTTTATTACGCTGCAAATTACAGACATTTATTTTTTCTATGGAGGAAGCTGCAATGGCAAAGCAGCCAAACTGTCATGTGAACTTGGAGTCTGAACATAATAACATTGATTCATTCACTGTGTACACTTGATCGTGAAATAGATCTAAGAATCACTTGTGCCTCCTCACAGCTTAATTAAAGCAGCACATACAAGAGACAGTGAGTATGATACTAAATACTTTTTTCTTTCATTTTCATGCTTGCCTTTTCCATCTTTACACTAAAGGTATGCAAACTGCTGTAAAGTGCATGAAATAGTTGCTGGTCTGTCCGTCATAGGCACCACCCATGCTGGGTCTTGCAAACTGTGCTAGAAAACCTGGCACAAAGACCTTGTGCCAGTCCTCTGTCAGGTGTCCCCTCACCATGTGTGACATCATATTAGACCCCTAAATACTAGTACTCTTCTGTGTTCCAGTTTTAATTGATGCTCTTCATCCTTCACACCCAACATATTTTTTAAGCTTTTAGCTCATTGTTAACCAGACAAGTGAACTGGTCTAACTGCCTTAAAAGCTGTAGCACATTTTGCACTGTACACAGATAGTTGGTAGAAGCAAAGAGAACCTGTAATCAGCCAATAGCTTTTAAGCTGTTAGACACTTTCCTGTACTAGACTTTTATTGTTGCTGCTGTTTTATGTTTGTACAGTAGTGTGGGGAGTTTACCATTTTAAAGGGGTCTTTTTATGCCATTCTGTAGTAGCTGCCATTTGTGTTTTAGAATAAGGCCCACTAATAACAATTAGGTTCTGACATAAGAAAATAAGAAACTCCCTATAACAGACCTGTTATAGCGGGTTTCTTATAAGAAACTCTCTATAACAAGGTATTTTCTTCCATTCCAAGCTAGCAGTAGTAAAACTAATTGCAGACATAGCTGGAATATAAATAAAAGAGTTCAAAGGCATAGCCCCTAGATGAAAAGTACTACAGGCTGTGTCTCAACATAAAGCACAAGTATTGCTTGTTTAGCTACAAAGTGTTTCAGATGATACGGAGTGTTTTTGTTTTTGGTAATGTGGAAATGAGATTTTATTGTTTTTTGGGGGTAAGATAGGCATCACACATGAGCTCATTCCTAACATCTATCTAGCATGGTCCAATTTAACCTAAACTTCTCTTGGTTATTATTTATATATAAGAAGTACATAATTATGCAGGTTCCTAAATTGCACACTGACTGTCATTTGTCCATACATCCTTAATGTCTCTTTAAGTCAATTATTAGATTTTTTTTCTGTGGTGTTTTCTCAACACCTTAGTTTCTTCAAAATTTAATTTCAGTCTTTTTCTACCTTCATAATAATGCCTGCCATAATTATGACGGACACTACTGGACTCAGTACTGACACTCTAGTACTCTGTTAGTACTCTGTTTCTTGATAAAAGTACTCTAAATTCCACTCCCTAATTACTGTTCCTAACTATTTGCTTGTCCACCACACTGTTCTTGGACCCGCTGTTCTTCACTTGAACTTCTGCACAGCCTGCTCCATGGAACATTTTCGAAGGACGTTTTGAAGATAGAATGGACTACATCCAACATATCTCCTTCATTGACATCAGCTATCTTAAAGCTGCATCAGATTATACTGATATGATACTGCAGCTAAGAATCCATGGTAGTACTCATCTACTAGGACATTTTTGACAGGTCATTAACAACGTACCCTTTTCTCAATTATCTAGAAAGGATGGACTCGTACAAACTGGCTTTTAATTGCGTTGATCCTTTCTTGAACCTCAACATCACAATGCAAGCGTACCATTCATGTGCTTTGCCAGTCCAGCATTACCTCTATCATTTCTTAGAACGTTAAAGAGGTCTGTTGGTGTTTCTCCAAAAGTAAGTGCTAATTCTTTTGAGACTCTTTGAGGCAGCATATTCAGTCCATGAACCTTGTCCCTTCTCAGTTTCACATGCTCTTTCATTAATCCAGATTTTGATACCCCCTTTTAAGTCCATTGACTGTACCACCACTCAATGCAGTATCCCTCTCTGGCAGTCTGTCACCACTTATTTTTGGTGAATACTAAAGCCAAGAATCAATTTACCACTCCTTTTGGATCCCCCTCACTATTACTCTTTTTATCAACCTTTTCCAGGTCTTTTAGGCCTTTTGTTGCTTTTCTCCTTACACAAGGGTGGTTCGTCTATGTAAAATTTTGGAGTCCAGCTAGTGAAGTCAGTGTATTTGCTGAGTTGCTGTAACTATAGTTGCTTACTAAATTTAATTTTGCATTGCAGTAGCTTAGGAATGGCGTGGTTAAAAGCCACCGGCATGCTAGTGGTAGTGCTAGTATTCCAGTTTTACTCTGTCCTCCTATCAGCATTTAAAAGTTTAAGCATTATTTCTGTTAGCAGCTTGGCTGTAAAAGAGGACATTTTAGTGCAAACTATGGAAAAAATATAATTTATTTATTTATTTATTGATATTTGTTAACCGGGTTTGCCCAACTGGGCTTGTGACCCGTTTTCAGTGGAGACCTGAGGAGAAAAGCTCCAGTAGTACATTTTTAAACAAAGTTCAATTTTAAACAATATTGATATAATAGCAGTTATAGCAAAAAGATTCGCATATGTTGGGTTACATGCATAAAGTTAAAGTTGCATTAAAAAGAAGCTTAGTAACAATTTTACATTGATATAGTTCAATAGGTCAACAATAACATTTTTTTGTTTGTATAAAATTATGCAAATGCATAGTAGACACATTGGAGAGAGAGGTGTAATGAGGTACTAAGTATGGACCTTTTGAAGGTACATAAAGGGAAGGAAGACTAGATGGGGTCATGGCAAGGGCAGGTCCTAGAATTGAGAAAGTAAGCTTCATGTGAATGATGAAGTCCTGACTACAGCTAATATGGCCCATGTTTGTTTAGTTGCACAGATGTCTGAGGAAATGGACAGGCCAACATCAGCTTACTTATCACTGAGAGACAGGCTGCTAAACCTGAGGAGCTGGTGACACCGAGTGGTGGCTGAGTACATTGCCCACTTTTAGCGGCCACATTTTGTTATGCTGTGTAGAGCGCAAACTATTCTGCTTAGTTGGAGAATAGAATGTATGTGTGTGAACAACCAGTTTTGATTCTGCAGGCTGCCTCAAGTAACCAGCTTGCTGACTCACTCACACCCATCTCTTGCCACTGGAGGAATAGATGGGTCAATAAAGATTCCTTGGCAGGAACAAAAGGGCAATAGTACTCTCACCTAGCTCAGGTATGCCTAGCTTTAGGGGAAAGAGTGTTTGAATTGAGTACATATAGTGCAGACAATGGGTAGGGTCTCCCAGAGATGAGAAGAAAGATAAAGGCATAGATTTGGAGTTATTACAGAGGCACATTCATAGGCTATGTTAGAGTTACATTGTTCAAAATGTTCAGAATGGAAGCGATACAAACAGAAAGGTTGGAGCCGCTGCCATCTAGGCATGGACCCTTAAATGTTATCTCAGGAGTCTTTGATAATAACAAGCCATATCCCCACCCATCCCAGCAACAGTGACCGTAGACATGTCTGAGAAAATTTTGTAAATGCCTGGCATGCTTTCTAGTAGACCCTGTAAAGGATTTTGCAAAAGTGAAGCCAGGGTGCCTTGACTGGATGTGTGCAAAATCCTGAAACAAAAATGATTCACAGTACAAAAGTTATTCAGTTAGAAAGTCGAATTTTCTATCATGGGAAAACAAATCAAAAAACGTACTGAATGCCAGGATGACATAAAGACCAGAAACAAGCAAAATTATATTACATTACTTGAATTATCTGAAAAGAATGAACCTTGATAGTCTATATGACTTACTGAATTGCTTCTAACTCTTCAGTTGGTATTTGTCTGCTGGCCTGGCAATCAGTAGGTGGTGAAAAAGGCACACCTTGTGTCAGACAAAAATGTCTATTCCAGGGCAAAGGGACATAGTAATTATCTTCAAAGTACTTAATTATAGAGAGAAGAATCATATCATACACATGGCCAGAGAGCTGACAACTCATAAATGAAATGAGGTGAGAGCGATCTTTTTCCTTATTCACTTTGTAACTATAAGAGAGAGACAAAATTCTTGCACATTAATTAGGAAGAAACTAAGAGTAAATGCTTTCCTAGCCACCAGAGAGTCTCCTCCCTGTATATAAACTTAAAAAAACAAGGTGAAGTGATATGATCACAGCAAAGAGCATGACTTTTCTGAACCCCAAACATTTTGCCTCTTCATTCTCTACTGGGTGAGAGCTAGTTGTGCTGCAGCTATTATCCAAGCAGCCATTAGTAGATTTTTGTAAGATACACATTTTTGTTACATAGATGCTCACAGAAAAGGTGTGCATTGAATGCGGAGGTGGGCCATCATCCATTTCTCTGACTGATATAGACCCTTGGGTAACCCGATACTCCCATCTTCAAGTGGACTGCACTTGGTAGGTAACAGGTCTCTAATAGAAAATCACTAATGGAAGGCATGTCCTGCAACACGTCCCACAGCAGCATCCTTTTGGCTGTGAGAGACCTCTTCACTCCCTCTTCTTCCTTGGCTACCTGCCCCAGGGCCCAGGCCACTATCTGTCGGTTAGTTTTTTTTCCATCCCTCTTCTTCACAGAGCAAGTCTCACAGCAATGAGAAAGATAAAAGCATTGTCCTGAAGCTGTAGATGGCTTTATGAAGAGCATTTACTGTGCAGTACTGTTATGCTTAAATGTATACTACATAATGAGAATCTAAGGTGTGCAATGCAAAGGAATCTAATTATGTATGTATTGCATATCCCAAATGTTTGTGGTAGGAAATAAAATATGTCATGCATGCCTGCAGTCTACTGATCATATAAGTTCAAGAAAGCTAGGAGTAATATTACTAGTGTTAACCCCCCAAGAGCCTGACATCCTGGAAAGGAATGTACTGTAGATGGTGAGAACGAGAAGTATATGTTGAGTGATACGTACTATGATAAACAGCATATTGTGAGCAAAGGGGATGTTCTGTCGGTGTTGAGAGTGGGGGATAGATACATTGCCATAGGTGATCTCGCTGGATTTGAACAAGTACAGCTATGACAATTTGATATATATTATTGGTATAGGATAGTATCAGATGCTACTAATGATCAAACATCTCAGTCTGGCAAACATTTCGGCCTACAGGCAAGGAAGCAAAGACATGAAAGTAAAATAAGGAGCATGTGACAGGATTCCAAACAGAAGAGAGCTTAGATCTACTTGATTCTGCAAAAGCAGATATTTGCCCAACCTAGAAAAGTCTGCTGTACTGGATGTACTACAATGTCGTTATGTGGTTTCACCAATGACAGAGTAAATGGAAAACACGTATGTGTATCAGGGTTTCATAGTCTTATTTAGTAATCTGAAAACCTACACAGCATACAGTGGCAGAAACATAACTGGCTAGATACTGTAGCCTGGTGAATACCCTAATCTAAAATGTTTTTTTTTTTTTCCTGATCATAGCAATAGGACATGGATAGCCAAACGATGTCCTATTAACATACAGTCTAAGCACCTGCAGTCAGCACAGTACTTTCTGGGTTGACAATCATTAGCCACGTGCTAATCTAACTAGAGACTGCCAAGAACTGTGCGGTCTAATTACTTGTGATTGGTTGCCCTTTCTAACCAACTGCAGGGTTTTCATAGATATATCTACTCAAATAGTCATATGGCTAGAGACTGCAGACATTTGTAGAGATATTGGATATCAGGGACAATTTTCACTTTGCAGGTACAAGACCAGATGAAAGTGTGAGCAGTGTGCTTGTACAGTCTACTACAATACATACATTTTTTTACCATGATCAGCAGGGGAGAGGGACCTTGTAAACCTTTCAACTTTGATCAAGAATTCTGGACACAACCAAAATAATGGGAGGATAATAGGGTAACAAAATCATGGGCAAGTTTCAAACTGTAATAGAACATGCTTTGCATCAGCATGCATTCTCTGAACAATAAGAAGCATGACATTCTAATGATTGACATAATTCATTTTTCTGCAGTCTACTGATCATATAAGTTCAAGAAAGCTAGGAGTAATATTACTAGTGTTAACCCCCCAAGAGCCTGACATCCTGGAAAGGAATGTACTGTAGATGGTGAGAACGAGAAGTATATGTTGAGTGATACGTACTATGATAAACAGCATATTGTGAGCAAAGGGGATGTTCTGTCGGTGTTGAGAGTGGGGGATAGATACATTGCCATAGGTGATCTCGCTGGATTTGAACAAGTACAGCTATGACAATTTGATATATATTATTGGTATAGGATAGTATCAGATGCTACTAATGATCAAACATCTCAGTCTGGCAAACATTTCGGCCTACAGGCAAGGAAGCAAAGACATGAAAGTAAAATAAGGAGCATGTGACAGGATTCCAAACAGAAGAGAGCTTAGATCTACTTGATTCTGCAAAAGCAGATATTTGCCCAACCTAGAAAAGTCTGCTGTACTGGATGTACTACAATGTCGTTATGTGGTTTCACCAATGACAGAGTAAATGGAAAACACGTATGTGTATCAGGGTTTCATAGTCTTATTTAGTAATCTGAAAACCTACACAGCATACAGTGGCAGAAACATAACTGGCTAGATACTGTAGCCTGGTGAATACCCTAATCTAAAATGTTTTTTTTTTTTTCCTGATCATAGCAATAGGACATGGATAGCCAAACGATGTCCTATTAACATACAGTCTAAGCACCTGCAGTCAGCACAGTACTTTCTGGGTTGACAATCATTAGCCACGTGCTAATCTAACTAGAGACTGCCAAGAACTGTGCGGTCTAATTACTTGTGATTGGTTGCCCTTTCTAACCAACTGCAGGGTTTTCATAGATATATCTACTCAAATAGTCATATGGCTAGAGACTGCAGACATTTGTAGAGATATTGGATATCAGGGACAATTTTCACTTTGCAGGTACAAGACCAGATGAAAGTGTGAGCAGTGTGCTTGTACAGTCTACTACAATACATACATTTTTTTACCATGATCAGCAGGGGAGAGGGACCTTGTAAACCTTTCAACTTTGATCAAGAATTCTGGACACAACCAAAATAATGGGAGGATAATAGGGTAACAAAATCATGGGCAAGTTTCAAACTGTAATAGAACATGCTTTGCATCAGCATGCATTCTCTGAACAATAAGAAGCATGACATTCTAATGATTGACATAATTCATTTTTCTGTAACACTCAGTGATTTACTAGAAAATCAGTGAAAGGGCAAAATATAAAAGGCAAAATCAGAGTTGTTCTGCAAAATCAGGGACAGTTGAGCTGCATGGTTCCATGTAGTAGCACATTTTGCCCTCTGTAGGAGTATGAATTTCTGTGGCTATTTTTTACCATTTTTCGGCAATCACAACTGATTGTCAGAAGTGTCGGTCTTACTTTTATTGTTTTTGTTTGTTAATTTTGTTTCTTTGCTTTTTTGTTTTTGTAAACATGGAAGCTCCATTTGGGCAGTGTCCATTTTAAAGTGAGGTCTAGGGAAAAAAGACCCAGTAAAGCAACTAAAGTATGGGAAAAAAACAACTATACTATAATATAGCATAATACATTTTTCATAGCAATATATTAATGAAATAAACTGTATAATAATAGAGATGAGTTTCTCATCAGTGAAAGAATATAATAAAATATTATCTCTTATAGCATGAAAGCATTTTATCAGGCTACTTCAAACAGAAGTGTGAAGATTAAATGTTTCCCCTGAGATTCATTAATAATCGTGTAAGCTTCACGCTAAGCTTACATAATTTAAGTGTGTTAGCATGAACAGCAGTAGTGCTAATCGAATATGCATGCTACTTGACATGATTACACATTTGCAAGGACCTTTTCATGTCCAGAAGGCCATGGAAAGGTGCTTGCAAGCATTAGCACAGAAAGTAATCAAAACAGCTTGGCTATAGGCAAACCTAATATACAAGCATACGCTATAGAACAGAAGTACTAAGGGCAAGTACAGTGAAAGAATTCTGAAGGAGGAGATGTTAAATGGGGGAATTGGACACAAGTATTTATTTTATTTATTTTACATTTGTTGACCAGGATATATGTCCATTTTCAGCCAAGACCCAGGGAGAAAAGCTCCAGATAACACATATAGAACATAGCAGATATGAGTCAAACATATTTACAAAGCCCTCTAGTAGGTACTCACAATACAGACAGTGTGTAATAGCATAAAAAACAACAGGCTGCAGCAAGCTATTATGAGCAAGAGATGCATACAATATTAATTTAAATAAGGCATTGAATAAGTAGTGATTACTCAGGGTTAGAACAGGGACAAAGCCAGTGCTCTTTAAAATACTGTTTGAGGCCTTTTTTGAAGAGACTTAAAAAAGATACGAGGGTAAGGTTAGATGGAAGTGAATTCCAAGTTTTATCAACGACATTGGCAAACAGGGAGTCGCCGGCTGAGTTAATGGCTTTGTGGATTTGGACCAACAGTTTATTGGATGATCGTAGCTGCCTTGAATTACTGTATAGCTTTTTGATATTTTTGAGTGCCGGAGTATTTTCAGGGTGGTACAGAATTTTGTGTGTCACTATAAGCTGATTGAACAGAAGTAGGCTAGGCAGTTCTAGCCACCCAAGAAGACTGAGGTTTTGACAGTGATGTGTCCTATATGTTGAGCTTATTGGCAATAAGGTTGTAACAGTGAGAGAGCTTGCAAAGTTCAGTTTTGCTCAAATTGGAGAGTATGGGGGAGGCATACAGAAGAGTAGAGAGTAGATGTGAGCAGGCGATTGCAGTCCTAGCTAATGGAGTTAGAAAAGGTTTGCGTCTATATAATGAGCCAAGCTTCTTATTAATGTTTTTTATAGTTTTACTGATATGCAGACCAAATTTGAGATTATTGTCCACTATTACTCCTAAAAGCTTAGTATGGTCATCTGGAGAGATAGAGGTACCGTTGTTGGATGTTCTGGAGAAGGAAAATAGGGTGGTTCTACCAGTGGGGGTAAAGAGGAGCAGTTTAGTTTTGTTGGGATTTAACAACAGATGGTGATTAGAGAGCCAATTTTCAACTGTGTTAAATGTGTTTTGTGTTAAGGTTTGCAGGCCTAAAGGGGAGGAGGCCATGCAGATCAGGGTAGAATTGCCTGCATATTGAATGCAGGTTGCATCAGGGATGGCAGTATGAAGACTGTTGATGAAGATAGAAAAGAGTAGAGGACCTAGAAAAGAGCCCGGAACTACATGAACTACAAAATGAACTAGCATCTCACCTAAGTGTCATGCTTAATCATAGCCTCACCTCAGGCTTCGTGCTCACTGAGTGGTGCACAGCTACAGTTATCCCACTCCACAAGGGGGGGATACACCTTGGATTCCAGGAACTACCGCCCCATCAGTCTGATGAGCCTGATCTGCAAGGCCATGGAATGTATTATCATGGAACTTATAAACAAAGACATTGGCAACCTTCAAACACTGGACCCCATGCAGTTTGGGTTCATGAAGGGCCAATCTTGTGTTCTGAACCTGATTGACTTCTTTGAATCAGTCTCTAGAGCCGTGGACAAGGGTAAGGTGGTCCACACAGCCTATCTGGACCTCGCCAAGGCCTTCAACACCATCCTCCACTCTGGAATCATAGATAAACTTACTAATCTGGGCATTAATCCCTACATCATTCGATGGGTTGCCAACTGGCTTACTGACAGAACCCACAATGTAAAAGTAGCCGACTCCAAATCCAACTCCAGACAACTGACAAGTCGAGTACCTCAGGGTTCAGTCCTGGGGCGGCTCTTGTTTTGCATCTACTTCTCTGAAGTACAGACCAACACTAAGGGACTCTGGCTAACAAAGTTTGCAGATGACTGCAAACTGGGAGCCATTAATGAATCCCGAAATGATGTGGGTATTCTACAAAAGGGCCTTACAGAAACAGATGCTTGATGCCAGAGCCATTGGCTCAAGCTCAATGCCAAGAAATTATTAGATATCCCCTTTAGGAAAAAATATGTACCCATGAATCACCACATAGGTGGCAGTACACTAAACACCAAAAGTATGATAAGAGACTTAGGGATACAGGTGGACAGTGGTCTCACCTTCGATAACCACATCACCACAACAGTCAGAAAATCCTTCTATGTGGCACATCTCCTCACTAAAGGCTTTTGATCCAGAAAAAAAGGAGGTCATTGTCCCACTGTACTCATCCCTCATTAGACACATTATAGAATACAATGCACCATTTGGTATGTACCTCTCAAGACATCTGCAACAACTGGCAAGGCCGCAGAAATACCTCACTAAAAGAATCACAGGTCTAAAACAGATGCTCTATGCTGACCGTCTAAAAAAACTCCACCTATACTCTGTCGCATATCGTCTCCTCAGAGGTGATCTCTGCTTAACATACAAGGCTATGTCAAACCCAGAGCTGTTGGACATGCTACACTTAAAGAAATCCCAATCCCTCAGAAACACACACTCCAAGGATCTAAACCTTGTCATCACAATAAACAAAACATGCTGGAGAGATAGGTTCCTGACCCAGAGACTCCCCAGACTCTGGAATAGGCTGCCCATACATGTCAAGCAGAGCGCCTATTTGGCCCTCTTCAGAAGGAACCTTGATGATTGGATGGGAGATAGGAAATTCACCCCAGGGATCACATCAGTCACCCTGCTAGACAGGGGTACAGGGAAGTAAATACTGTGGGAAGAAATAGCCAGGGAATTGTTATGGCTAGGCTTGTATAGGCCCTAGGGCCAATAGCCTAGTACCAACCTATGAACTTATGAACCCATGACTGCTTAAATCAGTAAGTTGACTCTTTTTTCACAAATTTCTTAGATGCTGACTCATCCATTCATGCAAGGATTTCTCTGTTTTCCGACACAGAAAGTTTGATACCTACAGCACACAGTGCATTCATCTCCTTCAGACTGACAGCAACCAAGACTTTTAAATAAATATTCAGTATTGGGATGGACAACTGTATCTGTAATATTAACAGAACTGCAAGGACTGAATCTATATTTGATAGTGCTGTTTGTGCTTACTCTACTAAGACCAGCATTCATAACTGAAGGTATCAAAGTCTTCAATAAATTATAAATAAAACTAGATGCATTCTTCCAACAACATCAGCAATGGTGTTTTTACTTAACAGACAGCCCATTTATCATGCAACACTCGCTCAATAAGTATGCTACAACTATTAAGCTTAATGGTAAAACATAGCTGAAATTGTGCTTTCTTACCTTTATTATCATTACCTGCATTACTACTACCTTCTTCAAACCCAACATTTACACTTCTTAGCTAGGGTGTTCCTTTTCCAAAATAATACTATTCTCAGTTCACTAGGGCCTATTTTTCCTGGATGTGTAAAATTATAGCAACAATTCACAAGGCATTACCTTGTTGACAAATGACTGTTAGAAATTACCCTTTTATATAATATGCTTTACACAATTCAGAAGGTATTTGCTAAAATACACTAGTCGTATAACATCTCTCACCTTTGTAGGTTACAATGAAATCAACCATTGCAAATACTTAAAAATCATGACACTTAAAAACTGAGCATTGCTCAAACCATCTGTCCACTTAAAAGTTAATGGTCCACAGCAATAGCTAATAACTTATAAAAAAACATAATCACTCTTATAAATGCCACTCTATAAATTAAAAAGCCATGTATGTAACAATGAAAGGAATATTACCTTGTGTTTAAAAACTACATGACAAAACAATGCCTGCTTGTTATACACCAGAAGACTGGAGGCCTTAACAGAGGTCATAAGTGACTCCAGCCATTTTTTAGGTTTTGTAAAAAATACCATCACTTAAAACCAAACTTAAAGTGTTGTAACACATATTCGCAGAACTTAGTATTTCATTATGACTATTCATAAATGACCAAAGTTTTTGACACCCTTCTTACACCTTCCCAATCATCTTTTAATGGTATTTTGCTATATAAGAAATCAGTGTGCAATGTTGTTGCATCTTCTTCTTCTTCAGTCTTGTCATTGCACCATATTTGTAAAAAAACGCCATCAAATGTAACTACCAAACATTTTCATATATGATCTATTTCATTGCAAATTGCTTAAGAAAAACATTCCTTTTACATGAAGCAATACAATGTATGGGTGGTTTTGTTATGAATGTGTGATTTATTTTGAACACCGGAAAAGATGGCCGACATATTTAATTGGTCATATAAATCTTTGCTGTGAAGGGCTGGGCAACAAACAAAGAATAGGGAATAGCATTAAAGTTTGGGAAAACACCAGAATGCATCCCACTTCAAGCAGCCAAAGGAAAATTACTGTGACAAATGAAGTGCACCTCAAAATTTTGTTTTATTTATGCCTTCTTACTTAATTTTGTTGAGTCAGACTACAATTGAGACTTCTAAATATTTCACACTAAATATCCAGTGATACACAAAGAGTTTATGCCTATCTTTTTAAAGATAATATAGTCAATGTAATTAGCAAATAAAACTGAACACCTTTAAGAACTTTCCTTAGTTGCTTGTCTATTTTGACAACTATATTTATATTTCCCCTCATTTACTTAAGTTACTCAGCATCAATAGAGCTACCAATATTAAGATAAAAAATGCAACTTAGCTGACAGACTGCAGAAATTTTAAAAAGGTTATATTAAATTTGGCTTATTGGTGACATCCAATTGCTTGGTTCAGGAAGTGCATCATCCTTTAAAAGCTGTAGATTATATTGCTCTTGTATGTTCTGTTATACACTATACTTTGAATTTACTATATGATTAAATTTATGTCAGGTGACTTATTCAGACTTGTTTATCTCAGTAGTGTTCTTGTTACAAGGGCCATGCCCTAATTGTCTAGGGTCAGTCATCTCTCTGGCATCTGTATTACTGAAGGAAATGAGGTTATCAAAGGATCATATTTCCCTAAATCTGAATAAGATCTTGCATTGAATTAACATGTATATAATTTTGTTTATTTTTTACTAGTTAGAGTCAGGTGGCATAAAATGTGATACGTTTATGATGAAGTACTGGTGAAGTGGCATTCTAAGAGCAGATTTTTGACCACAAACAATAAATACTTGTTACATACTTGCCCTTTTTAACCAATTAAAAATATAGCAAGTCTGCAGTACATACAACCTCAGACTCATTATAGGTGACATAATTATAAAGGGTAACTTTAATTCTATCTTCCTAACATCAGAAATACCATTTGTCAAACCATTCTGACTGAGATCACATTACTGTAGAGATCAGGAAATTTGTCCTTCCCCCACTGTAGTGCAATCTCAGAGTTGGTATATATAATTAGCTGGCAGTGTGGGACACTGCCCTCCACATGAGAGGGTTCAATGAATGCCATTTCTAATTAAATGTCATTCAACGATGTGGTTGTTCAACGAAAAACACAGAGGAAACGCAGTGTAGGCTCCAAAAAATATTTTATTGCAGCGCAATGCTTCGGATGTCATATCATAAAAATAAATGATCAAACACAATGTTCAAAGGCTAATAAAACAATGGGTAAATGCTGAATATCACTGGTTTAGCACTTTCACCAACGTATGTTGGCTTCTTCAGAGATGATAGCGTAGTTGTTGGATTCAACGGAAACTTCTTTCTGAATGTGGTTGTTCAATGAAATAATATAGACCCATCTTCAGATGCACTAGACAGTGGTCAAGTATCAATGTAGTTGTGTTACCTATTGTGTAAGCTGTTAGAATAAGTCTTTCAGTAGCTTGTATACAGCATGATTTTGCTTTTATTAATGTAAATATGTACAGGAAGTATCAGATGCCTAGAAAAGTCATTAGGCTGATCCTAGAGAATAGCCCAAAGGTGTCACTAGGGGTGAATGAGGTTACAATAATTAAGAGTACACAGGAACTAAAACTGCATGTCTGTGTGGAAGGTACCACCCCTAATTTAACAAAGGTGTCACTTTTAATCCCATTTGCTGAAATGGTCTGTGTTGAGAATCACTTTAAAACAAAGTGCTTTAATTAACCTTATAAAGAGAATTATATGATCACATAAGAAATGAACAAAACATATTTACAGCCACAAGGATATGGTAAAAAAAAAATAAATTTACATATTTACTGATGTAAGAATATGAAGCAGCTTACGAAGTCAAACATGAATGGAAAAATGGAATTATGCTTAGCAGAACTTTGTGGATAAGATGTGGCTAAAATGATTGAGATGGCTTATGGTACAGGGATAGCAGCATATCATTATATAGAAATGTATGAAGACATTAGAAAATCCAAGTGAGAACAGTTGCAGGAAAGGATACAATTGGGAGAAGACAGAGAAAAGGGGAGAGAAGTATGCAGAGGTAACAGGTGTGGAAAGGAGAAGTGTGAGAGTGATGCAGAGAAAAGGGGGAAGTAGTATGAATGAGAGGCAGTAAGTAGTAAGGAGATGACAAGATGAGATAATGAAGGATGAAATTGGGATAAAGGAGTGTGAGAGAGTGGTAGAGTTCATGTAACCTGACCTGAGTGAGTGCAGCTGCATTTTGTTTGGACAAAGATGTGTTCCTTGAGCTGTTGTCTTAAGTCCAAGTACTTTTAGATGTCTCAGATTAAGAGAGAAATATAGTCCCATAGTTTAGGTGCTAGGATGGAGAATGCATGCTTAGCACAATAAAGTTTAGTTGGGATTACATGTGGGGGTTTTGATGAAAAGTTTATCAGTGAGCAGGAGCAATGTCTCAGGAGAAAGGGCTTTGTGAATTAGTGATTCCAGTAGGAGGTTGGTTCTCAAATGTGCTGCGAGCCATTTGCTTTGGCAAGAGTTTGGCAGTGGTGTTCATTATTGAGGGAGTTAGTAATAAACTTGCAGATTTTATTGGAGATGTTTTGTAAGGTGGTGGCATTTTTCTTTGAGGCTGCAGCAATAATGGATAGTCCATATTAAAGTTGAGATAAGAGTATTCCTTTGCCTATTGCATCTTTGGCTCACTTGGATAAATGAGGTGATAGAGGCGAGGTAAATCAACCACATTATTCTGAACCATTAAAACTTGAAGATCAAATTTAATTTTGGGAGTATTGGATCAGATAGATACTTAGTGAATTATTAGGGCCACATTGAATGAAATTAGTTAAATTAACTTTGAAGCAGAAAAAAATCTACTTTATAGGAGATTACTAGATTAATGGCCCAGGTCCCCTTATAAGCCTAGCCAAGAGTTTATCCCCAGAAAGAATCCTCAGTCAGCACCTGTCAACCCTGTCAGTGAGGGACACAGGTAGAACCCCTGGGATAAATTTGTGGTTTCCCATCCACTCATCAAGGTTCCGCTTGAAGAGGGTCAGCAAGGTATTCTGTTTGATGTGTATGGGAAGTCTATTCCAGAGATGGGGCAGCCTCTGGGAGACAAACCTGTCTCTCCACCAGGTTTTGTTGATGTCACATATTAGATTCAAGCCTTTTGAGTGGGTAATGCATGAGGAGCTGTACTTAGAGATATGGAGCATCTCTAGTAGGGCAGGGTCCAAGATTGCCTTGTAGGTGAGACACAGATCACCTCTGAGCAACCTATACAATACCGAGTAGAATGATAGTGATTTGAGCCTGTCCACATAGGACAGGTGTTGGAGGCCATGGATTCTCTTTGTGAGGTATTTCTGTGGCCTTTCCAGTTGGTGCAGATGTTTGGAGAGGTACGTACCAAGCAGGGCATTATACTCAATTATTGGTCTAATTAGGGAGGAGTATAGAGAGGTAATAACCTCCTTTTTTCTGGATGCAATCCCTTTACTTATGAGATGAACCAAGGAAAAGGCTTTTCTGACCACTGCTGCTACATGATGGTCAAATGTGAGATTGTTATCAACCTTAGTACCCAGGTCTCTCACCACAGGTTGTGTGATTAGGGGGTTTCCGTTGATGTGGCAATCAGTAGGGGCTGTGTTTTTGCCGAATAGTATGCAATACATTCTTTTGCATTTAGCTTGAGGCCATGACTTTGGCACCAGTCATTAGTTGCTGTGAGACCCTCTTGCAGTATGTTAACATCATTTGGGGAGTCAATGACAGCACCCAACTTACAGTTGACTGCAATGTTTGTCAGCCACTGACCTTTTGTCTTTCCCTGGACTTCTGAAAAGTAGATGCCAAACAGTAGAGATCCCAGGACAGATCCCTGGGGAACTCCACTAGTGACAGGTCTGCTAGCAGAAGTGGAGGCACCTAGGGCCTGTAAACAATGTTAATGATATACTAGGCAGCTGGAATGCATCATAAGCAGCCAATCACACTGTCAGCACCTACTGTCGAGCACTATAAAGTATGCATACACCCAACAGTCTGACTTTTCACTCATACTCTACACCATTAGAGTACAGACTTGGGAATTTTAACTGAAAGAATGCTAGGGGCTGCTGCAGATCTGCTACATCTATATGTGCTAGATGCCTAAGTCAATGCTGCTGCTGATGCTGCTGACAATAGGCATAGGCAGAAAAGGAGAAGCATGTTCAGGCCCAGGGTAACCTTCCAGGATCTACATGAGGTGGAGATTTTAGAGCACTACAGGGTGGACAGGGACATACTACAAGAACTCACTGAGCTCTGCCACCCTCAACGCAGACCCAGAGGCAACAGAGGGGAACCCATCCCAGTGGAAACAAAGGTATGTATAGCCCATAGGATAAAAGCCACAGGTACCTTCCAAAAAACAACTGGGGACATGATGGGGGTCTCACAGGCATCAGCATCCAGGGTACTCCACCAGTTCCTGGATGCCATGCTATGTTTTTTATTAATGCACAAGCTATTAACAACAGATAACGTGAGGCTGATTTTAGATATTATGGATTTGATATTGTTAAATAATTTTGTCTTCTTTGATGGGGAACATTTTAAACAATTGCAAGGCTTTGCAATGTGGGCAGCATGTGCCCCTACTTTTGCAAATGCTGCTCTTTTAAGGTGGGAATTAGAGGAAGTCTTCAAATTAAACTCTTATAAACATTGTGAATGCTGCCTGTGCTATCTGGATGATATAGTCTTGATATGGACAGGTAGCGTCGACCAACTACATAAGTGTAGATCATTATGTATATTGAACCTAGTCAGCCACCATAGCTAGAGAGCACACACATATAAGTTACTGAGCATGTGAGAGATCAGTGCCATTTTGTGTAGTCAGTCAGTGTGAATGTAAGCTTGAATGGAGATGCACGTGTGTGTGTTAGAATTAACAAGTCAGTCAGTAAGCATATGAAGTATGAAGTATATGTTAAAGTTACAGCTCCTGATGTGTGTATGTACAATAAACAACTTGAAAGCATAACCAGCTTCAATGTCTTATTTAAATACAAATTCATTGATGAATTAAAACAGCCTGCTCATTTCTTGAAGTTCACACACTAAACACATGACAGCACAATGAATTTTTTGGATGTGGAAGTTAAAAAGGATAGAAATGTTAGTTTTATTATCTCGATTTACAGGAAACCCACTTTTTGCAATGCTTTTCTGAATTACAAAAGTTGTCATCCCACCCATCAAAAGAAAGGTGTAGTTAAAAGTAAATGTATAAGAACTTCCAGGCTAACTTCTGATAACAATGAATGCATAGCACAATTTGGTAATGTTTAAGGAATGCAGCTATGCAGATACTGTAATTGATTACCACTATGTACAAACTCTTAATGAAAGGGCTGAGAAATTTGCTCCAATTATTAACAAAGGTATAAACAAACCTAATATATGTACATTGGCTGATAATGTAGTTAACAGTATCAACTGTGATTCAACCTTGTCCCTGTACTTCAGAAAACCTGGTCCTGCACTATTCCCTAGACTCACAGGACATTCAGAGTATTATACAGAACAACTGGTCCATTTTAAAAGGGGTTGAGAAATTTAAAGCATATTTCCAAAAGCCACCTGGTTTTATATTTAAAAATAGACCAAACATGAAAAGAATCATACAGAGACCGTTTAAATCAATCTACAACAGTTCACACAAAACCAGTAAGTGCGGACACTGTAATCAGTGTTCATACATTGATGCAGAAATGGATGGAGAATTATTTAATAAAGTAAACAGATGGCTGACCAAAGGTAGATACTGCTGTTCTACTGATAAGGTAGTTTATCTGGCAAGGTGCTGTACATGTTCCACTTTTTATATCAGAAAGATGAATAACACATCAAACAAGAGAATTTATCAGCACTTGTACAACATAAATAAAAAAAAAGACAATAAATGTGCATTGGCCATACATGCAATTTCCTGCACTAATTTCAGCATGCTTAAATTCTCTCTACTGGAGAATATTCAATCAGATTTATATGGTGGTGATTGGCAGAATCACAAGTGAACTAAAATAAAGGACTTCTTTATTGCTGCTTTTAATTTACATAACTTTCATTTCTACACAGGAGTTAGCTATGTTTTAATGTATTACATCTGTGTGTTGTTACTTAAACACAATTGGTTGTTTTTTTGATATGGAGATTTTGATTGGTGGTTGTGATGGTGTGTATGCAAATGTCCTTTTAAAGTAGAATCACTTGTTGTGTGAGTTTTTAATGGTTCTGATGATGTCTATTGAATGATATAGATGAAAGTGCACAACCTTTTAAATAAATTCTTACCAAGCCATATGCTACCTGGACATTGCTTCATTTGATAGAATTAATACAATGTAAACACAAAGTGAAATGGACAGCAAAATATCACCTTTTAGCATTTGCTTCTACTATATTGTGTACTGTGGTACAAACCACCTATGCTAGACTTTCACTTTTGATGCACATACTTAATCCCCTTCAGGCTATAGCACTGTAGCATTCCATTCTGCTGGTGATGACTGCGCCTGTCAAACAGTATTCACCTCTCATCTTTCCAAGATGGCTGCCCACTGATCAACAGCTTAATTTCAAAAGCTCTCCCAGTGTGAACAGAAAGAAACTGATATATAACAGCCAGTAATCCTGCCTGTTTTAGTAAAATTTAGCTACTGGCTAGTAAGTACACTGCCTGGATACCAGCAAAGAAAAACTTAGAGATCCTGAAAGAAAATCAACTAGAGAAGGTGAAGGGAAAACAATGAGTGGGAAGAATATTGCACTTGTTCAACAAAAAGCACTTCAAGCTCCTGCTTTGATACAAGAAATGGTTTCCAGTAATTTAGAAGAAAAATAAATCAAATCTGTTCAGAGCTAAAATAAATGAAGGATTGAAGGAGTATATCAACTCAAATAACAAAAAAGCTGTAAAAACTGAAAGCAGCTTTAAACTGGTATTCAGATGGACTAATAAAACTGAAAAAAATCAGAAGTCAAAATGAAGAAAAGACTGGCTGAATATGAGGTTGCTCAAGAAAATCTGTGTCAAAACATGGTAGAGTTAGAGGGCAGAGCACACAGAGAAAACCATTTTTGCTGCACCAGAGAAAAGTACAGTTGTGTACTCTTACCATAAATGTAGATATTCGAGTGTGTTCACTGTTGCAGTCATCACTGTAGGGTTCTTCCTACCAGCAGCAGCCCCTGATCGGCCAGAATCCCAAAGTCTGGATCGGGCGCCAGCTGAGGTCGCATTTATCCTGATGTCAATGCGCCGGAAGGTATAAAGACCTCAGCTGATGCTATTTCCCCAGTTTTTCTTGCCCCAGATGTCAGGTGCCCAGAAAGAAAAGGCTAAAAAAGAAACCATGCCCAAAACCTCAGCAGCCAAAATACCTCATAACAGACAATACTCAGGGAAAAAACAAAAGAGGGGGTATGAGGGAGGGTAACCCGGACTACAACAGTGAACACTCTTGAACATCTACATTTATGGTAAGAGTACACAACTGTATTATGTCCTTCGTGGTTCACTGTTGCAGTCATCACTGTAGGGTTGAGTCCCAAAGCTAAGGAAGGGTGGCTGGAGGAGAAACAGAGGGAGCGGTCACAAAACCTTGCAAAACCACAGAAGCAAAACCTGCCCTGGATTTAGAATAGAGAGGGAGGTTGTAATGCTTAGAAAAAGTATGTACAGAACTCCAAGTAGCAGCTTCCAAAATATCCTTTGTAGGAACCCCACAAAGAAAAGCTGCTGAAGTAGCAGTAGCCCGGGTAGAATGAGTCCTAACATTAACAGGAAACGGATTGCCATGATAAGAGTAACAGAACTTGATGCAATGAGCAATCCACTTGGAAATGTATTGCTTAGTGATTGCTTTCCCCTGAACAGTAGGAGCATAAGCAACAAACAACTGATCAGATTTCCGGAATATCTTGGTCCTGTCCAGGTATAGACAAAGCTGTCTATGCACGTCTAGAGAGTGCAAAAGATTTTCTTCCTCACTTTGAGGATTAGGATAAAAGGTAGGCAAATGAATAGTCTGATTCAAGGCTACTGCCAAAACCACCTTGGGCATAAATGTGGGATTAGTCCGTAGAGATACCCTGTCCTGATGAAAAATAAGGAAGGGTTCCACAGCCATGAGTGCTTGCAATTCCAAAATTCTTCTAGCATAGGTAATAGCTAAAAGAAAAGCAGTTTTCCAAGACAAAAATTTAAAATTTGTGGAAGCAGCAGGTTCAAAAGGAGACAAAGTTAACTTCTCCAAAACATAGTTAAGATCCCAAGTGGGAACAGGAGCCCTTATAGGGGGCCGAATATTCTTAGCCCCTCTAAGAAATTGTTTAAGTAACGGATGAGAAAAAATTGGAGGAGCCTATCGTAATGTGCAGAATTAGCAGAAGCATGAAGCTTTACAGACAAAAAAGATAGGCCCGTATGTAATAACTCTGTCAGTTACTGTAAAATCAGAGGAATGTTTGGAACAGAAGAATCACCACCCTGGACTTGACTCCAGGAGCAAAATCTTTTCCATTTTCCTGCATAAGATTTTCTAGTGCTGGGCCATCTAGCTTTAAGGATTACATCCAATACCTGTTTGGAAAGGGCAGAGGTGTTTACAGACCCTGGATCCACCAGGCAGCTAAATGCAGAGTCTCGACATGACTGTGCAGTATCCGCGTCCCGTTGAGACAGTAGATGAGGGATTTGAGGCAGAATCCAGGGAGGCTCCTGAACCAAGTTCACCAGAGTGGAATACCAGAATTGCCGAGGCCAATTGGGAGCCAGTAGAATCATGTGCGGTCTGTCCTGTTTTATCTTCAGAAGTACCCGAGGTAGAAGAGGAAAGGGAGGAAAAGCATATACTGAGAGGTGTTTCCAACTGAATGAGATGGCATCCACTTTCTATGCTAGTTTGTGGTAGGTCCTTGTGCAGAATGTTGGAAGTTGATGATTCTGAGGGGATGCAAAGACATCTATGTCCGGACATCCCCAAGCCTTTATAATTATCCTGACTATCCGAACATCCAACATCCATCCGTGTGGATCTGAAATGTGTCTGCTCAATTTGTCTGCAGAGTGTTGTCTTTCCCTGGCAGGAATTGCGCCCATAAGTCAACACTGCAGGTCAGAGCAGTGTACCAGAGATTCATGGCTAATCTGCACAGGGGGTAAGAGTGAGAGCCCCCCTGCTTGTTGATGTACCACATCACTGTAGTGTTGTCTGTCCGTATCAACAATTGTCCTGGCAGAGAAGGTCCCTGAAGGCAATCAGGGCCTTCTGTACAGCTAGCATCTCCTTCAAATTTATGTGCAGGTGTGTTTGCTCCTTCGTCCAAACACCCTGAAGACATCTCCCATGCATGTGGGCTCCCCATGCATAATCTGAAGCATCCGTTGTCAGAATTTGGTTGGTCGGTGGAGGACAAAAAGGCTTCCCCTTGTTCTGTAGACAGGCTTCGGCCCACCAAAGAAACTCTCGCTGGAGACAAGGCAAAATCGTGACCACTGTTTCCAAACTGTGGTAATGCTGAGACCAGACACTCTTGAGGTACCACTGCAGTTTCCTCATATGCAGCCTTGCATATGGTATTGGCAGAATGCAGGAGGCCATGTAACCCAAAGCCTGCAGAATTTTTCTTGCAGTCAGCTGCTTCATTGAAGCCAGGTGTCGGAAAAAAGAAGCCAGTTGCACTTTTCTGTCTGGTGTCAAGGAAGCCATCTGGGTCGAAGTACTCAGAAGAGCACCCAGGAAAGTAAGCTGTTGTGTGGGTACCAGGTTTGATTTCTTAAGATTCACTGTGAAACCGAGGCACTGAAGAAGATGCTGCACAAAAGCTAGATGCTAAAGTAGAGTGTCTTTGTCGTCCGCTTGAAGAAGACAGTCATCCAGATAAGGGTAAATTTGACTCCCCTTCTGTCTGCAAAATGCCATTACTGGTGCCAGGAACTTCGTAAAGACCCTGGGCACAGTAGATAAGCCAAAGGGCAGCACAGAGAACTGGTAATGTTTCGAACCCGCTTTGAAACGCAGATACCTTCTGGACTCTTGCCTTATAGAAATATGCAGGTAAGCTTCTTTTAAGTCCAAAGTCACCATCCAAGTGTTCTTGCTCAACGTAGGCAGCAGCTGCTGCAGAGTGAGCATCTTGAATTTTGGTATATCTAGGAAGGTGTTTAGTACAGAGAGGTCCAGGATTGGTCTCCACGAATTTTCCTTCCTGGGAACCAGGAAAAGTCTGGAATAAAAACCTTGCCCTATTTCTAAATTTGGCACCAATTCTATGGCCCTCATAGCCAGGAGGGACTGAACCTGTCGTTGTGCCTCTGCCCACTGATGATTTGGCAGGTATGGCCAACCGTTCGGTTTTGGCAAGGTGTGGAAATGAAATCTGTAACCTCTTGAGACTATGTCCAGAACCCATTTGTCCCAGATTATGTGGTTCCAATTTTGATAAAAAAGAGAAATCCTTCCCCCCAAAGGAGCTTCCAGGAGAGGTGCCCCTGAAACCAGAAATGGAGAGTCATAAAGACTGTTTTCGGTGGGACTGAGACTTATCATCACCTCCCTTGGGAGAGGGGGCACTCCACTGCCTATTCCTAAAATGGGACTGTGACTGTCCCCTACCTCTGGAATGCCTGAATCTGCCTCTCTGAGACCTGTCCGAGCCTGGAAAGGACCAAGATTTAGTTGGCCAGTGTCTGCTAAATCTAGGAGGTTGCACCTGTAGAAAATCCTTAACTGTCTGCATAGATTTGGCTTTGTCTTCCATTTTCTTCAATACCTCTTCAGCTTTGGATCCAAACAGAACATCATGCTGCAAAGGGGCTTCCAAAAGTTTGGCTTTAATCTGATCCGGCAAGCTTTGATCCCTTAACCAAGCATGTCATCTAATAACAGCACCAGTTGTTGCAGCCCTACAAGAAGCTTCCAAAGAATCAAAACCACAATGCAGGGTATGTTTACCCACTTGTTCAATACCATGCAATAAAATCCTGTAACTTCTGATTATCTGCACCAATAGACACAGCTGACATCTTTTGTTGAAATACAGACAAAAGGTATTGCTGATACTTCAGCATATGAAATTGATAGTTCAAAGCCCTAATAGATAATGTAGCAGAAGTATAAACCTTTTTACCCCATCTCTCCAAAGCCCTGGACTCTTGGTCAAAGGGAATAGGATTTTTAGCAGAGGCTATGAAATTGATAGTTCAAAGCCCTAATAGATAATGTAGCAGAAGTATAAACCTTTTTACCCCATCTCTCCAAAGCCCTGGACTCTTGGTCAAAGGGAATAGGATTTTTAGCAGAGGCCACTTTAACACCCTTAGGACCCTGAGAAATTGTTTCCGGATCAGACGAAAGATTTTTAAAAAGAAATTTATGAGAATCTGGAACCCTGTAATACCTATCCGGTTTGGCCAGGGTAGGGGGAAAAGCATCAGGAGAGAGAGAAGCTTCCGAAAAAACATCATCAACAATGTCCAATACAGGGGGAATAGCCAGAGGCTTATGCTGTGGGAGAAGAAGAAAATCCCTAAGCCTTTTCTTGGATTCAGAGAATTCCTGCCCTTCCAGTGAAAATGCACCCTCATATCATGCAAAGTTTCACCAAAAGAATAATCCTCAGTAGGAGAGGCGGAAGGAAAGGAATCTTCAGCATCAGAATCCTTATAAAGAGGAAAAGAATAGTCCTGCTCAAGGGAAGAAGCAGAAGAAACAGAAATTTGGTCTGAAGAATCATAATCGGACTGCAATCTAGGCTTCTTGTCAGGAGGTGGATGAGAACCCCTGATCATAGTTAAGAGATCTCCACCCATCCTAAGCATCTGCCTCTGAGGCCTAGGACCCTGATCAAAAGGTGCCTGTGCTAGCCACTTCACTTTAGCTGGAGCCTTAGACTTTGATTTAGCATGTAAACCTGAATCCACATTTACAGGAAGCTGTGAAGGCCTGTGAACTCCCTCAGAAGCCGGTACCTGCCTACCGGCTCCGGACCCAACTGAGGGAGCAGTATCCGAAGGTCCAGTCCCTGGCAATTCTGAAGATCCCATCAGCTCCACACCAGAGTTGGTACAGGCAATTGGTTCAAAAGATGTGGACGACAGGGGCTGCAAAGGCGCCTCACTGACGACCGACAAACCAGCAACTGGCAATAACTGAGTAACATCCTTTGCTGTGGACCTCGGAGGCCTGTCTGCATCCCTGTGCCTCTTACACACCCCAGAAGCTGGAAAAGAATCTGAAGACATGTTATAATTAAACCTTTTTCCAAAATAGTAAAAGGCAAAGTTATATCTACACCTAATAGTACGCTGATTAAATCTAGCACAAAACACACAATTAGCAACATCGTGGTCAGGACCAGGCAGGGAATACAGTAAGAGTGAAAATCCCTATGAGGTATTTGCTTCCCACAAGAAATACAATTATTAACTTTTTCTGACATCTGACTGGAGCAAGAAAAAGACCTCCCCAATGGGGTACATATCTGTAAAAAATTAAAATCCTGGGGTTAGATCCAAAAACAAACAGGAACAGGCCGGCTGGCATCAGAGAACTGCAAAGGGCACCATGCGCCAAGAAAGACTGGGGAAATGGCGTCAGCTGAGGTCTTTATACCTTCTGGCGCATTGACGTCAGGATTAATGCAACCTCAGCTGGCGCCCGATCCAGACTTTGGGATTCTGGCTGATCGGGGGCTCCTGCTGGCAGGAAGAACCCTACAGTGATGACTGGAACAGTGAACCATGAAGGACATCTGGAAGGAACAGGCTATATTAATTTTATGAAAGCACAAATAAGTAACTGGACTGGTATTCCACAGCAGGCTTTATTAATTGAAACATTGTGTGCATGGTCCAAACCTGACCATGAAAAAGCAGTCAAGACCCAATCATACCAGCAGGAGGAATTGATCCTGACAAAAGTTGGTAGAAAGGCAAAGTATTTATTAAAATTGGCGATAGTAGAGTATTTGTGGAAAATTATTATTTACTATACACCAAGGAGAAGAGAAGCATATTTATTTTAGCAATCAGGGAATGCCAAGAGGAAGGTGTAAGATTCAAGCTGATGTATCCAGCTGTCTTCAGAATATTTTTCCTGGAAGATCAAAGTCATTTTTTGATTCAGAACATGCTAAGGGGAATAATGCAGACGTTTTTCCAACGGGGGTGAATCATCAAATAGAAGGGGACTCTGCACTGCATTTTTCTGATGGTAAGGCTCATAAAGAGACTTTGCCAGTGAAACCTTTTCCAGTGCTGCAAAGAAAAATGCTTGAGAGGCAGAAAAATGCACAGGAGTTGACTAGAAGAATCAAGAGTACCTTCAACTTTAACCTGAGTTTGTGATTGGGAGATGGAGATGAACAGAAAGATCATCAGCAACACTGAAATTAGTACATAAATGTGAGACTATGAAGCATCAATCACATTAGTGAAATATGGCTTTACAAGAAAAAGTGGTTGAGAAGGATTGAATTTTTGTTGACTTTGTTAAACTTGGGATATACCCCACTTCATGCCATTGATGTTAGAAAAGTTACTAAAAGGGAAAAAGAGAAACAGGGGAAAAGTAACTGTAAGTAAAACAATTTTTGTTCTTAATAGCATTTTATGATACACATTGCATGTTATATAATAAAGCATTTTCAGTGTTTGTTGTATGTGATAAAGACACTGAAGTAAATACATACTATTTTCTTTTTTAGTTTTAAGAAATGTAAGTATTACAATGTAAAAAGAAAAGAAAGGCTGGACAAAAGTATATTTAATTCAATAGGTAGGTTATAATCTTGGACTGTTGGAGTGGGGGAGGGGGTGTAAAAGTACACTGATTATAATTTACATAGAAAAGTTTTCTTTTACTTTTGCATATGTAAATGTCTGGGTTAATGCATTTGGCTTAATCCAATGATAAGGTATTAGTTAATGCTACTTGCTTTTAAAAAATGAGAGACCGCAATGTAATGAATAGTTTTCTTTAAGCAAATCAATATTTAATGCCAGTTGAGAAGCCTGCAGCTGAGGGCAGCTCTAAATTTTGTTCTTTTGTTTCCATGAAAGCAAGCTGTCTAAAAGTGAAGGCAATAAATCACTAGATCTGGACATTGTTTACTGAGAAGAAACATAAAATTAAAAGGTACAAGGGCAAGCAGCTTGGTAAAAAAATAATAAAGCTTGAAATTATTGGAAGTGAATAAGAAATAGCAGAGTTTCTACAACAGTGTATAATTTAGTTTTATTTAAAGAGAGCCAGTGCACTTTTTCTTAAGGCTAAAGGTTAATGGTTTCTGAAAGCATACATGTTATGTTTCACATCTGGGAGGGGAATAAAGATAAGACAAAAACAGACAACAATTAATGTAAGTAGAAGCACAGGCTGTAACGAGCATCCTAGAATGGATAACCTTAATGTTAGCTTAATTAATGCCTATGGGTGCAGTTGTCGATTTGGGACATCTGTTCCTATTAGGAGGGTTAGACTTCATTATTTGAAGATGTACATAGTTTTGTGTGTTTGCTTTAAGTTACTGTGTTATGGGGTGTTATGTGCTGTGTTTGCTTTTTTGTTTGACAGTTTTCATTAAAACAAAAAGGCTTGTAAAATGTCACATAGGTTCAAATGGAAGTGACAAAAAACAACTGTATAAAAGGATCAACCTACCAAAAATGTGTGGTTGCCTGTAACACAAAATTTAGAAATATACATTTAAAACAAGCTGTCACATATAATAGGTTAGAATAACAACTTCTTATCATAGTGGTTACACTAAACATATTATATTGGAATGTGACTGGCCTCATAAGTATAGACAAAAAGGTAAGAGTATTGAATTAATTTAAGAAATGCAGAGTGCAAATAGCAATGCTACAGGAGACACATTTGGAAAGAAGTGAGCATATGAATTTGATAAAGAAAACATTTCAGGATGGATATTCAGCAGAATATCAGGGAGAAAAGGAAAAGGGGAATACTTATACCAATTGCTGGAAAAGGTCCAATAGTAATAGAAGAGTGAGAAGATAGAAATAGTAGGCTTGTGGAAGTATGCTGCTACTGGCAAGGGAGGAGGATTACACATGCATGTATATATATTCCACCTAAAACTGCTATTGCGGAGTTTAAGAAAACTTTTAAAGAAATAATCATCTTTCAGCAGGAATATTACTAATAGGTGAGGACTAGAACTTGATTTGCAACAGTGAAGATGCATTCAAGAGACATAGAAGGGAAATATAACAAAATAGGATAGATTTTAAATTAAATTTATGAAAATATTTGATATGGAAGACATGTATTCAGTAGTATGAACTCATAGAGGATTTCCCTAAGGTGCAAGAAATTGTACATTTAATTGAAGGCTTCAACATGCATCCAATAACTACTTCAGATCATGTGCCATTAACAACTAAGATAAAAATGCAGGATAATGAAGTAAAAATGAATCAATGGCACTTCCCCACCTACCTGTTAAAAAGAGAGAAATTTAAGGAATAGGTACTGGTAATTATTCAAGACTTATTAAAAAAGATAGAAATTCAATCAGAAGTTATAGCTAGTGAGTGGGATAAAATTAAAGTGGAGTTTAAAAATAGGGTAACAATAAATGAAAAAGAGGTATAGTTAAGAAGTAACAAGAATTATTTAGAGGGGCTTACAAAGGTTAAAGTATTGCAGATCAAGGTGAATCACTCAGAAAAAAAAGAATCAGAACTGGAGAATGCTAAGGAAAAAATAAGGGAATATCTGGATAATATGCAGGAGGCTAGAATGATTGCTGTTAAACAACTTTTTTATGATAACTCCAGAGCACAAAACCTCTTAGGACAATGACTTATGCAAGAGAAAGTCGAAAGGGTTGTTGCCAAACTTAGGAAGCCTATAACAAGACAAATGACCTATAAAGGTAATGGAGATATTTTGGAAATTTTATGAAAATGTGTATAAAGCAGTGGAATTTGGAAATTAAGAAAAATCACAAATGGAAATATTTATGGAAGATTTAAGTATGCCAAGGTTAGAGGTAGATAAGGCTCAGCAATTAATTAAGACAGAAGGAAATGAGATACAAAGGATGATGCATAATCAATCTGCAGGAAAGTCTCCAGGAATAGATGGTACTATTGTGGAAGCTTGGAAGCTAGGAAAGAAGAAAGTGATAAAGATCTGGAATGTTTAGTTTAACAGTATTTTAAAAGGAGTGAAGCACCAATATTCTGGAAGAAAGCTGTGGAAGCTATAATACTTAAAGACGGCAATGACCCATCAAACCCAGCTTCATATAGGCACATTTCAAATTTAAATCATTATTATAAAGACTTTATGTGTATAATAGCTAAAAATGGCAAAAACTGTTAAATATGGATCAGTATGGTTTTGTGGAGGGAAGGGAAACATTTAATAACATTAATAAAACAATGATGATCCAGAGGAAGTGGAATGTAAGGAAATACTTCTGTTGTTGTTGGGTTTTAATGCAAAGAAAGCATTCAACAGAGTAAGCTGGGATTTTATGAGTTATCAATGGAAGCATTTGCATTCCCTGATTCAATAATAAGGTTAATTAGGATGATCAGAGGCAAAAATTAAAATGGGAAGGTTCATCTCTTTTAACTTGTGTCTGAGCAGAGGAACTAGGCAGCAGTATCCTAGTTTCTTTTTATTTTTGTTATATTTAGTGCCATTGACAAAGAAAATAAGGGACTCAGAAATTCAAGGATATAATTGGTATGGTAATTCAGAAAAGTTGGCTTTATTTGCAGATGATATTATTTTGTACCTGATAAAGCCAAAATGGACATCTCAGTGTTGTTGAACATTCAGAGATAGTTTCACGGATATACAATTAATGAAGATAAACCAAAGGCTATAGCCGTAAACTATGTACCCACACATTAATTGGTTTAGCAAGACCCATATTTATGGGAACACAATAAAATTAAGTATTTAGGAGTATTGATTAAAAAGGATACTGTTATGGCAGTTAGATATATTTGGGAATGGACTAAAAAGATAAAGCAAGAACTGAGAAACTGGAAGCTTGTTATTTATGGATATTACTGTTCGATTCTCAGCTGGAGTGTGGGGATTGCCTTCTGTGTGAAGTCTGCATGTCCTCTCCGCGGTCGAGTAGCATTCCGAAAGATATGCGTGAATGGGCATGCCTTCATGGAAGGTTGGGCATTGAGCTGGCAACTCTGCACTGTAAAAACCTACTGCCAATCATTAGCAGACCGGAGTTCCACTGTGGCGACCCCTAACCAGGTAAAGCCGAAAGACAAACAACAACAACAACAACTAGCAAGATACAAGTAGTGAAACTGCTTTTAGTCCCTTTAGTTTTTAGGTACAGGTCAGGCATATTTTATTAACCAGAGGAGACATTGTGGACAATAATTAATAAAGAACTGAAAAATTTTGTTTGGGAGGTGAAGAGGGCAAAGATCAAGCATGATAAGTCGACCTTCCAATAGAACAAGGAGGTGTATGATTATCTGATTTGAATGGATATTTTAGAGCTGCACTATAATTCAAAATAGAAAGAGATGATGATGATGATGACAATGGAGCAATTCATATCATATTGATAAAGTAGCAGAAAGCATTCTAAGAACTAAGCCAACATTAGAATGGAGAAACAAGATTTTGCCAGTAGGGATGACTGCAATTAGGGGTACAGAGAACTGGCAAGACAGAGAAGGAATTTACTGGAGAAAATTGGCAAAGGAATCAAGGTATTGGTAGCAAACAACCAGATGGGAAAGGTAAAACAATGGGAAGACATTTGGATTGCAAAATAGAGACTGCCTTCACTATTGGAGATTGATATCAAAGTACAGGTAAGAGAAAAGGCTTGTGGAATCCTAAGTGAAAGACCTGCTCTAGTAGAGTTTTTAGCTGAATTGAGAACAGAAGCTTCTGTTAAAAAAAGGATAATTAGTAGGGTATATAAAATATTGCACAATAACTATAGGAAACAATTTGAGGAGGTTAGAAAAGATTAGGAAAGAGAGATTAGATAAACAATTCACAAGAAAACAGTAGGAGGACATATGTTTGACACCCAAATATGTAACAAAGTCTGGAAGATTTAAGATTTTTGCTTGGAAGTATTTGCAGGCATGTTTGTACCCCAAGCAGATTCCAAATAATGTTTCCTCAGGTAGATAAATGGAGGTGTGATGGAAAAGAAAGAGGTAACTGGGAACATATGTTTTGGGAGTGTAACGAGTTGGCAGATTTTAAAAATTACCTACAAAGTACTCTGCCACAAGTATTGGGTGGGAAAATGGGTGTAACTGAAGAAATTATTTTTTAGCTGGGATATATGATTTGAATTGCCTAGACATAATGTTGTATTAACTATTATTCTGGTGGCTGCCAAGAATAATACTAATAAATGGAAATCAAAGTCTAAACCAACTATATCTGAAGCAGTGAATATTGTAACAGAGATAAAAAAAAAACTGAAATTGGAATCTTTAGAATAGGGTAGGAGCAAATTACATATAAAAAATTGAAACTGTGGGGACAATGCATACAGAATCATGTTTTGATGGAGGAATAATGAGGTTTAAGGGAAAGCATGAATTTATGTAGTGTTGGATTAATGATAACTGTGTAAAAGAATGTATGTGATGTATAATGATTGTAACTGTGAACATATTAACACGGTTTGTTTTCTCTTATATTAATGCATGCTTGCCTGAGTCTTAAGTGATAAATCAAAAAATGTGTTAAAAAAGCACACTATATCAGAACAGCAGTAGATGTTGAATATAGTAAAATATTTTCATTTTTTTTATTTTGCAAATACCCTAATGTTTATAGACATCAGGCTTTGACGTCAAGCTCTTAAAGTATAACCAATCAGCCACTTATGCTGTACTACTAACAAGGTTAAAAAATATAAATGGAAAAACATGCATGTCTACACCTAGTGAGGTTTGATTTTATTGGCTTGAATACACCTATAAATACTTAAAAAGTAAATAAGTAAAAAGTGAGAAGTGTTCAGCAGCCATGTAGCCATGTAGCCGAAACAGTGGTCTGTCCTTAAGGTGTCATTTGCATATAGCCCATGGACCTCCAATATAGGAAGCTTAAGGTTTGAAACGGTGAAGACTCTAGCTTGGCTGGAAATGGGTTTGTCCATGTGATCTTTTTATCCTTTCATTTAGAAGTATATAGAAATAATGACTTTAAGGTACATGTTTTGAGTTAAGGTGCTAATCTAATAAAGCAAACAATCTTCGGCACAAATTAGTGAAAGTGCTTATGTCATTGCATGTGTTTTAGCACATTCCATGCCTACTGAATGTTTTCCATGTCATGTCTTAGGCTTAGTATCGTGGTGTGCATGTTATTAATATAATTGTATTCCTCGATGATGTGTTGCACAAGGTTTTTCATTCCAATGCTCATTGCCTGCTGTTACTTAACAAGGGAGTAATGCTTCCAGAAGTAATCCTTGGTATTCTGTCTACTTTTTATTGATCTGCTAGGCCTGAATTTGTGCCAAAGGCATCTCTTCATCCACTGAATATGTCTTTGTCAATAAAAATGCATGTGGGCATATGCACATGTATGTGTGGGTGTGGATGGGTGTGTCTGGGTTGGTGTGTGTGTGTGTGTGTGTGTGTGTGTGTGTGTGTGTGTGTGTGTGTGTGTGTGTGTGTGTGTGTGTGTGTGTGTGTGTATACATGCACATGTATGTGTGGGTGTGGATGGGTGGGTGTGGGTTGGTGTGTGTGTGTGTGTGTGTGTGTGTGTGTGTGTGTGTGTGTGTGTGTGTGTGTGTGTGTGTGAGCATGTGAAACTTTCCATTTTCTATATAATTTTTCCTTGAGAAAGTGAGCCATTTTCTTGATCGTGTCTCTCAACAAGTCTTCAACTCTTGTCCTGAGAGCTGTCTACTACCAAATTAGACTTTTCTGTAATTAAAATTAATTATTTTTGTTTTATTGTTTAAGTTTAAAACATATCTGATGTTCTTCTCTTTCCTTCTTTTTTAGTCTTTTGTCCAGTGAGGTTACTTTGACTTCTACCATCTTTCTGAAATCACCATTCGCATCCTCAAAAGTATACTGAGCAAGTATTCTAGCAACTTCTCTTGGAATAAAGTCATTATGTCTTTGCAGGTGAATTACATTATACTGACCCATTTGTGATGTCCTTATGTATTATTTAGGCTGGAATTCCAAATTGATATATATTGCTAGTTTAGTTGATTGACTTGACAAGTTGATTAATGAATGTAGCAAATTATTTTTGTTGAATAGGAATAATTAGCATAAATATTAGCACTTTTGAAAACTAAAGATAATGAAGTAAAAATGAGACAATCACACTTCCCCACTGACCTGTTAAAAAGAGAGAAATTTAAGGAATAGGTAATGGAAATTATTCGAGACTTATTAAAAAAGATAAAAATGTATTCAGAAATTCTAAAAAACGAAAATGTAGTTTATAAATAGGGTAACAATAAATGAAAAAGAGATATAATTAAGAAGTAACAAGAATTATTTAGAGGGGCTGACAAAGGTTAAAGTATTACAGAATGAGGTGAATCACTCAGAACAAGAAGCACAACTGGAGAGTGCTAATGAAAAAAATAGGGGAGTATCTCGATAATATGCATGAGGCTAGAAAGACTGCTGTTAAATAACTTTTTTTTTTTTTGTATAATAACTCCAGATCCCAAAACCTCTTAGCACAATCACTTAGGCAAGAGAAAGTTGGTTGTTGCCAAACTTAGGAAGCCTATAAGAAGAAAATTAAACAGAGATCCTGTAGAGGTAATAAAGATATTTTGGAAATTATATGAAAATTTGTATAAAGCTGAGGAATGTGGAAATCAAGAAAAATCACAAATGCTAATATTTATGGAAGAAAGACTTAAGTATGCCAAGGTTAGAGATAGATGAGGCTCAACAATTAATTAGCACTTTTGGAAACTGAAGATTAACTATATAATCATTAAAGGTGAATGAGAAATGCATATGCAAAACCGGAACTAACGGCAGATGGAACATCAGTGTGTTTACAGGAGTTCACAGATTTAAAGTACTTGATAACATAGTAGCTACATGTACCTTTATAAAGGTTACTTTTGTGTATTTTTGTAGTTAATGCAGACAGAAGATAAAGGTGGCAGCAACAGCATTCTGAAAATCTTAATTAGTGAGATGTTTTTTGAATCATTAATACAATAAACACTAACACTACATGGATAGAGAGGCTCGATAGAGAAAGAAGCTTCATAAAGGTGCCTATCAGCCCTGGGAGTGAAATACAGTGACTTGTCAAGTGACAGCCTTATGCTTCTGCTATTTCAGCTTTAAGGAGTTATTCTAATTAATTTTTGTGTCTCACGTTGCTACCTTAAATTAGATTGTTTTACCTTTCATCTCCTATGAAGCAGTTCTTTGTTGAGATAATAAGCAAAATGCTTTTGGATGTAGCCTGGTCACATTTACGGCTAAGACAATTAGCTTATAACAGTCCTAATGCCGACTGAGCAGTTCATGGTCAGGCACATCTGTTAACTTGCAACTAGGTCCTTCCTTAAAGCAGGAAAAAACACATTTCTCTATCTTTACATAACAGCAACAAGTATATAAAATTTTAGAGGATATCTCAGAATCTTAAGCTGTGGCATGATTAGGAATAATTCACACAATGTGAAAGAGATTACAATTATTTTAAAACATTTCATGCGATTAATAATAAGCTAGAAACAGCAATGTTTCGATATTTGATTTTTTCAGGAAAAATCTTCTACTTCCTCCTAGAAGAAATATAATTTGATTAATATCCATAGCTTTCTTAGAAATTTTGATATGTTTTACAGATACTTCTGGACATTATCTTTAATGCAGAATGCTTTATTATGATTATTAACATTCAACATAAAACTACAAACAGTTACTACTGAAATAGAACAAGTTCCTACAGCTTCAAGTAGTGTAAACAATAAAATACAGAAATATTTTCATGAAATGTAAATAGTAGCATGCACTTTCCTATTGTAGCCTGTCACATTTTGTTGGCACATCTTTACATATAGTACAGGAAACATAAAAAAAATTAAAAAAAACTCTAAGCTCTTCCTTAAACATTGATAAACATGTCAGTCACTGTCTATAATTTAAATGTACTGCAATTAAAATAGCTTAACATTTTAAAAGTCTTGCAAGGCAACATAAATTAGCTCTTCTGAAATTTGTTTCAGTGTCAAAAGAAAAACTGTGTTTATTTAATTGAAAATGCATTATTCCTAGGCTGGAAGCAAAGATAAATTTCTTTATTAAATTGTTCTAAATTCCTATGACTGTTATGAAGTGAAAACTTTTTTTTTCTAGACTCTGCTAATTACTTGAAGGAGCTAATGAAAAATAGCATTTGTTCTCATACAAGAAACCAAACAAAGCAATAACTGTTGAAAAATATTACTCAAAATGTATTTTTTAGGATGCAAGACTTATTTGAGGTGACAAAGATGACTCCTTTTTTGCAAACTGTTAAACAAATCATAACTTTTCTCATCTCTGTCTAGACTATTTTAATAGTCTTGTACAAAATACAACTACATGGATAAGAGAGATTTTTATTAATGATTCCATCACAGGCACAACTGCTTTTTCTCATTTCAGGCAATGAAAATATTAAATATAGGCAGTCGATATTATATAGAGGGCTGTATTTTTTTCTTTACAGCAAATGTAGCCATTTATGCTGTGATGAACTGTACATTATTCATTTATGGTGGGGTCGACATGAATGCATTTCAGTAAAGTTGCTTACCAAAGTACACTTTACTTCACCAGTTTCAAATCTCACTACATGATAAAAATCTTTTAAAACCTATATTAAGTATTTGTCCTTTTTATATAGGAATCAGTCTATTTCAGCATGTAGCTTATAGCATTGCATTTGTGTGCTATAGCAGATTTTCATAGAAGCCTCTTGTGAGATTTAAAATGCAGCTGAACAAAGAAAGGCAGATTAAAATAAAGAAGGCATGAATGAAAGATGGAGTAGAAAAAAGTAAAATAAGAACAGAAGAAGGAAAGGCAGAAAAAGCAAGAAAGAAGGGGAAGTAATGTTTCTAAGTCATTAAAGATGTAACATTTATGATTTAAATTAATCTCATTCATTTTCTAACATTCTTATACAGCATGTTAAAAGTGAATTTGTATACTGTAAGAATGAAAACATCATTTCCATTTGTATCACAAAAGACTGTCTGAAATGTTGTATTTCCTTAACGTTAATAGCTACCAAAGTGACAGACTTTGTAACTGAAGTTGTGTGTAAGTTTTTTTTTGAAACTTCACAGCTTTATCTTATGCATTTACCTAGGTCATCTTCACCATGACAATTTATACACTCAAAAGCAGGAATCTGAGCCCTTGCATATTACTCTTTATGTTTAATATTAACTCTATGAGATAATAAAAGCATTTTATATGTAGTCCGTTTGTTTGATTTACTGATTTATTTTAATACTGCCCAGGGTTATTTACAAAACGAGTAAACAGATTTGTTTTGCATACATAAGAAATGAAAATGGCTAGAAATACATTTCCGTGATTTAGACTAACGAATTATTTTAAAATAGATGCAAGTAATGCAACAATTAAATGTCTTAATTATCTGCATTTATTTATGTTTATATTAATATCTGATTATTTAAATGGAATGCTCATAACATTTGACATGATAGATGTATGCACTGAGATTAGTAAGCTGGCTCATCTTTCTAACAAATGCATTTTCCTGTGAATTTTATTTTTAAGTAGGGCCAAAGTTATACATCTCTCAATGAAGATTTAACTGAAATATTAATATCAATGACATGAAACATTTGCAAAGAAAGAAAGATATCAGAACAAGACTGTACCGTAGATGCAGAGGTGACCAGTATTATAATAACAACTGATGTAACTTATTAAAATAGAGATGCTGTAGTAATACTATTTGTAGAAATAGGAGTGAATTGGTTAAAAAATTCAACACTTATGCAGGCAAACTAAACCTCTTATTTCTTCTAATTTCCTACCCCATGATCTGAGCTAATTTTCCTCTGTCCATGGGTTCCAAAGGACCGTATTCACTAATTATACATTGTGAATGGAATTTGGTTCAGTGTAAGATGATCCGAGTGATATGCTAATCCCTTTTTCTGCTTGGTGCTGCCTGGAGCCTGTGTCTAACATTTTCTTTTTCAACTGTACAACAATAAAAGTTGCAGCAACAAAAGAAATAAATGGGCAGCTTAGAAGGTGCAGCACAAACACATGGCAGAGCGTTTTGCTCCTCTCCTTCTGGCTGCTCTTTTATAGCATCCAATTCAGTGTCCTCAAGTCAAAAGCAAAATCCAGCCACCTTAGCAACTTAGTGTGATGCCTAACACTCTCTCTTACACCCCCTCTCCATCTTCATGAATAGTCAGCACTGGACAGACAAAACAGAACTAATCTCTTCTGACAGAATGGTTCAGTTTTATTGGAAAGACTTTGCAGTACACATGCTTCTCCTTAAATGAGAAAAAATAATAGAGTCCTTTGCTTTTATTTTGTTTAAAAATACAGACACTTAAGGACTGCACATACCACCTAGTTATACTTTACTATAAAGCTCACGCTTCTGTTAAGAATCGTCTTGAGTCTGACATATATAAATTCAAAAATAAAAATTATTAATAGAAATTAGTGCTGACACAACATACAGTGATTCTGCCATTTTGTAGTGTATATTTACAAATAAAACTTAATGTTTTGTAACACAATGTTGCCAACGCATACCAGATCTGCTGAAGTCTTCACATTACAAGAAACAATATAACCTATAACTCTGTTAAAAAGATGCAAGGATGACAATACTATTCTAAAAACCTTTAAAACCCACTTACATCTGGAACTACTGCAAGCAAACACTTTTCCTTTTTTTTCGCATAAGCTACATTTTCTGTTTTTATGCAGCATGAGCAAAATAAATCTACCCTGACCAAGAGCAAAAGCAGAAGTTAGCAAAATGGTCCATGCAGCTGCAGCAGTGCCATTTAAAATTCAGTTTACTCATAGGAAGAGGGCTAATCCTGCCCCCATAATTCCCTACAGCCAAAATGTCCCCCCTCCTTGAGTGACAGTGCAATGCAAAGACACTAGCACGCTTATCTCAGTCAACCAGATGGCCGACTTGGATCAATGCACACACGCCACGATCAATGGGAGTGATAAAGAATTAGGAAAACAGTGGTACATGCTCCCAGAAAGCTTGTACACTGCATAATTATTTTATGATTCTACACATGGCTACATGTGATACTGAAGTCTAGGTGGAAAGGATAATTATAGTGACAGGAAGAATTTTGTACTTTGCTACACTGTCAGCTCCCAGTTCTGTGTGCGGCAGACTTCTTTAAAATGAAATAAAATTCTTCAGATGAACAAAATATATATTTTGATGTCCTCATATGTTGGTTGAGAGGGGTAAATAGGTAGTAGATTATAGTTTTATATTGTAGTAAACAGCTGAGGAATACATATGTTTCCAACCTTGTGAGTTTGATTCTAATGATATTTTGAAACTTTGCCAGCCTGCAGTTCATTAGAATTTTTTTCTGATGTGTTTTATTTTATGAATTTATGCTAGATGATTTATAAATAGTCAGTGCCATATCTCACAAAGCAGTTAACAGTACTGTATTATTTTATTCATGCAGCACTTTATTTGCTAAGAAGATGTCAAGCTATCACTTTGCTATAAATATAAATCAGTATGCATTACTTTCATACCCATAAGTTTTCATTAGTAGCTCACAAGTCGACTGGGTGGTACATATAAAAGAAATTGTGTATCAAAAATATACCTGATCTATCAATAATGCAGAAATAAAAGCAAATAAAATTTAATTAAAAGTTTTGGGTAAAAGTATACTCTGAAAATAATGTTCAGGCTATCAGCTTAGGAATATCATTTAATCAAAGTTTGTTTTATACTGCATAAGATAAGAATCTGTTTTTATAAGGAATGTAACCATAAGTACAAAAGAAAAATTGACGCCAGCCATTACAGAAATTTATGTTTGTGAAATCCAGTGTAGTTGTAGGCCCAGTTATTATATTGTATCGTTCTTTTTTACTTTCTTATAAAACATACACATAATAAAGTGACTTGACAGCATATATTAATGAATTAGATTTATGTGTGTTTGTACAATAGTAACAAATACTTTGTAATACAACTAAGTATAAATATAAATAAACAATCTGCAAAAAAAAAAAAAATGAAACATATGTCATAAAAAGATTTAAACTGCAATGCACCGTTACACAGAGCATGCCTGGTTGACAGGTAATCTACTTACTAGAGGGCCCATGTCTAGATGGATGAGTAACTGTGTCTGTGAATAGGGAATACAATGGTATTTGTGCAAGTCAGCTCAGTAAATATCACAGACCTCTTCATAGCATGGCTAGCCTCCAACTGAATGGACATCTGATGTTGACCACGTCCTCTTCAGTAGACATTTAGAAGCCACTTTTTTCTAACAAGGGTATGTTTTTTGGTATGCTCGTATGTGATAGGGTTGGGACAAATGTGACCTGGATAGGTTTTATGTGACCACTCAGTGGAAATATATTAAACACACAGCAAGCCACCCAATATGGAGGTGCAGAGTACATCATCACCCTATAGTTTGGGAACTGGTTTATTCAGACTCTGGTGACAATTTTGGAGCTGGGCTTGAGGTGATATCAGTTGCAGATGACTTGCCTCTCTTGTATTTACCTCTAGCATCATAAACAGAATGAGCCATTAAACAACTGCCCTGCCTGCAACTAAATCACAATGATGTACTATACTACACTACACTATACTATACTATACTATACTATACTATTACCATCTAACCATAAACATTAGCCAACTTCGTGGAATAGAGGGAAGGATTCTTGCCTACAACCCAGAAGTACGGGGTACAATAAGCAGCCCTAAAAGTGAAAAAAATGCTGAGGGAAGGGAGATGAATGAAGGGGCTGTCCCTGCTGACCTATTTCCGAGGCAGGGATGGAAATGATATGCCAGGGAGGAGTGTAGCTGCTGGTTTCCTGGTGTATGCCAGACAGCACAGCAGGGTATGGTTTAATTCAGGAAGGGGGCAGAGCTTTAGTGGAGATGGCAAGCTACCATGTAAATAGAGTATGGCCTTGCAGAACCTCAATGCATGTTCCTTGGGGGGAGCAAACAGGCACATCACTACTGAGGTGGGGTCATTCACCTCTCACATCTGTAGTCCAAGAGGCAATATTAGCACCAGAACATGGGTGTATGGCTTTATTCACCTATTAACGATAACAATGCTCTGTTTTCTGTCAATTCAACCCTGATTCCTATCCACTGAAGGGGACTGAATGGGCAATTTGAGTGACTAGAGAAGAATAGCTGATGATCAGTGGAGGGTAGCAAAAAAAATAGATAACTACAAAAATTAAACTCATGATTTTTCCTCTGTTTAAATGCATAGAAAAATGATGCAGCACAATAAAATATTTTATAATATATTGTGATATTGTTTTATGTTACTCAGTGAAGATGATGTTTATGAAACAATATAAAGGATTTGTTTTCTATAGCTTAAAAACAACAAATAATGTATATAATTGAATACCTCTATAGTAAGAGCATTCATTCAAGAACTATGAAAGCATGTAGTGTAAAAAAGTGCTTTAATGGTCTTGGCAGAAGCATTCACAGTACAGCACCCTTCCCTTTTTCCTTTATGGAGAGAAATTTCTAATAGAAGATATCCTCATTATTAGAAATGATCACCTCGAGTTAACATGTGAAGTCTTGAATGGTAAGATGAATATTGCAATCTTTCTTTAGTCATTTGCAATTTTTCAAGAGGTTAATCTTCACATCTGTGTTCAGGATACATAACAAGGAGGCTTATGATCAGAAAGACCAAATCATGATTCTTTGTAGTACATGGAGCTTACCAAACAGCTTTATCAAATTATCACTTGTGACATAGGCAAATTTACATTCATATAAAAGTAATCAAATTATATTAACATAAACATTATACTTCACATATATTGCTATATATCATATAACCTAAGGAATATTACATAAATTATTCAAGTCCTGCTTTTTTATACAAGAAACGTCATTAAACCATTACTTACTACATTGGCAATCATACATTTATATCAATGAAAACAAAGCACACTGACACAATCCTAGTCGCAAGCATTTTATATTCAAACCATACTTACCCTGCTGACATGTACAACAAAAGTTAGAAAAAAAATGTAGGTTCTAAGTATTTTACAGCTTTGAAAACTATAACACACTTACCATGGCCACACAGAGAACAACATTCCCAGAACTGTAGTGGGAACTGCAAAGAAATGTAAAATGCATTTGAGTATTATATTCAGCTCTTTTTTGGCTGACTGGAGTCTTTAAATCTTTTAAAGGCCTTTCTGCTTCCCACTGCTGTTTTGCTGTGGCCAATGAACACTAGTAGTGTTTTGGCATGAGACTAGAGCTTAAAAGTGGTGAGGGTCTGAAAGGTACTTAAAAGACTGTCCTTTGTCCAATTTTCGAGCATAATTGCAGTGCTGCAGATACTATATATGCATATCAGATTTGCCAAGAGTATGTCAATACATGTAGTAGGTCTGATTCTTTCTTATATAGTATTTGCTACTGTGTAAGAGAGATTCCAGTTGTACCACAGAAATGGGCATGTGCATAAAAGGTTATCAATGATTTTTGTTGACTGTGTGCAAGACGGTATGTTTGGTATGTATAGTGCAGATGTTTGCAGTGAGTGGTTAAAAATGTTTTGTGCACAGGGGTTTGTTTGTCTGCAGTGAATGATCAAAGCATTTATTTGTGTGTGTGTGTGTGTGTGTGTGTGTGTGTGTGTGTGTGTGTGTGTGTGTGTGTGTGTGTGTGTGTGTGTGTCTAGAGTAGGGGTATGAAGTATAGTTCGTGGTGTGTGCAGTGCTGTCTTAACACATGGGCACACTGGGCAGTTTCACGAGGTCCTCACAAGCATAGGGATCCCATGCTATTCTATGTATGTTGTGACTTGCAGTCAATAAATAAATAAATACTACACTATGTTAAATTATAAATATTTGAAGAATTATGAAAAGGTATGAAAATTATAAATATCAGAAAGCATTGTACAGTAGAGCATCGATCATCTGACACAGCGGCAACCTTCCTAAAAGTTGCATCTGTACATGCGTCACCTGTTCTTCCTACCACATGGAATTTAATGTTCCATTCATTGCTACATTGCTGCTTCTACAGTTCCACTTCAACAAGTGAGTGTCATCTGGATTGTGTGTGTGTGTGTGTGTGTGTGTGTGTGTGTGTGTGTGTGTGTGTGTGTGTAAGTAAGTAAGTAAAATACCCCAGTTAGGGATAACTTGTGGTTAGTATTACTTTGCTCAGGCTGAAACCTTGTACCTTAGGTACAAGAGCCTGAATTCTCTACCCCTACCACCACTTGTGTTTCAAGGAGCTCTCAACTGTCCAGACTTTCACAGAATGTCTGGAAATTTTTGGCTCATACTTTTGGTCTGTTCTTCTTAAAATTGTTGGTTTTCTAACATGTTTTTTAATGTTTAAACACTGATTTTATTGGAAGTAACAATAAATATGTGTTTAATTTTATCAGCCGTTTTCATTTTCAGTCCTGTCAGTGGTTGTGTAGGTAGGGGCACTGCCTTGCCCTGGGGCCAATAATGCTGTCAAGATGGCCTGGGCGTGTGTTGTATTTAACAACACATAATCTGAAGTGTGGCTGTATAGGTGGAGATGCAGTGTCTATTTAATAGTGTTTTCTACTGAGTCAGATGTGTTTGGGTATTTGGTGAGGGTTGTGGTAAAAGTATGAGAGACGTGCTGTGCAAGGCAATTGTGCTACTTTGCATCCTGAATGACACTTACCCCAAGGTAAGTATCCATACATTTTGAAGGGTTCTGAGGGGTAACGCCTGTTAATGATGGGGGGACTTGACTCCATGTAAGAAGTGTGTTTTGTATGTCTTTATGTTTTAGTGGAAGGATGTTGAGTGATAATCAGTCTTACTGTTTCTGCAGTTGTACATGTATACATTCTTGTGAATGCAATAGATCAGCCTCTCAATAGTTAGACAAGAAGGAGTTTGTTACCGGATGTATAAAAGTTCCACAACAAGCATGACACTGAGATTTAGGATGAAATCCAAAGTAAGGTATTATCTCTGTTATCCAGTCTATATGTAAAGCACAGTGCTGGAAATAATGTATCCAATAACTGACCTAGCATTTCTGTGTACATGAATTAATCTAAGAAACACCATTTTACAGATATAATCACTAAACAAGAACTCCTCTTTCTCCTTCAGTTTGGTATGTGTTTAGCTTCTACAGCCTTCAGAAACACAGTCATTTAAACCCTATGTTGTTTCACAAATATTATGAATTGTGTGCTACAATCTCTTGATGTTTGTATTATGAGCGGTGAACAGTGAAGTTCAAGTTTTATTATATAGCAAGTCTAAGGTTATGGTATTTTGGAGAATTGCATACACATTTTTTACTCTTCCAAGTATGCAGTTACGCAGTCTTCCATCACCTTCCAAGGATGTATTCATCACTGTTCTCAGTTCTTCAGGGTTAGTATTTAATTGTCAAGAAATGGATCAGATATCTTATTTTCAGCCACACCTTAGCTCTAAGAAACATTGCAGTAATAAACAGCAAGCAAGTTATTGAAAAACAATGCTGTTAACCTATACCTTATATTCTATTCTGTGAGCAATACAAATCAAAGGATTGGTGTATATTAAGACATTTTATATATATTGTGCTCTGCAGGCCCAGTGCCAAAAACAATTCTGTAATATTGGTTATTGGACTGAAAGTACACCAGCTGTTTCAATAATTCAAGATCTTACCAGAGTACACAACAGTCAAATAAATGATATCTCTTAGGCCTATCACAGTTTATGTTCAGATTTTAGCGAGGCTGTAAAAATATAAATATTTTGTTCTTTGAACTGAGAAACTCTGGATTTTGTTATACATTTTGTTTTGATCATTCTAAATGCATATTCCAGTGTAGGAATAAGAACACCTTTCAATTATTTTTGTTTGTAATTTTTGGTGAGTAAATCCAACCTATTTTAATTATCAGCATTCATATTATTGTTTTACATGCTTTTGACGATGGATATTAAAAGCCAGTGACTGTCCAAGCTATACTCATAGGTATCTGTATTCAGTAACTTACTGGATGGGCTGCAAATAATGGTGCAGTGATTAATGTTACTGCCTCACAGTACTTGGTTCTCTAATTTCTTTCTCAACCACTGTGCCTTGTGTGTAGGTCTGCATATCCTAACTTTGCATGTTACTCTCACATTACAAAGGTGTGTGTAAATGAATTGGTGATCCTCAAGAAACCCATAAGTGTGTGTCTGTGTGTCTGTGTGTCTGTGTGTTGGGGGGGGGGGCATCCTGTGATGAGCTGGTGACCTGTCAAGGATTATTTTGTTTAGTTTATATACAATAAATGCTAAGATTTGCTCAGACTACTGCAAAAAATCTTCAAAGAGATTAAGTGGGTAATTGGAGAATGAAAGAATGCACACCATTACTGAAGTGAAACAAATTGGTATTTTAAAGAAGCACACTTTATCTTTACTTTTCACAAGTGCTGTATGAACTGCTCAATTAAGTTAAAGGAGAACATCTTCAGTCCTTGTATCTTTAGTCAGATTATTTCTATCTTAATTATTGCACTTATTGTGGATACAAACATTTATTTTATATCTGTTATTTGGGCTCACTACTAATGAGCTAATTATATGCTGCACTTCAGACATGCTAACCATGAATGTACTCTGAGTCAAACTGGTAAGGGTACTGGAAGGGTGAGGCCTGGAGACATGAATGAAGTACTGTTATAAGAATACTTTTTGCAGTACAGGACCAACATACTCAGCAGCTTCTCACAAGGAATAAGGAACTTAATGTTAGAGCTATGATTAGTGGAAAATATGCTCTTGAGACCAATGCAACAATATTCTGACTAATGTATTAGACAAGCAATGGATACAGCAAGCCCCGAGCACCTTTTTCTGCAGATGTAGCAGACATGTCCAATGATAGTTCAAACACTAATTATTTTCCTTTTTGATACGAGTGTGAAATGCTTTGATCACAATCTGTACCACAACAAAGCTGAAAAATTAATCAGTGTGTCAATATTTTGTAAGTTTAGTTGTTCATTGAATTGTAGTATTCAATCAATAGAAAATTACAGAATGATTTTTGGTTTGTGAATCATGGTCCAACAAATAATAATGTGAATTGCCAGCACTTCAAAATACTTAGACTTTTAACAGCCTTTGGTCAATAACATGTTCAATAATTCCACCCTATCACCAATTCCATGGACAAAATGGACAAAGTCCATTGCCAAAAATATACTGCTACATATCAAAGGTTCATAGGTAAATACTAGGCTAAATGCCAATATGGGTCATTTTAAGTTTAGCCATATCTATCCCATTAGGTGTTCAAATTACCATTGCCATGAATTTTATTCCTTTACTTCCCATTTGTGAATTGTTGACTATTAAAAGAGGACCCTGCTGCAGGATAGGATAATTTGGTACTGTATCTGTCCATTAGTACTATAGGTGGCAGTCCTGGGGTAAATGTCCTTATTCTCATCCGTTATCTAAACTGTGTTTGAATAGGGATAGCGATGAGCTTTGTTTTATGTGGATGGGGAGTCTGTTCCAGAATAGTGGTATCCTCTGCGATATATACCTGTTCTTGCAAACCTTTCTATTTATATTGGAGAAGAGATTAAGGACTTTGAAGCAGGTATTTCTGATACCGTTTGACTTGAGGATGTGCATTAGGTCCATTAGTATTGGATCAGTGAATGTCTTATAAGCTAGGCACAGATCATCTATTAGAGACTGAGTACAGTAATAACAGATCTTTGATGAGGTATTTGTAGGTCATGTGATTTAGTCCCTGTAGTCTGTCTGTGGGCACTCTAGTTGTTGCATATGTCTGGTCAAGTACATGTCTAAGGGGGCTTTATATTCAATGATAGGCCCAATGAGGGCTGAGTACAGTCGAACAATGACATCTCTGGACCAAGATGCTATTGCTCTGTTTATAAGTTGAGCAATTTAGAAGGACGTCCTCACAACAATAGACACATATTGCTAGAATGCTAGGTCATTGTCTAAGTATGTTCCCAAATTTCTAACTATTGGATCAACTCTTAAGAGTACATTGTCATTGTAGTAGTTTACTGGGCCAATCAGCTTCTCAATGGATACATGCACTTAGCTGAATAAGGATGACTATGACACCAGTCATTTGTTTGGGACAAGCCCTCATGGAGGATGGCTTAGTTCTTTGAGGGTTCAGTGACTGCTCCCAGCTTGCAGTCATCTGCGACTTGGTCAGCCAAACACCTTTGACATTTGCTTGGAGTACTGACAACAAAATGCCAAATAGGAATAGTCCCAACACAGTCCCCTGTGAGACTCCAGTAGAGACTGGTCTTTTTGTGAAGGTAGCTTCCATATCTTGACTTCTTATGTCCTATCTGTGAGTCAACTGGCAATCCAGATGGTGATGTAGGGGGTTATTCATAATCTAGTAAGCTTTCTCTATAATACTGGAGTGGGGTAATGTGTCAAACATTTTGGCCAAGTCTACGTAGACCATGTGTACTATCTTGCCTTTGTCTATTGCTATGATAAGTCTTTTAAAAAGTCTACTAGGTTAAGAAAGTATGATCTGCCTTTGATGAAACCAAACTCGGATGGATCCGGTGTTTAAAGTCTCCTATGTTTTTACTGATTAATTCCATGGTAAGTCTTTCCATGACTTTACATATAAGGCTGGACAGATGCATGGGTCTGTAGTTACCTAGGTCAGTGGATGGCCCTCCCTTTTACAGGGGTATGACTGTTGCTGTCCTCCATTCATATGGTATGAAATCCATTTGGAAGATGAGGTTGAATAGTGCTGTTTAGGGCATGGATAATTCATGCTATTCAGAAACATTTAGGGATATTGGCAGGACCCATAGATGCAGTATTGTTCACTTTTAAAAGAGCTTCCAGGACTTAGTCCTGTTTGATAGCTGGGAGGTGTATTGATTTCTGATATTCCTTGTGAGATACTGAAAAGGGAGTAAAGTTGAAGCTGAATTTATTTACCAGTATGCTTGCTACAGCACCTTCAGTATTGGCGGCATCATTCACAATAAGCCCAGCACACTGCTGCACAGCGCTTTCAAGATTACAGACATAGCTGAAGAAGGCACTGGGGTCGTCCTTGGCAAGGGTGGCTATTTTTGCCTCAAATTTGACCTTGGTGGTTTTATTTAATAAACTCCTGAGTTGCATATTTAATTTAATTATGGGCTTTCTAACATGCTGGGTGTTGTACTTCTTATTTTTGACCCAAATTTCTTCATTTTGTTATAAAGCTTATTGATATTGTAGTTCCACCAGGGAGGTTTGTTTTTAAAGCTTTCTGCATTTGTTTCTATTGAGTACAGCTGCATCTATACAATTGTATGCATGCTGATATAAATTAGTGGTATGAATTTTCACATAAGCTGCAGAACTTTCTGGGATGGGGAGGATTTAAAACTTGACAGGATATCACTTAGAAGCAGGAAGTTTGCCTTGGAGAAAATTTCTACAAGTTCCAGAAACAGCAAAGATCTCTGGTTTTAGTTTTATTTTGAAGGAGACTGCATTGTGGTTGGATCTGACAAGACAGGATTTATACAAGGGCTAGAGCATAATTTTGTCATATTTATGAGGACAAGGTCAAGGATGTTATTTCCCCTAGTATGCACTCTGACCAATTAAGCTGTTTGGATGTTAACTAAGACAAGGAATCTCTAGGCTTGCACAATAGTGGTGATATATGTTTCCTAATCTATAGCTGGGTAGTTGAAGTCACCCAGCAAGATGGTATTGGATTTAATGGTGAGTGACTCTAGTTTCTATAAGTAGGTGATATTCCTGGGTCATAGAAGGCATTAAGGATATAGCTAAAATATGGTAAGGAACTTTGCTGAGGGTGACTTGAACAGGAAAAAACTCTAGAGCATCATGATGCCTTACCAGCCTTGATGTGAGTCTCTTCTGGATGAAAATTGAGACACCTTGACCTTTTTCCCCTTCCTGCATAGTTGTTGTTGTTGTTGTTGTTGTGTCTTTTGGATTTTCCCGGTTAGGGGTCGCCACAGCGGAACTCCGGTCTGCTAATGATTGGCAGTAGATTTTTACATGCCGAGTTGCCGGGTCTAAATGCATGGAAGATATTATAGTCCTGCATAGATGGAGTACTCTCTGCCAATTTAAACTATGTCTTGGTTACTACACAGATGTCTATGTCCTTCGAGGTATCACGGCCTTGCAGGGAGAGAAGTTTCTTGTTTAGGTTCCTAGCATTGATATCAGTAGCACCTTTATGTTTTATTTTTCGTGTTTCATTATGCTGGTAGGTTTACCTGGTTGACATTGCCTACAAAGGCACTATGGTGATTGACAATGTTTTAACAAATGCTCTAAAGCCTAGAAGGGACAGGTTCAGACCATCCCTACAAATCAGCATGGCCTATTGGTCATATTCTCCTAGGCTGTCTGTCAAATATTGTATCTCCTTGACACTGAAAGCTATGCCACATTTCAAGGTAAGTGTTTTTGCTTTCATTGAGGCTTCTTCCTTGGGGAAGGTACAATGCTGGTCAATGTTAGGCTCATACCTGCATGAGGCACATAGTTGAGAGTTCCATCATGTCTCTCTTCATACAGTCCAGGGAGGTATGTCTCAATTAATTTACACTCACGTGAACTATGACAGAGTCATACTGGTACTTGCTGTTCTTGTACCTAAGTGCATGATTAGTCTGATGAATCCTGACACCAGGCAAGCAACTCACCATCAGCTTTTCCTTACTCAGTCTGGTGACTGGCGCATCAGTATGTCTAACAAAGGAGTCGCCAATGACTACAATATTTGGTTGGGTAAATGCCTGCCTTAAGGTCTAAACATTGGTGACATTAGGACCCCTAGTGCAATATCAGGTGATAAGCTTTGTAGACTTGGAGTGTTTCTGATGGTGCTTAATGCCCGTGTCATGTTTCGGTGGTCTTTGTGGTTTGACAAAGTTAAGTTTTAGAACCTCAGCATATGATAGATGTGTTTTATGTGGACTACGGCAATGTGTGTCTTGGGGGGATCTGCTGACTGTCTTGGTATCAGTGTTGTCTGTGTGCGAAATTTTGGCATCCAGAGAAATTATATTTGTACATTTCTCACACACACACATTATGGTATTTGAGTAATAGGTATTCATTAGACAACATGAGACAATACTTACATAGTCTCAGGATACCCATATCAATCAGACTGGCTACAGAAATTGTAGGAAAGATCTGGTCCATGGTTTTGTCATGTATGATTTTGGGGGCAGGGAGGTCATTACCTGCTGGGGTAGGAAGATGGGCTTGATTTTGGGGTGCAGGGGTGATGGTACCCACTGGGGAAAGTTGCTTGGAGTGACTACTTAGTGGTGGGGAGGTATCTTAGTTATCCTAGGATGGTGGTCTGCTATACTTGGTGGGTCTTCTTGCAGCTTAGAGTGTCTTATTTATGCTCAGGGCAGCACACAGTGGTTCAGGTTTTAGTACTTAAGTCAGTTTGGCTTGGCAGACTTCTTATCTAAAAAAGTTCTTGTGCACACTGCCCACTCTTGAGCAAGTTCTACGGTGATGGTGCACAGAGCACAACTCAATAAAAGTTATAAAAGAGAAAAGCTAATTCAGTAAACCTATCAAAAAAGGCAAATAGTTGAGCCAATTGAACTCAAGAATACAGATCCTGCAGCATATCAAAAAACTCCTACTACTGTGAATCAAAACTACAGGTCTATGGTACCACACCAGAATAAAATTTAATTAACTAACTTTTCATGTAAAAACGTGACAAAGGCAGAAAAAGCAAAAACAAATGTATCAAAAATAAAACTGACTGAGATCAGCTCAAATATGTAATAAAAAACAGAAACTGTATGCTTTTAACACCACTTTTGATTGACAAATGCTTTTGCAGTAAATCACAATATTCCCACTACTGAGAGTCTAACTACAAGTCTATGGCACCAGACCAGGATAAACTGACAAACAACTGCACATTTGATACAACTGCTTAGTTTGGTTTTAACTTCAGAAGAGCTTCAGCTTCCAAGAGTCTTAAAGACAAAAGTATTTGACTGCTCATGAAATACAAAATACAGACAGAAATAACAGCTAAAAAAAGCTAAAGCTCTAACAAATAATGCTTATCTTCCCAGTACTGCAGAAATCCCACACACCCACTGGGTTTAATGACCACTAGCTCTAGATAAAACTCATACAGCTGAACAAAATTGGTTGTTTGTCATGAGTTTGTAAAGTGACTAAACAAAATAATTCTTTAAGTCAGTCACCAGAGCTGTGGATGAAGGCAAGGTGGTTCATACAGCCTACCTTGATCTGGCTAAGGAGTTTGATACCATTCCCCATTCAAGAATCATAGAAAAACTCACTAAAGTATGCATCAACCTTTATATCACTAGGTGGATTGCAAACTTGCTCACAGATAGAACCCACAGTGTGAAAGTAGCGGACTCCACGTCAGACTGCCAACCAGTCACGAGTGGAGTCTCACAGGGTTCGGTCCTGGGTCCTCTCCTGTTTGGTATCTACTTCTCTAAAGTCCAGGCCAACACAAAGGGTCTCTGACTGACAAAGGTCACAGACAATTACAAGTTGGGAGCTATTATTAACTCCCCAAGTGATGTTCACATCCTACAGAAAGGCCTCACTGAGACCAATGACTGGTGTCAGAACCATGGCCTTAAGCTCAATGCCAAAAAAATGTGTCATCATCTCCTTTGGGAAAAACCCAGTTCCCATGAATTACCTTATTGATGGTAGCCCACTGAACACAGAAGGTGTTATAAGTGATCTGGGAACACAGGTTGACAGCAGGCTCTCTTTTGGCCACCATATTGCCACTGTGGTCAGAAAGTCCTTCTGTGTGGCACATCTCATTACAAAGAGTTTTGCATCCAGGAAGAAAGAAGTCATTGTCTCCCTCTACTCTTCCCTCATTAGGCCAATCATCGAGTACAATGCCCCATTTGGCATGTACCTCATTAGACACCTGCAACAACTGGAGAGGCTGCAAAAGTACCTCACAAAGAGGATCCTAGGCCTTAAACACTTGTCCTATATGGACAGACTCAAAAAACCCCAACTATTCTGTTTCATATCGCCTACTTAGAGGTGATCTCTGCTTGACATACAAAGCCATGTCTGATCCAACTCTGTTATAAATGCTACAGCTAAAGAAATCCCAATCCCTCTGCACCACATGCTCCAGTGACCTCAACCTCATTACCACAATCAACAGAACATGATGGAAGGACAGGTTCATAACCCAGAGACTGCCCTTGCTACGGAATAGAATTCCCATACATGTCAAACAAAGCACCTCATTGGCCCTCTTCAAGAGAAACCTTGATGAGTGTATGGGAAATAGAAAATTCACCCCAGGGATCACTTCAGTGGCTCTACTCCCCAGAGGCACTGGGAGCTAAGTTCGGGTGGCACAATGTCAGGGTAATCCTATGGGCTAGGTTTGCAAAGGCTCCAGAACCATTAGCCTAGTACACACCTATGAACTTATGAGACTATGATACAGCAACACTGATTAATCCACTTAAGAGCATGGAAAAAAAAAACAATGCAAACTATAAAACCAAACAGTTTATAGCTGTAGCTTCAGATTTTAATGTCTTGGGACAGAACACCTTCAAATAAATATATGATGAATAACAGAGATGTTGTAAACTGCGACTGTGAGGGGAAATCTAACTGCACTTTATGAAGGTGGTTGTCTCCCTTAGTCATTCCATGTATTGCACCTAAACAACCAATTATTGTAAGTTAAACTAGATCATTCAATGTGAGCTTCTGAGAATTAAAGTGGGAAGGTACCATGTATTGAAGGATGGCAGATCAGATGGATATCAATGTTGAAAATAGAAGTCTGTCCTACAGCTGGCTGTGGCAGTACCCCACGCAAGGCAGAGATAGGTGCAATACCTAGTAGAGCAGTACCAAAGAGGCAACACTTGGTCCACAAATATGGGCCATGACATGAAGAACACAGAATAAAACTGGCACAAACATTCACAAACCAAGGCTGTGTATTTCAGTGCATTAAATGGCCTCACTGTGCAACAGACATTACCAAAAAAGTCCAGGAGGGGTGGGCAGGAGGCAGTCATCATCATCTACACAGGTAATTTTGGGCACAGTGACATGGGACACCAATGCTAAATATAGCGGGATGGTTTTGGGAAGTGGGCATGGCACTCTTCCACACAACTATGAGGTTGTGAGATCATTAATTACATTCTTCAGGGTTGGGGTAGAAATTCCATAGTATAAGCACTGACCATTTGTTCCATGTGACCCTGTGGTATCTGAACTGGAGGCATACTGCCCAATGGATGATGCAGCATTGCAGGAGCATGTACAGAAATGCTGTTGTGGACCCCTGTGTGAGAAAGCATTGAATGGCTGGTGTCCTCCATCTCTCATCTGCCTCAGGTAGAGACTCAAGGAACTCTTCCACCTCTCTGTGATACCTGTGTGTTGCTGGTTCCCTATGCCTTGGTTTTGGCAAGCAGAATTATATCGGTGAGCATGAGATGTGTCTGTACTATGGTTCTGTTATCACCTCCCACAGCACCGATCTCCTGCATAACTGCCTGCTACAGCTAGTACCAAAATCTCTTGCCTGCTTTACTCTCGTTAAGAATATGCATGCTATATGTGCATAGGGGCTGCAATAGCAAAAGCACCTCTGTTTCCATTGTGGTAAACCTTTCCAGAAACTGCTATTCCTTTGGTTCATAATAGGACATACACACCTATGGGTAGCACATCAGTCCATGTGTATGCATGTCTGTCCTTGGCAGACACCAGTGGTCTCAGCACTGTTAGCCTGCTCCCATTTGTCAGCCACAAACCCAAGTGCAACTATACTATTAAAATTCACACCCTGTTCCATACTGCAGGCAACAACGAGCATGGTACCAGTGCCCACCATCTTGTAACACTTTGATTACAGTGTGTGAGGAGATACCTGTGCAAGAGGCATTGTATCCACTGTAGCATGTGTGGTTATTTGTGTACAGTTGGTACAGTTCATACAAGGTGAGTGACGTCAAACACAGGATAGTAACATGACATGCCCTTTTGGTTTGTAGCTTGATAGGGTGACCCCCCGCCCCCAACACAACTAACCTAACATGGCTTTGTGCTCTGCACCTTCACATTCTTTTGTGTTCTGTTACCATAAACATTCTACTGCCAGTATCTGGGCATGTAGCTTCCATGCTCACATTGTGTGCACTCTTCAGTCCTGTGGTTTATTGCCCATTGTCTTGTGGTTTGTCAGTACACCTATATGGCAATATAAACCAATACCAGGTCTCTATTCAGCTTCTTTGACCTCTCATCATAGCATGGTATCCTGCAGTATGGTAATCATGATTTTATTGTGTTAAACTGGGTTCATAGAGCAATAGTTATGTTAATGTGACAATTTAGTATAATTATTTCTGAATCACTGCCATAACCTTATGCATCATCAGCTACAGTCAGTGCTACCAAGTTTACCATGTCGATTGGTATATTTACGCACAGGTACTATGTAGCTCATAGTGTTTCCTATCTGTCATACAGCTTCATTGCATCTTGCACTTGAGCCACCCAATGGATAGTGTTCTGATGTGGGCTTTGCATTTTTGTCTGCTTATTCTGTCCTGTAGAGATGACATGGCCACTTCAGGCACTAGTTATAGCAAGAATCCTACCTGCTGCAGTGGGGAATGAAAACATTTCTGTATGTGCTGCACAGGGATTAAAGGGAGCACCTGCTGGAGGCTAATGATGGTCCCCATATATAAAATTAATGCTTGCTACATGTTTGACAGGATGGTTAATGATACCATTGGCAATTTACCTGATCTACTAACCAATGCCATCACAGTAGCAGTAGCCTCTGGAGATACCACTCAAACCTGTTTGCCTAATGGGTTGCAGAAACTGAGAAAGGAGGGCCAGCATTTTTGTAAGCAGTTTGCCATAAGTTTGCAGTGCAGTGTACTGACTGTACTTTTCTTTTTGCTTTTGTTTACAGGGATGTATTGCACTGAGTGCTATTTTGTGTATGTGTGTGTGTGTGTGTGTGGGGGGGTTATGTCTTACAGTGTGTGAAGAGGTGGCTTAAAATTATGAGCTCCTCCTAAGGAGGCATGACAGGTTCTCTTTGTGAAATGAGATAAGTGATTTTGGTGGTAATAGGTTGCATAAAGTAGGAATGAATGTGTCATATTCATATGTATGAATGCCCTGTTTCATTCTCTTTTTTGTTTAACTCTCACTGTAGGGTCACCTGTGATGCAGGAGAAGGTGAGCAGTAGCCACCTGGCCCAGCACCACCACACATGCTTGTCACTGGGTTATCTGCCTTTCATAGACCTTCCTGATTGCTGGGTTGGGGGCAGAAGGTGATGTAAAAGGCTTGTTGGTGCTATCCATTTGCATCCTTTAAATGGGGAGTGAAGTCTCCTCACCTGGCAATGTTTTGAAAGAGTCACCTTGGGTCATCGTTTTCAATGCAATCCTTTCCATGGTATACCACCATTAAGCTAGCATTAATGCATACCACAGCAGCATCAGGCCATTCTGCACTCATAGGTTCATCGGGTCATAGGTAGGTGCTAGACTATTGGCCCTAGGGCCTATATAAGCCTAGCCAAAAAGGTACCCTGGCTTTCGCCACCCAAAAAAATTATTTTCCTGTGCCCCTGTCGAGCAGAGCCACAGAAGTGATCCCCAGGGTGAATTTCCTATTTCCCATCCAATCATCAAGATTTCTCTTGAAGAGTGCTAATAAGGAGCTTTGTTTGATATAGATAGGTAGTTTGTTCCAGAGTATGGGAAGTTTCTAGAACAGGAATCTATCCCTCTAGCTTAATTAATAGTGCACTGTGGGTCTTGTTAAATGCCTGCCTCTTTATTGTTATTGATCTAGAGCAGACTTGATCATCATTAAACAAATGTGTGTGTCTTAAATGAAGAACTGACCAAATAGAGGAAGTGTTCTTGAATGTAATAGGAGAAGTGTTCTCGAATGTGGAGACTGAATGACCAAAAATCTGGACTTAACATATATTAAGTCTGAGATTGCCATTTCTCAGAATATTACACTTTCTCTGAGGTATGACAATCTCAGAATTGACATATACATATATATATATATATATATATGTGTGTGTGTGTGTGTGTGTGTGTGTGTGTGTGTGTGTGTGTGTATATATATATATATATATATATATATATATATATATATATATATATATATATATAAATAAATGTATATGTATATATATATATATATATATATATATATATATATGTGTATATACATATATATATATATATATATATATATATATATATATATATATATATATATATATATATATATATATATATATATATGGTTCTACCTCACATAAACGAAACACCATAACACCGACAACGCAATAACCGAAACCACATAACCGACAGTACAAAACCACGAAACCGACAGTACAAAACCACGAAATTCCACATGCCCGACAACGAAATAACCGACGGTACACAAACACGAAACCTCATACAATTCACACACCACAATCAACAAACAAAACACATTCCCCATCCAAAAACCACATACACAACACAAGCACACCAAAATCCCTACAAACCCACACTAAACCTCACATACACAACTACCTACAACCCTAACCCAAACCCTAACCTTAAGGTCCGTCACTACCGCACACTTACCTGACCCGCTCCCTAACCCTAACTCACTTATCCCGCCCCTAACCCAAACAAAATCACTACCGCACACTTACCTGACCCGCTCCCTAACCCTAACTCACTTATCCTGCCCCTAACCCAAACACAATCACTACCGCACACTTACCTGACCCGCTCCCTAACCCTAACTCACTTAACCCACCCCTATCCACACTTACCATACTCGCACCCTAGCGTCCGTCACTACCGCATACTTTTCCCATTTCGGCATCCTCGGCATCGGTGCTTTCATCCGTCGGGTCGGTCTTCTGCTTGTCGATCTTCTAGGTCCCGTCGCGTCGGTCTTCTGCGCTGTCGATCTTCTGGGGCTTGCGATTTCCATGTCGATGTTCCGGCGTGTCGTTGAAGTGAGGTAGAACCATATATATATATATATATATATATATATATATATATATATATATATATGTATATATATATATATATATATATATATATATATATATATATATGAATGCAACAAAATTAGCTTCCTCCTGGAAAGTACACAGCCACGTATCACCAATAAGTGCACCAGCCTCTTCCTCTTAAAAAAACGGGATTTATTCCAAACACGCTGTGCCAACAAAAATAAAAACATCAAATAACTGTAAAACAGTGCAATGTTAAGAGCTTTCACCCACTACAATGTAGGCTTCCTCAGAACACTGAAACACTGAGCAAACACTTCCTTTGTTTAAAATTTGGCGCCACAATTCTCTCAATCAGACTTTTAAAGTCATATACATAATATACACATATTGCAACCTTGTTCCTAAACCGAAGGATATATATATATATATATATATATATATATATATATATATATATATATATATATATATACATCTAAACGGCCTGTTTAAACTGTAGAATACATATTAGCCAATATATATCAGGCATCTTTACCTAAAAATGTATATTGTGTACAACACAAAAAAAACAAACAATATTTTTGTTTAATTGTGTGTATATTAAAAACTTACATATTTCCTGAAAATATATACAAACCAAAAACTAATTACTGATAAAGTATTATTGTTAAAATTAAAATGATTAAAATTGATGTTACAAATGCTATATACTGGTTGATAACAGCTTACAAACTGGACCAACACTCTCCCACGAGGGAAATTCAATGAACTTAGTAAATATATGAACAGTATTTGAACAATAACAATATGGACATTCCAGATCTCATAATGACAAATTAATATGTCTCTAAAATGGGTTTGCAAGAGATATAATCATTAAGTCCAGGTGGATTTGTGGCATCTAAATATAATTGCCACCATGTTTCCCTAAACGCCAGTAAAGTTTTATGGTCACAACCCCTGGGATCTATATGGATAGTTTCTAATATGGCAAATCTGAATTTGTGGGTATCTTCCATCTTTTCAATATGCCTATATAATGCGTTCTTAGTGTCTCTCTTTCTTATACAATAAGTGTGGTCATATATACGTTGTCTAAAGCTTCTTTTGGTTTTACCTATGTAAAAACCAGAACATACAATACACTTTGCCATGTATATAATCGTTTTTGTCTTGCAATTACCATGCTTAAATTTAATCCTTGTGTGACCCATATTATCTAGCGTAATACTGGCTACTTCTAGTATAAATCCACACTGGTTACACATCCCACATTTTGTAGTATGTTTCCCTTTATTAGTTTTTATAGTGGATGTCATTTGATTGTTTCTTTCCTGATACCATTTAATATTGTGATCCATTTTAAGTACAAATCTGGGTTTGGTTCCTATAGTATCTATCCAACTGGTGTCCCTCAATAATACGAACCAGTATTTTATTAATATATTCTTAACCTGTTCTACCTCCGTGTTAAATATTAATATACATGATCCCTCATATTGAATAATACTGGTTTGATTGCCTACACTGATATTACTTGTGTTGCTTGATCTAAATCTATAGATATCTCCAGAACCTAACAAGGGTTTGTATTTTTTTCCCCATTGCTTAATGATGTTTGAACTAATTTGTTCCATCATCTTGATGGGGTATCTCCTCTCTTTGAAAAGTTGTGTAATAAATTTTACTTCGTCTACCATCTCCTTGTAATGTGAGGTCATTCTTGCAGCTCTTATACATTGACCCTTGAATATGTTATGCTTCATTTTCTCCGGATGGTAGCTCCCATATTCTGAATAGTCATTGGAGAATGTGCTTTTCCTATGTATACATGATTTTACTTCCCCTTCATGTCTGTATATAAAAGTATCTAAATAGGGTAACCCTATGCAACTGTAGGCATGGGTAAATTTCAGAAATGAGCTACTTTCATTGATGAATTCAAGGAATTTAAATACGTTGTCTATGCTATCATCCCATATAATATAAATATCGTCAAGAAATCTTGAATAATGTTTGATTTTCTTAAAATATTCACTGGTAAATAAAATAGTGTCCTCCCAGTCCAACATAACTAAATTTGCACAAATGGGTGCACAGGCAGCGCCCATTGCCACCCCTCTCGTTTGATGGAAATGTTCACTTTCATAATAAATGAAGTTGTTGTCCAGTACTATAGACATACATTCCAATATCAAACAGATGTTATCCCACTCTAATTTAGTATGTCTTCTGATGCTATTACAGAAGGCCTCCAGGCCTTCCTGTTTAGGGATGTATGAGAATAGGTCTATAATATCCACTGTAGCTACTATACTGTTCTCATTCAAAGAATTCACTGGGAAATTACTTAAAAACTCCCAAGAATCCTTAACCATGTGACTTATATTGTCATATATTGGTTTCAGCCAGATATCTATAATTTTTCCAAAAGGGAAGGTTTTAGATTTACTACCCAAAACTATAGGTCTGAGGGGTGGATCTGACACATTTTTATGTACTTTAGATATCCCTACCAGAGTCACTAGTCTAGGATATTTAACCTTCAGGCTATCTAATATTTTGTTTGTTATTCTACCATCAATGAGAAATTCCTTGAGATATGACTCTATTCTCTGATATGCAATATTTACCTCATTGATCAATATTGTTTCATAATTGCCTGATTGGTATAATATATCGTACTTTTTTTGATATATGAATTGTTGTCAAATATGACCACCCCTCCCCCTTTATCTGGCTTCATAATTCTGATGTTATTATCCATCTGTAAGGTTCTTAATGTTTGTAGTTCAAGTGTTAAGTTGTTACTTATTTGGTTGTTTTTAACCCTATTATGCAGCTGATATATCTCATGCATCACCAATTTCTCATAGTTATCCACATGAGGATGGTTGGGAGGAACAAATATTCTTTTTTTCTTTATTTGAGATTCTGCTGTATCACTACTTCATATTTTCTGACTGTCCTTGTACAGAATAGACAAATTTATCTTCCTCACAATTTCTTTATTTCACAAAGACAATCAACCAAGTCAAAAGTGGGGGTGGGTATAAATTTCATACCTTTTGCTAATAATTTGTGTACTAGAATAATTGAAGATGCTAAAATTATTATAACTGAATGTATACCCATCTACTCTAATGTTATTGCTTCCTTGTTTTTCTTTTGGTATCTCACCTAATTCCTTCTCTTGCCTTTTCCCCAATTGTTCTGTTTTGTTTTCTTGTAATATTGTGACTGATTCCTGTTTGCTGGGTTCCTGTTCCCATGAATTCCTTTTTGTCTGTCTCCTGCCCAGTAAAAATGTATATATATATATATATATATAAATTCTGGGGATATGGGGATGCAGGAAGATTTGTGCCTCTGTAAAAACAGGCTTAAAGGAGGAGAGTAATGTTTGGTATTCACTCTTCTCTTGTATTTTATTTTTTTCCACTGTTTTGGGACCAGTATAATGAGTCCTGATTCGATACCCCAAGGTAATTTTAAGGGTGGATATAGGCTTGGGAAATGGGTAGTTAAGCATTTACGGGTTGCCTGTGTCCATAAGAGGCATAAGTGCCATGCCAGGGGTAAATTTGTGATTCCCCATCCACTGGACCAACTTATACTTGAATTTGGTTAAGGAAGAGCTCTACTTCACATGGATGGAAAGCCTCTTCCAGAAGAGGGGTAGCCTCTGCGACATATACCTGTCCCTTGAACATGTTGTATTTATGTTGCAGTAGAGGTTTTAAACACTAAATTGAGTATTTCTGATGGAATATGTTTTGCAGATGTGTAACAGGTCCATCACAGTGAGATCAGATGATGCATTGTACGCCAAGCACAGGTTGTATCTCAGCATTCTCTGGGAACAGAACACAGGAATAGAGTGTTGACGCAGTCTGCACAAAACATGTTGTTTACATCCTATATTTTATGAAGAATCTTTGCTGCATATGTCTGGTCATGTACATACTGAAGATGGTCTGATGAGAGACAAGTACAGTGGAACAATGACATGCTTGGACCTATATGCCATATCCTTGTTCTGCAGAATGATTTTCTCTCCATCGTAGACACATGATGGTCAAAAGCCAGGCTGCTGTTATTGGGGTTTGGCATCATAGTTAAGGTATTTACCTCACAGACAAGAGGTACATGGTTCGATTCTCACTAAGGGAAATTGGCTAGGATTAAAATGGTTCACAAGTGAAGCTAGCCTTTTGCTAACCTATAAAGCTGTGTTCCTAAATCCCTGACCACTTGATTTACTCTTAAGGGTATATGATTAATGTGGTAATTTTCAGGAATGGCTGTCTTTCTTGAAGGATACTATTATGTGTTTCATTGCACTGAGTTTTAGGCCATGGCTCTGGTAAAAGTTGTTTGTCTCTCTCAGGCCTTTTTAAAGGGTATTTGTGTCTTTGGAGGATTCACCGACTACCTAGTTTGCAGTTATCTGCAAATATGCCAGCCAGAGGCCCACAATGTTGACCTTGACTTCAGAGAAGTCAATGCCAAAAAGGAGACGCCCCAGCACAGAGCTCTAAGGGACTCCATTAGTGACTGGTTTCTTTTTGGAGGCAGCCTCCCCTCTCCTACTTTCTTGGGTTCTATCTGCGAGACAGCTAACTATCCAATGGACACCGAGGTTTATGCCTAATTTAGTGGCTTTATCTATATTTCCTTAGTGAGGTTTACTGTTGAATGCTTTGGCCAGATCGAGGTGTGGATGGGGAATTTCCTTAATGAGGTTTACTGTTGAATGCTTTGGCCAGATCAAGGTGTGCACCATTTTGCCTTCATCCATGGTTTTAGTGACCTTATCAAAGAAGTCCAGCAGGCTGAATATGCATGATTTGCCCTTGACGAAACCAAATTGGGTTGGAACCAATGTCTGCAGGTTTCCTATTTCATTGTTTATTATTTATATGATTATTTGTTCTATGGCTTTGCATACAAAATCAGTCAGACTAATGGGCCTGTAGTTGCCTAGGTCTGTAGATGCCTCCCCATTGTGCAGAAGAATAACAGTTGCAGTTTTCCAGTCACTTGGCACCAAGCTAGTGGGCCTGATAGGTCATGTTATTTAGGAAGCATCCTGGGATATTATCAGAACCTATCAATGCTGTATTCCTGGCCTTAGACAGTGCATTGAGGACCTGCTCCTATTGACAGTTTGGGGTGTTATTCTTGCAGGTATTTCCCAAGGGGTGACTGGGGGAAGGGGGTAAAATTAGTCCTCTAAGTTGCTTATTTAGATTGATAAGGGAATTATTACCTTGCTGAGTATAACCCTACCTGCTTTTGGCCATGATTTTCTTTCATTTGTTATGCAACCTATTAATTTTGGGATTCCACCAGGGTGGACTGATTTTTTTTAGGTTTCCCTGTGCTTATTTTGGGAAGGTATAGTTGTTTCATCGCAGCTATTTACATGACTGTAAGGGTTTTTGTGAACAGCTCTGCACAGGCAACAGTGGTTTCAGAGTTTGGGGGAAGCTTGAATTTTTGCTAGGGTGCCACTTAATAGCAGATAGTTTGTTTTAAAATAATTCTTAAAAGTTCCAGGGTTAGCTGTAGTCCCAGGTTTAATTTTGATTTCAAAGGAGACAGCTTTATGGTCTGGTCTGACAAGTGAGGACATTACCCAGTGGAGGCAAAGATCTCCCATGTTTTTGAGGACCAGGTCAAGGATGTTAGTGTCTCTTGTGGGTGTAAAGACCAGTAGGTCCAAGATATTTGTGTTGATGAAGTCCAGGAATCTTTGGGCCTGCATGTCTGAGTTCATGTATGATTCACAGTTTATACTGGAGTAGTTAAAGTCACCCATAAATATGGTATTGAATTGCATGGGGAGATTCTCCAGTATGTTTAAGTATGTGGTGTGGGCTTCATGTGTCATAGAGTGTGACCTGTAGCCTGCCAAGATGTATTATGGGATTATGCTGATGATAAGTTGGACATGGAGATGCTCAAAAGTGTCATACTGTTTGACCAGCCTTGAGATGTGTTTGCGTTTGATCTAAGTTTGTCTCTTCCTGTGCAGTAGATGGTCTAAATGAGAGGAGAGGAGAGAATTATAGCTCTGCAGTCCCTGTGTCCTTTAAGCAATGTCTTAGCAACTGCTTAGATATTTATATTCGACAGGGTGAGAAGAGTAAGGTGGGAATGTGGCTTCTTGTTTATTCTCCTGACATTGAGCAGTAACTACTTCAGATTATCCTGGGAAGGTTAAGCTATGTTGAATGGTTTATCAGCTTGGCAATGCCTGAAAAAGGCATTATGGAGTTTGGTAAGGTTTTGGCCAATATTCAGAAGCCTAGAGAGGATGCAGACCATTCTTGGCAAATCTACATGGCCTCCCAGACAGACAAATATTGTAAACCCTTTGAATGACACCTAACACTAAGCCAATTACTAAAGTCAGTTATGTTCTGTTCATACTATGCCATCATCCTTGGAGAAGGTAGAATGCTCCTCAATATTAGGTTCATACTGGCCTTGGACACAGCCTGGGAGGTCTATCCTGTCTCTCTTCATAATGTCCAAAGACATATATCTCATGTTGTTTACACCTGCACAGATTATGACTGATCCAAATTGGTACCTGTGGTTCAACAACCTGACTACTTTTCTGATCTGGTGTATCCTGACACCTGACTAGCAACGTACAGTGACTCCCTCCTTACTTACCCTGGTGAGTGAGACATCTATGTGTCTCAAACTGGAGTCTTCTATGACAAAATATTGAGCTTACAGGCTTAGAGGTTGAGACACCTTGTGATGTGACTGTACGTGTCGTGGCTGGTGTTGTTTTTGAGGATTGGTCATTTGGTTGTTTACTGTAAGTGATACATCTGGGAGGCCTTTGAGGTTTGGGAAGATTACATTTAACAGTCTCAGTATATGTGGGTCTATGTGTTTTATCCATACTATGTGTGGTAGCTATAGCATGTATGTTACTGATAACGTGTTTGTATTTTTAATTTAGTAAGTGAAGAGCTTGGCTTTAGAAACATTGTGTAACTGGATCTCTCACATACTGCATCAGCTTGGTTTAGAATTAAGTAGTCTGACCAAGCTGTATGGTCTGATAACGTTTTCATTACAAGAGATCTCATTTTGTATAATATTCCAGTACCTCCAAGTATTGGCACAGCTCATTATTCTCTTTTAGGGTATCTATTGCTAGGAAAATTGTAAAAAAGAAGACAGTTACAGTTAGCCACACCTGCACTTTCAAAGCTTATTACTTTATCAGAAGAAATTGGTAAAAAAGAAAATGAGTTGATAAAATTTAATTCTAATTCAAAACTTTTAAATACGAACAAGGACTTATTCACCTTGCTTCATAAACTTGAATTTTAAAATATGAATAGAAATGTCAGGTAATAAGAACTGTAGAGCACACGTGTATATATTGTATCTAGTTCTGCTCTTTTTATTACTCTCATTTTACTGTTTATTTAATTTTTTATTTATTAAGTTATGAAATGAATACTATGTCTGAATTGTGTTTCACTTTTTTTCATTTGTATATTATGTATTTCAATGAAAACAAACAATTAAAAAATGACAAATACTAAACGTGAAACAATAAGAAAAAAGGTCACACAGAAAAAAACAATCAGTTAAAAACTGAAAAGTAAAATCTAGCAAAGCTAGAGTTTCCACTGTGTGACACCTTAAACTTCTTGTATTAGAGGTGACATGGGATATATGCAAATTACCCTTTAAGGACATCAGGTGTTTCAGCTAGATGGCAATCCTAAATGGCTGTGACTTTTTCTTTTAAGTCTATTTATGGAAAAATTCAGGCCAAAGAAGCCAAGCCTCACTAGCTGCAAACATACACATTTCTGCCTTCTTATACCATCATCAGCACAGCATAAGTGGAATGTTTGGCTACCCAACTGATATCCATTAAAATTAGGGTAACTGCAAAATAGCCCAACTAACAAACTAAAACAATAAGTAAAAAGGTCACACAGAAAAAACAATTGGTTAAAAAAACAAAAAGAAAAATCTAGCAAAGCTAGACTTTCCACTGTGTGATACCTTAAACCTCTTGTATTAGAGGTGACATGGGATATATGTAAATTACAAGAGGTTTAAGGTATCACACAGTGAAAAGTCTAGCTTTACTAGATTTTCCTTTTTGGTTTTTAACCAATTGTTTTTTTCTGTGTGACCTTTTTAATTATTGTTTCAGTTTTTTAGTTGGGATATTTTGCAGTCACCCTAATTTTTATGGATATCAGTTGGGTGCGACAACCCTGTGTTTCCAAATGTTAGCCAGACATTCTACTTGTGCTTTGCTGATGATGCCATAAGAAGGCAGAAACGTGTATGTCAATAGTTATTGATGTTTGGCTTTTTTGGCCTGAAATTGTCCATAAATAGACTTGAAAGAAAAAGTCATGGACATTCAGAATTGCCATTTAGCTGAAACACCTGATGTCCTTAAAGGGTAATTTGCATATATCCCATGTCACCTCTAATACAAGAGGTTTAAGGTATCACACAGTGGAAAGTCTACCTTTGCTAAAGTTTTCTTTTTAAATATTAAATGTGAGGAAAATCTAGCTAACACACTTAGAGAATTATGAGTAGGTCTCCACTCCAGTCAGACTAACCATCTTGTCATGTGTTTTGACATGGATGTCAAGAAATTCACCTCCAGAGAGGAATGAAACGTGTGAGAGGTACCTCTCGACATGCATGTCCAGAACACATTAACATGTTAGTTATGATCAAAGAAACCCAATAACATATATATATATATATATATATATATATATATATATATATATATAGCTTATTCAACTTTCTTTCAACTTACTGTTGGTTCTATGGCTCTCCTGCTCAGAACCAGTTACAAAACACCGCTTACTTTAATAAAGTATTGTACTTATCTGCCAGGGATAGTACAGGGTTGAAGGAGAAGGGGCAAGTTTCTTGTTTTACAACCACAAATAGGTTTTTGGCCTTAAGATCCTAGCTCAGAAAAGTTCCACTTGGCAGCTGAGGTTGCCAGATTATTTTTACAACTGGCACTTTAATATAAAATTCATAGAGGGCTTCAGACTTATCTGCCAGGGATGATACAGAATTGAAGCAGATGGGGCCATTTCTTTGTTCTACATCCACAGATAAGTGTTTGCCTTTCAGACTGTAGCTCAGAAAAGTCCCACTTGGCAGTAGGGGCTGCCAAGTTACTTTGTACAGTTAGTGTATAACATAAAATGCATAGAGGGCATCAGACTTACTGGAAAAATGATGGACGCGCTACAAAGCTTATGGGAGAGTAACTGATTAAAGTACATTGCCTGCTGTTTATTGGATTCTTAGGTCCATGTCCCTCCACAGACATCTGCAGAAATGTATTCAGTTGCACATCAGAGTAGTCATAAAATGCAGCTCATTAATTAGGCTCCCATGGCATTTTCTCAAATGGCAACATTAACTGAAATAACTCTATAAAGGCAGTATACTAATATCAGTATGTCAATATTCTGTGTGTGTCATCAAGTGCAACATTTTCTAAAATACTTAAATATATGCTAATGTGAGACAGACAGAGGAGAAGAAACTAGAGATGAGGACAGGTGTGGTAGACATTGCAGTAGGACAAAGGGCAGAACGGAAGAGGAGAGCAAGAAAGAGGCAGTGGTTCTAGGTGTGGCATGAGCGGAAGAAATATTAATGAAGAAAGAAGATATGCAGGGATAGTCTAGCAGGAAAAAGGAGAGCAATTTTGTGGTAGAGGCAGATAGGATTTGTGTACTATGAGAAAGTTGCCTGGATGCAACTTGGACACGCTGCATGATTCCTGTCTGCTGCCACAGATGCCCAGATGCAACTTGGACATTAAATGATTTCTGCACTTTGCCACAGTTGTCTGGATGAAACTTGGACATGCTGCATGATTTCCGCACTATGCCACAGTTACACCAATTTAACTTGGACATGTTGGATGATTCCTGTACTGTTCCACACTTGCCCAGATGCAACCTGGACATGCTGCATGATTTCTGTACTGTGCCACAGTTACCCTGATTTAACATGGACATATTACATGATTCCTGTAGTGTGCCACTGTTGACAGGATATAACTTTTACATGATGCATGACTCCTTCACTGTGCCACAGTTGCAACACTAAAATTTATAGGTTGGCTGCACATTATGTTTTAATGACCTCCTCTTCTTTTATGTGTTCTAAAAGCCAGCAAGTAACATGTGAACCTGTATTGAAGGACTAATCTTGACCAGCCATTTTAATTACAGAAAAGTCTCATTTAGTAGTAAATAGCTCTCAGGACAAGAGTTAAAGACTTGTTGAGAGACACGATCAAGAAACCGGCTCACTTGCTCAAGGAAAAATTATATAGAAAATGGAAAGTTTCACATGCTCACACATGTACACACACACACACACACACACACACACACACACACACACACACACACACACACACACACACTCTTTGTTGATCAAGAACTTAAACGTGCACCTGATGATAGCATTACTTGTTGATTCCACCTTTTTTCAAGCAAAACAACAAATAAAGGCCTGTTACTTATTAAATCACAAATGCCTTTCATTTAATACATAAAACAAGAAAGAAAAGAAACAACTATGATCTCCACTGTATTTTCCTCTCCCCAAGCCACATTCTTCATGTCATGTATAGTCCCTGGAGGTATTTTTGAGGTTGAGAACTGATGTGTTTTATCAAAATCCAGTCAGAAAATCCTGAAATAAAGTATCCTTCATGCAAAACCACAGAGCAGCTTTCATCCAAAAACTAAAAAAAAAACTTCCCTATCCACTCACAGAATGTTTCCATTTGACACCTACTACAAGTTATACTACAGAGTTGGTTTCAGAAAAGAATAGTCATTGGCAAATAACAGATAATTCCTTCTCTGAGAACCATCAAAAATAAAACAGAAACCGCAAATACTAAAATAAAATAATGTTCTGCTGACAGAATTATAGTATTATGTTTAAGAAAAATGTCACACTGGTAAAGTAGAGAACCTAAATGGGGTTGAATCGATAAGAGCATGTGCATCTGCATTTGTAGAGTGTGTATATGTGCATGTTTTTGTGTATTTATTCATGTTAGTGTGTGTGTGTGTGTGTGTGTGTGTGTGTGTGTGTGTGTGTGTGTGTGTGTGTGTGTGTGTGTGTGTGTGTGTGTGTGTGTGTCTGTGTGCGCGCGTGCAATGTAGGTTTGTGCACAGTACACCAGGTACAAAAACATCTAAAGGATTCATGTAAATCAAAAACTTACACATCAGTGGTACAGTCCTTTGAGTAATATGATTTGCCATCTTAATAGATAATTGCTTATCATAGCCTGTTTCAGCGGTGCTGATCTGCAGATGACTATATATAGTTGTATTTGCAACCTATGAAACAATCGATAGTGATGTTCACTTTCCTCTCTGCACCTTTATGTTAGTAATGTTCCTTTATCTGAGCACATGAAGGTACACAAATGCTGCTTGAATTAAAATTAACCAATGCCTGAAGTCACTGCAGCAGAGATGAAGAGTTTTCTGAAGGATCTGTTGCAAAAACTCTGCTATATCTATGCAGAAAGTATGAAGTGGACAGGAGAAGTGGCACGCCACCAAACCACAAGTGCATTTCCTAGCATAAGACAGCCTCTAGACATTTGTCTGCACAAATCTATATTTTGTTTTTTAGGGACTGTTGGAGAGAAAGAAAAAATATATGAGATGCAGAGATACATTTGAGTGAGAAAGGAAAATATTCAGAATTCTCTGTGTAATTTATATAGATTTACCTTCAGCATTTGACAGGGTCATACACAAAACACTGATCAATAAATTAGTACAACTAGGTATTGATGTACTCTTGATAAGATGGATAGCTGCATGGCTTACAAATAGGGCATGTAAAGTATCATACAGCAACTGGACAGGTGAAATTATTGGTTACAGTCAGAGTGTCCTACAGGGCTCTGTCCTAGGCCCTTACTTGTTTAGATTGTATATTTTAGACCTAACTTTTTCATCTGAGGTGTTCTACTGTCTATATGCAAACAACCTGAAATTGGATAAACGTGTTACAGATAAGGCATGCCTGCAAAATAACTTGACTAAATTGACCATTTGGGCAAAGGAGAATAATATGCTAATAAACACATCAAAAACTGAGCATATGAGATTTGGGAGACATCAACTGAAAGGTAAATATTTAATACAGCACAGTGATTGAAACTGCAGACTCATTTAAGGACCTGGGTATATGGGTAGATTCAGCTATGAGTTTTTCTAATCATAACAACCAGTTGCATGATGATAGTTATAGAACTATAGGCTGTATAAAAAGATTTATAAAGTCTAGGAAATCAAAAATGATGAAGTCCTTGTTTGTCAGTTACATTAGACCCAAACTTGAGTATGCAATAACAATATGGAAACCTTATAAGAAAACAAGCATGAATAAACTGGAAAGAGTGCATAGGAAATATCCCAAGGGCATCCATGGAATGTAAAAATTTAAGTTATTATGGAAGACTAAAATATCTGAACTTGTACAGTGTCTCTTACAGATATCTAAGAGGATATCTTATTCAGGTATATAGGGCATTTAGGGACAACTACCTCTGGGAATGTTTGGTGCTATCAAAAAGTACTAGAGAATCATCAGATAACCTATGTAGAAGATTCTTTAGGAATGAGAAGTGCACTAATTGGTTCTGTGACAGAGTAGCTGATGCATGGAACAGACTACCAAATTACATTAAAGAAGTATGAATGTAGATATTTTTTAGAACAGCCTGGACACGTATTAAGGGAAGAAGTGTTTTGGTATATTGGAAAGCTAGAAGGGCATTAATGCCCATGCTTGAAATATTTGTATGTATGTATGTATGTATGTATGTATGTAAATAATTTGAAGAGCAGGTAAATGTGCTTGGATCAAAACTGGAAAGAAAATAAAAAATCTACCATCTTAGAAGCTAATAAAACCAGTTATGCTTTCTCACTCATGATTCTTGCTGACAATGAAAACATATGTACATATTGAAGAGGTTGCATTTTCTGTACTGGTATAAAATGTAACTTGTCAGCTTATGGAAACAGAAATGTATTCCGGTGTGTAACATGCCTTCTATATTCTGTCGCTCAGTATGAACTTGAAAACATGTAAGTGTGGTGAATGAGAGGCAGTCAGCTGACAAGAATTTAAGAAAATCCAAATAATTTACTAAATATGTAACTTCATGTATTCTATACAAGCGCATGCTCACACACACACACACACACACACACACACACACACACACACACACACACACACACACACACACACACACACCACATACACATCTAGATCTCAGACTAATACATCCATTTTATGATTTCTGGGTGCTGGCTACATGCTCTTCACCATGATTACTATTTTTCCTAGTTTTGGGGTTGTTGTTGGTTCTGTGGTTTTTAGGGTTGCCACCATTTCAAATGCCCAAAGTGGGACATTTTTTATAGAAATGTGAGATTCTGCAGGACAAAACATACCCACGGCCAGTGCAAAGGACAGAATTTCACTTTTTAGCCAAAATAAAACTTATTTTTGTAGCATTTGTGTTGATTATGCTTTTTCATATAATATATGTGTTTTAGATACAAAATAACTGTTTTATGCAACTATTAAAGAAAACTTAAGAAATATATGTTGTCTTAAAATCTCAGGACATTTGCCATTTATGAGTTTTTTTTTTTGCAGGACACAACTGCAAAAAGTGGGACTGTCCCTCCCAAAGAGGGACAGGTGGTAACCCTAGTGGTTTTCCAAAGATTCCCCCAGTGTGCCCATTGAACTGAATCTTCATTATGAACTAGGCTGAAGTAGACAGGCACAAAATTCACTGTCTGAAGTCATGGTATGCATTTATAACAAGTTATTTGTGAAAAAGCTGCAAGGATAAGAAACCAACTTATTCTGGAAGAAGAAAACCACATTTTTATAGATAATAGTTTTTCGATTGAGCAGCCATTTGGATGAGCATATGGCATGACTCAATCACCAGTACTAGTTTGTTCAACATCTAGTTAGTTCTAAGGAGCTGACCAGTTCTAGGCTGTAAAGTGATCAACATAAAAATTGTTGTTGTTATCTTTCTGCTTATCCCGGTTAGGGGTCACCACAGCGGATCACAGGTCCGCTCATGATTGGCAGTGGAGTTTTTACAGTGCCAAGTTGCCAGTCCAACACCCAACCTTCACAGAAGGCACACACACACACACACACACACACACACACACACGCACACGCACACGCACACACACACACACCTACCTGCATGTCTTTGAAGTTCAACCGACCACAGGGAGGACATGCAGACTCTGCAAAGAGGGCACTCCAGCCAAGAATTGAACTGAAGAGCCTCTTGCTGTGAGGCAACAATGCTAACCGCTGCACCACCAAATTGTTATGGGTGGAAATCTGATACATTTGTAGGAGATGAATAACAGAACGAGATGTTTTCTAACAATATCCAATGATAATTTATAAAAATGTTGTATGAGCTTGGATTCAGTAGAAAAACACATTGGATGGAGAGATACAACTGAATTCTGCACAGTTTATGCCCACCTAAGTTGAGGCGATGCTAAATGTCCACTTGAGGATGAAAAAAAGTCAGTAATATATAGTGCAGATGTAGTTTTAAATTAATCCTTTGGCTAATGCTAGCATGATAAGGAACCAGACAACTACTCTTTCCTTAATCACTTGCATAAAAAACTGCACATATTTTCTAGATGAGGAATATGTTCAAGTTGCACATTCAGTTAACAAAAATAATAATAATACCCATGTGTTAACCAGATAGGCCCACTGGACACACACAGTCCCTTTGCAGGGGCACCCCAAGAGCTATGTGTGGTTAAATGGCAAATGAGGGCTGAGTGAATCAAACTCTATACCACAGGAACTTCACCTCATAGTTTTAACCCTCTATGCCAACTGTCAGACTTCTGTTGCTCTTCTAGTCTCTCTGTTTTAAAACAGACTATCACCTACCCAAGTGTAGTTTTTATATTACTGCTATCTCCCTTCCAATATCAATTTGAAACAATGGAGGTAGACAAAATCACTCTAGGACCCTATATGTTGCCATTTACCTTCTACGTGGTCCACATGGTACCCTTAGTATAGTATTAGACACCTCTTTTATTCTGTATTAATATAAAATGGTCCATAGGGTTTTCTGAAGCTAAATCTGATCTGCTTTACCTCCTCAAAAAATCATTTGTTTTATCTGTCAATGAACATATCACCTCTCGACAGATCCGCAGGGACATACAACAGCTAAATGCTTTAAAATTGACCCTTATGTGGTAAATTGACCCTTATGTAGTAAGATGGATAGCAAACTGTCTGATAAACAAAACCCACACAATGCAAGGTGCCTCATCAGAAAGTATGAAAGTGACCAGTGGTATGTATCCCTCACATCTCAGGGCTGGGACCTCTCCTTTCTGGCATTTACTTTTCAGATATATAGGCAGAGAGACAAGACCTCTGGCTAACAAAATGTGTAGATGATTGTAAATTGGGGTTGCTGTGTAGTCACTCTATGACACCTAAACCACCAGAATGCACTCTCCTAAGTAAACTCATGGAGTACTTAAAATGGACTCAAACTAAATGCTAAAAAGTGCACTAATATCTCTTTTGGCAGACAAACCCTCCCCTCATCATAATGTCTAAATGCCACACTTCTACAAGGTAAAAATGTAGTTAGGGACCTAAGTACTTGGCTATCATGTGAGAACAAATATCAGGAAATCCTTTAGTTTAACCCAGCTAATTGCCAGAGCAATATTATCAAATACAACACCCCACTGAAATGTATCTCATTAAATGTACCAAAGAATTGGAAAGACCCAAAGGTCACTAAATAAAAAGATCACTAGCCTAAAGTCCCTGAGCTACCAAATGAGCTTGGAAGCTCTATCTCTTTATTCAGACTGTTACAGAATTTTAGGGAAAGATTTCTGCCTCACTTACCTTGTCATTAGGTACCCAATTGTCCTGGACACACTGTTTCTCCACAAGTCTAATATTTTCACCAATATTAGAACCAGGGGCCTAAATCTTCACTAACAGATAAATGAAACATGTTAGAGGGACAGGTTATAACTCATAACCTCCCAAAAGTCTGGAATAACCTTCCTCTGCATGGTAAGTAGTGTGACTCACTATCTTTCTTTAAACATAAACTAGATGACCGGATGGATGTCTATAAATTTATTGAAAGATTGAACAGTATAGATCTCCTGGAGAAAGGAGCTGATGGATGAGGGAGGTTAC